>NC_062545.1:30571727-30874757 GCF_016906955.1 Phacochoerus africanus
TGATGTTTCCTTATGACTCAGATTTATCTACATGAACACCTATAGCCGTACACCAGTCTTTAGAGGCTACCACTTCCTGATATCCTGTGATGGCCTCCCAAACGGCAGTGTTGGTCAATATCTTCTTCCAATTATGGCAGAGACCACTGCATTTTTCCTGTACCTGGAAAAAAATACAGCATTTTCTGTAGCTGAATTAACATTCTCTGACTCCTGTTTAGCTATCAGTTATTGCTTTTTGTCACTATCAGTCTGTTTATTTCTTTTCTCCCAATTTGCCACCTCTAATTTATTAGACGTTTGCAAGTCAGATCACCAGGCTTGCTAACGATGTGCATAATGTGAGGGCAGAAAAATTCTAAGACAGGGCTTCAGAAGGTCTTCTTGAGATGTGTGTACCTTTGGTCATGAGCTCTGTGGTTTGAGAGTTAACCTGCAGAAGAGTTCTGTGACAGGCTGCTGACAGATGAGACCAGTCCACACAACCAAGATCATCTTAGTAAGTGTCCCTATAGTAGGGCTTGGTTCTGAATAGGGGACTGTCTCTCGTTGGCAGAGACAAAAAGAATTTAACTCTGACCTTAAAAAAAGCTTACAGCAACAACAACAACAAAAATAAACTTTCTGCCAAATAGCTACAAGGTTGCTTAAATTTGAAATCACATGAATTGTGAACTAAGAACCATCATTGGCTTCAACATTCAGACGTTTTAAAGGCAAAAGAAAACACAGGGATGGGGGCAGGGGGAGAAAGTTCTGTCAGTAGCTTTGAGCTGCCTCATTCTTTTTAATGGAAAAATTGTTACAAATGGGTTCTTCAGCATATGTTATTAATTTCATTATCCTGGCTTCTTGCCAGCAAAGCATCAAGCCCTGGTTTTTGTGATTTCAGTTGCAACTAGTAAAACTCATGAGGGCATTAACAGAAACAGACAAGAGAACTTTTTTTCCCCAAATCAACTCCAAGTGACTATTTTAAAGGCTTTTATTTTATAAAACTAGTTGGAACAGTTGTTTTTATTGATGAGAAAATTATACTTTCCTAAAGTATGGCATTCCTAGCCTATACCAAAATTATTTGAAGAAACATAAATGAATTATTTATACCTATAAGTAAAAAAAAATGTAAGTAATGCTTTAAAATGTGTAACATTTTGTAATGCACATATAATTTCTCTTTTTCCTTTACTGTACTACATAGTTTTTGATAATAAAGACTAAGAGAACCAAAATGCTTTTCTTCTAGATGAAATTGTGATAAAGCTTTACAAACAGAATGCCAAATTGGTTTCAAAATTTTACCGTGATAGGTTCTTTTGTATACCTTTTGAGATAATATAATGATTCTATTATGAAAAGTCATTATTCAAATCACAAAAAATGCGCGGGGACCAGCATCTTCTCTTGGCTTTAAGCTGACATATACCGAGTGCCGGTCATAAGTCAGGCGCTTTAATAACGCCATTTGCTGTTTATCCAGTACTCATTATGGACCAAGCAATGTGATAAGTGTTTTATATAGAGTTCTTTTAAAGAAATCCCTACAAAGCTTTGGTCTAGGTATTTCCATCCCCAACTACAAATGACAAATTAAAGCAGAGAGGGTTGGTAAGTCTTGCTCAAGGTCATATTGCTAATTAATGTGAATGGGAAATTCAAATCCATGAGGATATCTGACTCTAAAAGCTTGGGTGGGGAGTTCCCATCATGGCGCAATGGTTAATGAATCCGACTAGGAACCATGAGGTTTCGGGTTCAGTCCCTGCCCTTGCTCAGTGGGTTAACGATCCGGCGTTGCCGTGAGCTGTGGTGTAGGTTGCAGACACGGCTCGGATCCCGGGTTGCTGTGGCTCTGGCGTAGGCCGGTAGCTACAGCTCCGATTCAACCCCTACCCTGGGAACCTCCATATGCCACGGGAGCGGCCCAAGAAATAGCAACAACAACAACAACAAAAAAGACAAAAAGACAAAAAAAAAAAAAAGCTTGGGTGGGAGTTCCTGTGGTGGCTCAATGGTTAATGAATCCAGTTAGGAACCATGAGGTTGCGGGTTTGATCCCTGGCCTCACTCAGTGGGTTAAGGATCCGGCATTGTCAGTGAGCTGAGGCATAGGTTGCAGATGCGGCTCAGATCATGCCTTGCTGGGTCTCTGGCATAGGCTGGCGGCTACAGCTCTGATTAGACTCCTAGCCTGGGAACCTCCATATGCTGCAGGTGTGGCCTTAGAATAGGCAAAAAGACAAATAATAATAATAATAGTAATAATAATAATAAAGCCAGAGTGGCCAGCTGTCCCAGCTTGCTCAAGACTGAGGAGTTGTCTTGATGAGGGATTTGGGGTCTTATAACTGGAAAATTCCCAAGTAACCTGAGATGAGTTGGTTCCTCAGTTAGAACCTGTTATTTTTACCAGCCATGCTAGCTAGCCCTTATCTTGGTCTGCCCAGCCCCTCACCCTCTCTTATTTCAAAGCCCATCCATTGCCTGAATTTTGCATTCTTTCTTTCTTTCTTTTAATCCTGAGCAGTAGTCCTCATACCACGATGTGGTTTTCATGTTTTAAATCCTTCTAAGAATACAGGACACTTGAAATTGGTATATCCACTCTCCACATGCATTCATTTATTTATTCAACAACTATTTATTAAATGTGCTCCATGTACCATGCACAGGAGTTACAGAGACAGACAAGACAAAGTCTTATTGTTGTGGAGCTTATGTTGATATGGAGGGAGACAAATAAAAAAATAATTTTATTTTGATGGAGTGTGTGAAGCAGGGTGAGGAAAACAGAGATTGGTCGTGGTTTGTTATTTCATATGTTGTAGTCGGGGAAGGGGAGAGCAGTATTGAGGCAGGAGGGATCTTGGCATGAAGGCCATGGGGCTGGAGCTGAGAAAGTAAAGGGAGGGTTAGATCAGATAAGGCCTCCTTAAGACTGTGCTAAGAACATTATTGGGAGGCCACTGGGTAGAAATGTGAGGTCCTCTTTCTTTCCATCTTTCCCTTTCTCTGTCCAAAAAAACATAAAGGCAGACTGTATAATTTGGAAAATGTTTCCCTGAAAGCTCTTACTTTGCAATCTGACCTTGGTGGTCAGGATCAAGTTAGGCGTTAGGACTGGGTGTGTACAAAGAACTGTAGGGTGATGAAAAAGAATTATGCCTAAAAGTCTCATGTTTCTGAATTTTATCAAAGTATGGTTTGAGATTGGTGATACTCAATCATACAACTTGAAGATTTCTTGGGCCATTAAATCAGACACCTCTTGGCAGTAAGAAAGTTCTCTCAGGTTCTTTGGGTCCTATGGTCTTAGCTGTGTGAACATTGTGCTAATAATGACGATAACTGCACAAATGCCTTGCATTTGAATAATGATTTACAGTTCTCAGTGCCCTTTTCTTAGCATGCTTTTGTTTTGTTTTGTTTTGTTTTAGGGCCACACCTGTGGCATATGGAAGTTCCCAGGCTAGGGGCCGATTCAGAGTTGAAGCTGTCAGCCTACACCACAGCCACAGCAACACCAGATCTGAGCTGAGCCTGCCACCTACACAGCAGCTCATGGCAACTCCAGATCCTTAACCCACTGAGAGCCGGGGATCAAACCTTCATCCTCATGGATATTAGTTGGGTTTATCACCACTGAGCCACAACAGGAACTCTTTTGTAGCATTATTATTTATTCCTCACAAAAGGAAGGAGGGTAAGCAGAGAGCATATCAACAATACTATTTTATACATGGTGAGACCGAGGTTCATAAAAGTAAAAGTAGGATGACTTGTCAGAAGTCATAGTTGTAGAAGGTGCTGGAGCCAGAACGAAAGCTCAGAACTATTCTTAGCTCCATGGTTCCATGTATGGTCTGCAAATCATTTTGAGGTGATGACACTATTGGAAAGTCTACACTAGAGGAAAAGGGTCAAGTCTATAAGCACCTGTCCCCTTTGGCGATGCCACCACCCTTCACTGTAAAGCCAAAGTACCTCAACCCATCCTTCTGTGTGGGGTTGACTTCCATGCTCATCTTGGAAATTCTCTTCATGGTCTGAAAGGTATGGGGGCAAGTTGGATCCTTAATCTCATTGTCAGTCACCTTTCCTTTGATCATCTTCTGATTCTCATGACCCCTTCTTCTAGAGCATCTATATAATTTCTGTGATAGTAGACTTACCAGCCCTTTTTTTCTCCTACTCCCACATAGGAAAAATGAAAACATTAAATATTTTGAACATATTTGTTGCAAAGGTAAATTACTCTCTATTTTCTCCCCAAGAGCTCCCTCTTTATCAACATGCTCAAACCTCAATTATCCCTAGAAAAATCTATTTGATTATCATCCTTCTTCAAATTACTTCCCCATCTCTCTGAGTTTCACACCCAAGCCTCTTTAAATTTTTGTTTTCTTTTTACAGTTGCACCTGCAGCATATAGAAGTTCCTAGGCTAGGGTCTCATCAGTGCTATAGCTGCCAGTTCACACCACAGCCATAGCAACACCAGATCTGAGATGCATCTGCTACCTCTGCCACAGGTTTGTGGCAATGCCAAATCCTTAACTCACTGAGTGAGACCAGAGATTGAACCTGCATCCTCACAGAGACAGTGTCATGTCCTTAACCCAATGAGCCACAATGGAAACGCCTCTTTCAAAAATTTTATTCTCCATCTTCTTTCTTCCTCACTCGGTTCTCCTTTTAATCAATCCTTAAATATTGTAAGTTTGGCTTTCAGATTGCCTTACTTTTCTCCATCCTTTGAGACTGTCCAAGTTTCAGCCTTTTTTATTTTCTCATTGAACTCAGCCTCTCACTGGTGCACCTGTCACCCGTTTCTTCCCAACCTCATCTGTCCTCACGTTGCAGCAGAATGATCTTCCCAGTCCAAACTGATCACGACAGTCTCCATGGCAGAGAAACCTCTGTAGACTCTCCGTGACCTGCAATATGTAATCGGAATTCCTTAGCTTGGCACGCAGGACTGCTCACAAGCTGATCCAAACCTCTTCTTCAAGCTTTATTTCCTACTGCAATCATTCTTCCTCCTTTCTTGGCTCCATGCAGGTGCAAATGCTAGTCCCTCTGCCTGGTAAATGCTCATTCATCCTCTAACACCCAGCTCAAGGGTCAGCTTCTCCCACCCTCCACCTAATTCCAAAATATTTTGATTATACCCCCTTTCAGCGGCTCTTGCCATATGGCATGACCGTTCTTCTCTTTATGTATTCTCTCTGACTATGCTGTGGTGGCCTCATTGCCTGGCACATAGTAGCTTCTTTGTAAACTTTTCAATCAATATTGATATGAATAAACAAATGCAGGAATGAAGTACGTGAATTGAGGAACTTGGTTGCATAAATATCAACATATACATTCTTTTTTCACCACAAGGGAGAAAAGTTCCACTTTACAATACATAAAAATGGGTGTTTTGTGCGTGTGTGTATATACATTTGCCTTAGTAACTATTCCCTAAGTGTACTTCAACTACTGTAGCTTTAACAGCTGTCATATACGTAAATATTGCAATAAATTCAGGCTTGCAGTTTTATGGCATGAAAGTGAAAATGAAAAATTCCAGTGAAACACTAGACTGCAACAGTATCATAGGCTAAACATTACAGATCATATCACAAAATGTAAAGCTGTATAAAGTAGTGAACCTTTTTTGACCTCTGACAAAAATGCACCATTAAGGGACTAATAACCTATAGTTTTTATCATTAAAAGATAGACGTATATCACCAACTGTGAATTCTAGCTACTTCTCTACGAAAATAAGATCAATTAACTGAAATATCCAGTTAAGATGTGAATTGTTATTTCCCTCTATTACTTTGTATCTTCTAATATGTCTGTAATGGGTACATATTATTTTAATAATAGGAAAACAAAATTAAAATGGCATACTTACACAACTAGGTCAAAGAAAAGTGAAATTAATTAATGACCAGATGTAATTTTTACCTGCTTATATTTAATCTTTTTTTCTTTCTTTTTAGGGCCTCGTTCATGGCATGTGGAGGTTTCCAGGCTAGGGGTTGAATCAGAGCTGTAGCTGGGGGCCTACGCCACAGCCACAGCCACAGCAATGCAGGATCCAAGCTGCATCTGTGACCTACATCACAGCTCACAGTAACGCCATATGCTTAACCCACTGAACAAGGCCAGGGATCAAACCTGCGTCCTCATGGATGTTAGTCAGATTTGTTAACCACTGAGCTGTGACAGGAACTCCCCAATTTTATTCTTAATAAATCTAATCTTTTTACATTCCTTTAAAAATAAACTGTTTCTCCTAATTCAAAAAAATACATTTTATTTTTTGAACCCTTTTAGGTTCAGAGCAAAATCGAGCAGAAGGTACTGAGATTTTCCATAGGCACTCTGCCCTCACATGTGCGAGGCCTGCCCTATTATCAAGATCACACAGCAGAGTGGATACATTTGTTATACTTGATGAACCTACATCAATATATTATTATCACCTAACGTCCATAATTTACATCAGGATTTACTCTTGATGTTGTGCACTCTACTGTTTGGATAAATGTATTTTTTTATACAAGGAGACTTGTATCCACAAATATAGTATCATACAGAATAGTTTCACTGCCCTAAAAATTCACTATGCTCGTTCTCTTCATCCCTTGTTCCCCACTAACTCCTGAAAACCACTGATCTTTTTATTGTCTCCATAGTTTTAACTTTTTTCCAGATGCCACATAATTGGAATTTTGTTGCCTTTTCGGATTGGCTTCTTTCACTTAGTAATATGCATTCAAGCGTCTTCCATGTGTTTTCATGGCTTGGTAATGCATTTTTTTCTAGTGCTGAATAATATCCCATTGTTTGGATGTACCACAATTTATCTATTCACCTACTAAATACATCTTGGTCTCATCAAAGTGTTTGGCAATTACAAATAAAGCTACTATAAACATCTGTGTGCAGGTTGATGAGTACACATAGTTTTTTAACTCCTCTGGGTAAACACCAAGGAGAGCCATGGCTGGATCACATGGTAAGAACATACTTAGTTTTGTAGCAACTGCCAAACTTGTCCTCCCAAGTGGTTTCAGTTTGCTCCCAACTTTAAGAATAATTTGTTTGTTGTGGTGAATTTCTTAAGGATAAAAAAAAAAAAATCCTAAAGAATATTTGTTTTCCATAATTACACTTGACTTTGCTAACTACTGTTAACATGTTGATTCATTGCCTCCATATATCTCTCTAACTCAATTATTCAGTACTTTTGGGGTCTTCTTTCATTTTAACCTATAAATCTTTGTCTGAATTTCTGATGATTTCCTTAGGAAAGTCAGCATCTCTGCATGGAGGTGACTCTCAAATTTCTACCTCCAGCCTTGAACTTTCAAACTCACAGGTAAAATTTCCTCCTTAAAAACTTCAGGCATTTCCAAGTTCAATGGGCATCTCAAAGCCAAAGCAATAGCTGACCCCCTTTTCCCTTCGCATTTATCTGCTGAAATGCTCCTTCTCAAGGGTTCCCATCTCAGAAAATGACCCCTAAAGGTGCCCTCCTGCTTAGGTCAATAACGAGGCATCATTCTGAATTTCTTTCCTTGCACCTTCCTACATCCTAGTCGTATAGGTGCGCTCTCCAGAATGTCTTGCAAAATCGTTCACCTCTTTCTTTGTGTCTGCCACAACTCCAGTCTGGCCTATGACCTCTTTTCTAAGTTTGTTCAGTTACTCTCTCACTAGTTTCTACAAAGCATGCTCCACAACACGAGTCCTTATAAATCATAATGTTACTTGAAAGTGTCAATCTTCCCACTTAGACCAAGATCTAAATTTTTTGCTGTTGTTGTCTTTTACGTCCGCACCTGTGGCATATGGAGTTTCCCAGGCTAGGAGTCAAATCGGAGCTGTAGCCACTGCCTACACCACAGCTACAGCATTGCAGGATCCAAGCCCTGTCTGCGACCTACACCCCAGCTCACAGCAATGCCAGGTCCTTAACCCACTGAGCAAGGCCAGGGATTGAACCCACGTCCTCATGGATTCTAGTCAGTTTCGTTAACTGCTGAGCCACAAAGGGAACTCCGAGATCTAAATTTTTTAACGTGACATGTAAGGCCTGTGCCTACCCTCTCTATCTCTCTCCATTTTTCAGTATTGTGCTGGCAAATGTTTAAAAGTGGGAATCAACAAAAGCCCTGGTTAGTAGCATTTGCTAATTTCTCTGGATGATGTCAAGTTATTAGCATGGTGTTTCTGAATGTGAGGTTGGAAAGAAAGTCTTATATTCAGCTCTTGGGAGGCAATCTGAGCAGACTCTGGCACACAACTGGGACACTAGCATACAGGTGTTCTTTTTGTGCCTGAACACCTACCTTAGGGCCTTGGCATTTGTTTTACCAGAAGCACACGTGGCGGGTTACATCTTGTCATTAACTTGTCAGCTGAAATATTATCTATGAAGATTAAATTGATTTATCAGCCTGACTAGGCTATGGTGGCCAGTGGTTGGTTAAACAGTTTTTTATATGTGACTAAGATTTACATCAGGAGACCTTGAGTAAAGACAATTAAATTCTAGAATATGGATGGAGACTCTTCCAATTAATTGAAAGACTGAGGTCCTCAGAAAGGGAACAATTTCATCCTCTGGGCTGCTTTGAACTCAAGACTACAACAGCAGCTCTTCCCTGGGTTTTCAGCCTGCTGACCTGCCTTGAATTTCAGACTTGATAACCTCACAATCACGTCAGCCAGTTCTTTACAAAAATCTCTATCTCTATCTATATATCTATTTCTCTATCTGCCTTTACACCTACATCTGTATAGACAGACAGACCTCCATCAAACTGGTTCTCTATCTCTGGAGAACCCTGACTAACACACTGCCTCTTCCATAAGAATTTCCCTGAAAACCCCTGGTCATTCTCTAACTCCAATTTCTTTTCTTCACTGTATGTATCACTTTCTATAATATCTTGTTTTGTTTTAATTTATTTTTTTTTAAATTTAGAACACTTAATACCTTATCTTATTTTATTTTATTTTTAGGGCCACATGTGTGCCATATGGAAGTTTTCAGGCCAGGGGTTGAATCGGAGCCACAAACGTGGGCCTATGCCAGAGCCACCACAATGCCAGATCTGAGCTGCATCTGCGACCGATGCTGCAGCTTGTAGCAATGCTGGATCCTTAACCCACTGAGGGAGGCAAGGAATGAAACTCACATCCTCATGGATATTGTATTGGGTTCTTAACCTGCTGAGCCACAATGGGAACACCTAAAACTCTTAATACCTTAAATGCCTTACAGGAATCTTGTAGCAAATGAAGCTAATGATATCAAGTATTTGTATCAGAGTGGCTATCTCAACATTTCTTCATTTCATTATGTATTATTATTTTAGAAAAGCTCTGCGAATATAACCAATACTTTAACCATTCCCTGTTGCTTACAAGTCCATCACTGGAAAGAAAATCTCTGGAGTAGACAACGCGAGATCTGTGTGCCACAGAATGATACAAACACCTCTGAACTCTCCCTCTATGTGGCCAACCGTGTGTACTGAGACTCCTGCAGATGGACTTTAGGGCATTCTCCTCCCTCTTCCACTATCTTGGTTTTATTTATTTTTTTCTCTCCACTCTAGTCCTGGGGTCAGGAAGGGGTCTCCTCTAAAAAGTCATGATCCTACTGAAAAAAGGATGGGGTCAAGAAAAGCGGTCCAGCATCACAGTGAAACAACAATATGGCACTAAACATGCTCGTGTGACATGGCACGTGTGCTCCATCTCTTCCTTCTCTTTGACAGGTACTCCCATCATTCTTCAACTGAAGGCTCAGAAGGAAGGTTGAGTGAGGAAGCCCTTCTAGTACAGCATGGGCTGGGGGCTGGAGTGCAGTGTGTGAAATTCCACCATCTCTCCTCTTCCCTTCACCCTACCAATCTAGGGTCAGGTTGCTATCTTATTTTGAGTTTCTATGTCCTTATTTGGTAGTGAGGGCAAACATTTTATTGTATTTATTAGTGACACATATGCTTTGTCAGTGAACTCTGGTTTACGAACGTATGGCCCATTTTCCTATTGACAGAGTTACCAATTGCCATGAGCTCTATTTAATAACATCACCTTTTGTCATTTTTCCAAAAATAATTTTCCGATTTTATTACAGACTCAGTTTTGCTTATGGTAGGCTTTGATATATCATGGTGTGGGTTTTATGCACTCATACTGATTTATTTTTCTCCTTTGGTAAGTACAGCCTTCTTTTATAAAATCTGGGATCAGATTTCTATTCCTATTAATTATTTCTTTTTTGTAGGTTTTTTTTTTTACTTTAACTTTTAATACACCTGAAACTTATTTTGTTGTAATATTAGGATCTTGTTTATTTAACCCATTGTCACAGCATCATTCATTACATTTCTTTCCTTGCAATTTATTAGATTTTGTATTTTTATTAAATGACAATTTAGTTTGTTATATTTTTGATATTTTAAAATTATTTTTATTTGTGATGGTAACTTGGCCATGTAGAAAACAATTACAATTGTTAATATTTATTTTTAAATCCCTTTTCTATTTCTTTGATGCTCCTTTTTCTGTCTTTAACCCAGGCCCCTCTGATTTTTATTATAGTTCTGTATTATGTTTTTAATAACCAGCAGAGCTAGTACTTCAGAATTCTTCTTTTTCAAAAGTTTCTCAAATTTCTTGTCTTTTTCCTCTTCTAATGGATTTGATAAATTCTCACAAGGATATCCATTATGATGATACTACATCTTTAACCTAATTTGAGAAAAATTGTCATCTTCACAACAGTAGGGATCTTATCTATCCACTAGATAGAAAGATCACTATTTTTTATTAAGATTAAAAAGTATGGGAGTTCCTATTGTGGCTCAGTAGAAACAAACCTGACTAGGACATGGGTCAGATCCCTGGCCTCCCTCAGTGGGTGAAGGGTCTGGCATTGCCGGGTGAGCTGTGGTATAGGTTGCAGACATGGCTTGGATCCCACATGGCTGTGGCAGTGGCTGTGGCTGTGGTGTAGGCTGCCAGCTGTAGCTCTGATTCGACCCCTAGCCTGGGAACTTCCATATGCCGTGAGTGGCTAAAAAGCCAAAAAAAAAAAAAAAAATTTAAAAAGTGTGGTAAATTGGTTAAAAGGCAAGCTTGACTATGTCAAGGCTACATAGAAAATTTTAGATAAATGTCTGATTTCAGGATCGAAGGCCAAAATATCAGTCTCTCCATTGCTCACTCCTATACAATTGAACATTCTCTTTCTTACTGCACACATAATCTTCATGGGAAAAAAGATTTTGTCTTCTTTCTACTCTTAATTTTTTATGCTGTAGATTCAGATCATTTATGAAAATTTTTGACTTTACATCTATAATGTAGTGTACGTGGAAAATTAGCTTTCATTGAAAGGGTGAAGGAAGCATCATATATCTTATCCTACAGGAGGGAACTTATTAAAAGAAGGAGGAAAATGATCAAATTAAGTTAATTTCATAACTTTCTTCTTTAAACAGAAGGGTAAACTAAAGCTAAAAGTGTTCAGATTCATGAGTCAATTGCCTTGATCCTATATAGTTAAAGGTTGCACGTTCCTCACATAAGGCTGGCTTCACAAAGGAAACCATAGTGACTCTGTTATGTGAGAGCTCTCATTTCAGGATGTTTCTTCAATAATCCCTTAGAGTTTTTCCAATGACCTTGAGATGTCCCTCTAGATGTCATTCACCAGTCACACAGAACTATATATAATCATCCATTACAAAGTGAAACTTTAAAAAAACCTTTCAGTTAGATTATAGAATAGTATTCTTTCTCTCTTTCTTTCTTTCTTTCTTTCTTTCTTTCTTTCTTTCTTTCTTTCTTTCTTTCTTTCTTTCTTTCTTTCTTTCTTTCTTTCTTTCTTTCTTTCTTTCTTTCTTTCTTTCTTTCTTTCTTTCTTTCTTCTTTTCATCTGTTTCGAGCCACACCTGTGGCGAATGGAAGTTCCCAGGCTAGGGGTCCAATTAGAGCTGCAGCCACTGGCCTACACCAGAACCACAGCAATGCCAGATCTGAGCCGTGGTCTGCAACGTACAGCATAGCTCACGGCAATGCCAGATCCTTAACCCACTGAGCGAGGCCAGGGATCGAACCCGAAACCTCATGGTTCCCAGTCGGATTCGTTAACCACTGCACCACGATGGGAACTCCCTAGAATAGTATTTTTTCAAAAATAATTTTAGGGACTCTTCCTTGCAAATTTTATGGGTATGGCTTTTATTTATTATTGTATGGAACAACTACAATTCTTAAATTAAGAGAACTTTTCAATGAACTTCAGCTTTGGATATTCTGTCACAGTGCTAGCACAAATACTTAACTGTTATTTGATTATTTATGAAGGGCTGGACTGTAGGCTATGAGCTTGTGGTTGCATTATTTCTTTTTCTTAGATATTTTAGAAGTATTATAAAAACAAAAGATAGAGCATGGAAATCAGGAACAAGGTGGTATTTGATGAAAATGTGGGAATTTTAAATCTTACTCTTCCTCAAACATGAACTTGCATATAACCATTTTCCTTCTCACTAGGGCAAAATAACTTCCTGGCCCCTAACAAAAGAATCAGCATTAAGATATGCTTCGCAGGGCATAAATACTGGACATTTTCAGGAGAACAAAATTCTTTCTCAAGTGAGATTAAAACTACATTAATTCACTGGATAATAGCAATCCTCTTGTTTCCACTATTCTTGCAGTAGTGCAGCAATTGCCACTCTTGTAATTTAAGAAATGTTGCCTCCGCTTGTTTAATTTTGTTTTGTGATTATATCATATAATCTTTGTGCCTGCCTATCAAGTACAGATTATTAATTTGTGTCAGTCCATGTTAAAAAATCTTGGACTTCGGAGTTCCTGTCGTGACTCAGTGGAAACGAATCTGACTAGTATCCATGAAGACGTAGGTTCAATCCCTGGCCTCGCTCAGTGGGTTCTGGATCTGGTGTTGCCATGAGCTGTGGTATGGGTCACAGATGTAGCTCAGATCTTGTGTTGCTATGGCTGTGGTGTAGGTGGTCGGCTACAGCTCCCATTCGACCCCTAGGAGCCTCCATACGTTATGGGTGCGGCTCTAAAAGGCCAAAAAAACAAAAAACAAAAAAACAACTTGGACTTTAAGAACAACAGTGGTGAGCCAGGAAGGGTTTTACAACATTAGATACAGTTGAAAAAGATCATGTTTATGTGGATAAAATGGACTGAGTGGGACATACTAGATTCAGGGATGGGAGACAGCTGGAAGGTTATCACAGCAGAGGGGAGACCTGGTGGCTTGAGCCAGCGTGGTGCCAGTAAACTGGGCTGCGATGCTGCCTAGCACACGGTGGGACATAGGAGGCTGCTCTTTGCAACGAGCCCTCTAGAAAGTGGAAGATAAAGTATCCAAAGTCTTCTGCATAGTTGTGGTGATTGAAGTCATGGAAGTAGAACAGTTTTCCAAGGAAAAACATTTAGAAGAAGGAGAAGAACAGAACCATAGGGAATGTTGACTGTTGAGGGAAGGCTCAGAAAGAGGCATGAGATCAAGAGCGGGCCACGTCCTGAAGGAAACCAAGAATGGACTAAGCGACCAAGCGGATGTATTGCGAGAGACAAACTTTTAAATTCTCCTTGACAGACTGGCCTGCTGGTAGCATAGTCATCTTTTCTTGCATTATATCCCATGCTTGTGAATTCACCAAATTAGAGCATAGATTGAGTTCTCATATCTTACCTTAAACAGGCAGGAGGTGAATTCAGTATAATTATACTGTACAGTATGAGTAGGAAAAGAAGAAACTGAAGACTAGAAATTTAAAAAATTATGATTAAGAAGGGGAGATGCAAAAGGAGATAATGGCAGGAGGGGGGGATGTATAATCTTAACAGTTGGTTGAGATATGAGGAATACTGAACATACTCTAGTACTTCCACTCCAGTACTTGAAGTTTTTTTTTAAGATGGCAGCTGTAAAGAACTCTTCCTGGCCTCCCAGCCGAGACAGATTGCAGGCTTTCAGATACTGCATGATCCCCCTCTGTAGCATTCCTCAAAATTCCTCAAAATTACAATGAAATGTAAATTAGGTGATTAAATAATTAAAGTCTGCCACCTTCCCAGGCTGGAATATAAACTTCTGGAAATCAAGGACTGAATCTGTAACTGATATGTGAACAAGCTCATTAAATCATTATGGCCTAAATGAGGGAGGGAGGACAGAGATCCATATGAAAACTGCTGAAAGGGAAAATCGGAGATGGAGGGAAGAAGGTATTCAGAGAGATGATGTGAGAAGTATGGCTCAGAATGCAGGACTCAGCAACTGTCAAAACTCAAAAAAGCCCTAATCAGAGGGTGGCCATATGTCCCAGTATGCTATGGCATTCCTAGTTGACACCTGTTAGCCTGGTGTAATCGTTCAAATCCCCATTTCATTCTCAAAAATGTTTCAGTTTTTGTGATAAATTAAATCATTACCTTGACTAGATATTTGAGTAAAACAACATATAAAGAAGAAAATTATGCTTATATATAAAATAGTATGGCTCTATATGTATCTCATTCAGGGTGAAAGTTTATCATGAGGGAAATATGATCAATAGAAATGAGCATAACAAATCAATTGTTTACACAATTTAAGATGTATTGGATCTCATTGATAATCTCATCAACTCTTGATCTCAATCAGTATTTGGCTAATGTCTGTACTCATTGTTTTGTTTCAAGAATATAAAATTATTCAGAAAGCCCTGATTTCATTTTCCCAAATCCTGTTTTTCCCATGACACAGTGGAATTTTTAGGAGCCTAACCCTGCTTTGAGTGGAAGGCACTAGCACACTCTTCTGCTACTTCAAACAGCTGTGTGTAAACTCCATTCTTGAACACCAACCCCCTAAATTTGCAAAGCCTTTGGAATCCTTTGGATCAAAGCTTCTTTTAACTGTGCATTTCTATTATTAATTTGGATGTGAATTTGAAAGTTTGCCTGGTGGGTGGAATTGAATTGCACTGCTGATTTTATTAAGCTGATCAAACATCAGTATCTTGTAGTAATTCCCTTCTATCTACTGTTCAGGATAAACAGATGCTCAAACTAATCCCAGAAAATGCCAAGTAATAACTTTTCATTTCAGTGAGGGCCCTGACAGGCACAGGTGAGGGGAGTTAACCACTCCCAGGCTGTCCTGCTGCTCAAAACAGCCAGCGGGCTCTCTCTAGAATCTCATCATTATTACTGCAGCAGATGCCCCCATTTGGGGAATAGTTGGAATTTTTCCTTGTCTGGAAAAGCTATAAACTTATCTCATTCATTTTGTATCCTGGTACGTAGTAGTTGCTCATTACAAAATATTGAATAATGACCAATGAATACACTTTTTAACATTGTTTTCAGTTTTGTTTAGTAAGTTTTTTACACAATGTGGCAAATTTATATTGTGTGGTATGTGTGTGGTACATAGAGAGCATTTTAAAATATTAATTGAACGGATAAGATTGTTATTCATCTATTTCCCCTAAAAAGGAATGAACCTCAATTATCAGCTGTTTCAAGAATTATGTGAGGTTATATATATGTGTGTGTGTGTGTGTGTGTGTATACATATTTATAATGTGCTAAGTAAATTTTTTTTTCTAGTCTGAGGCTTGTCTTTAAGATTTTTTAATTAAAAAATATTATAATTGATTTACAATGTTCTGTCAATTTCTGCTGTATAGCAAATTGACCCAGTCATACATACATATATACATTCTTTTTCTCATATTATCTTCTATCATGCTCTATCAAAAGAGATTGGATATAGTTTCTTGGGCTGTAAAGCAGGAAATGAGGTTATATTTTTGAAAATGGTTCCTGGTTTGACAGATTTTAATAATTATCACTAAATAACAGTAATAATAATGATAACATCATTATTATTGTATCATCATTTTAACACTTAAAGATGAAAAGTCATATAATGAAGGAGATGTTTAGATGTCATTGTAATAATAATAAATAACTCCATTCCATCCTCAAAGTACTTGGCCAGATTTCAACTGCAGTAATTCTTATGCCCTTGCTTACTGAATACGATGCCTTAAATAAACTATTGTGGATCGGGGTCATTTTGTTTCTGTTCCTAGTTCTATTAACTCACTGAGAACACAGAGAAACTACTTAGCTTGTTGAGTCTCATGTTTTAATCTATAAAATATTGCCATTATCTGCTCCTCTTAAATCCCCTAAGATCTTATAGTTATGTCTGTTATGAGAGACACATCAGGTGCTGTTCTAAAGGTCTTACATGTATTAACTCATTTAGCTTTTACAAATCCATGTATGTTTTTCCTCTTTCCTCCTGTCCCCCCTCCCTCTTTCCTTCTTCCTTTCCTCCCTTTCTTCTTTCCATATTAAATTTATGTGCTTTTCTGAAGTCATACAGTTGTTACGAAACAGAACCAGGGAGCTTCTGTGTGGCTCAGCAGGTTAAGGATCTGTCAGCGTTATCACTGCAGTGGCTTGGGTTGCTGCTGTGGTCCAAGTTCAATCCCTGGATGCAGATGTGGCCAAAGAACACCCCTCTCCCAAACAAAAAACAAACACAAAACCCCCAACAGAGCTGGGATTTGAATTTAAATAATTTGGTGCTAAAATACAACCTCTAACCACTATTTTCCAACTAATTTTAGATCATTTTAATTAATTGGTGAGAGCTCTTTATGGCCGAGCCCTTTATTTTATTAATCGTTTATCTTCCTCAGCCTCAAGGATTTTGTCGGTATCTGGTGCGTAGTAGATATATCATTAGTATTTGTCAAATATATGGATGAATATTTGCTCTGCAGTCTCAAAGAAATATAACTCCTGTGATTAGGTTTGGTTATGTTTCAAAGATGGTGGAATTTTACACATGAATGAAAGCCTTAAATCAACTGACCTTGAGTTTTTGAGTTAATCAAAAGAGAGATTACCTTAAGGAATCTTGAATTAATCAGGAGAATGTTGTTTTTCTTTTTTAGGGCCACACCCATGGCAGATGGAAGTTCCCAGGCTAGTGGTCAGATCAGAGCTGCAGCTGTCAGCCCACACCACAGCCACATCAACGCAAGATCCCAGCCATGTCTGCGACCTACGCTACAGCTCACAGCAACACCGGATCCTTAACCCACTGAGCGAGGCCAGGGATGGAACCCACATCCTCATGGATACTAGTCGAGTTCATTACCCCTGAGCCACAAGGGGGACTCTCCAGATGAGCTTTTTATTTTATTTTATTTTTTGTCTTTTTTCTTTTTGTTGTTGTTGTTGCTATTTCTTGGGCCACTCCCTCGGCATATGGAGGTTCCCAGGCTAGGGGTTGAATCGGAGCTGTAGCCACCGGCCTACGCCAGAGCCACAGCAACATAGAATCCGAGCCGCGTTTGCAACCTACACCACAGCTCACGGCAATGCCGGATCGTTAACCCACTGAGCAAGGGCAGGGACCGAACCCGCAACCTCATGGTTCCTAGTCGGATTCGTTAACCACTGCGCCACGACAGGAACTCCCAGATGAGCTTTTTAAAAGAGATTCAATACAGCAGCAAACTTCCTATGGCCCTTGAAGAAGTAAACTACACGATATGCTGAGGAATTAATGACACATGGCCTCTAGGAGCTGAGGGCTTTGGTTCTACATCACAGGAGTGAATTCTGCCAGCAACTAGAGGGCATGGAAGAGAACCTTGAACCCTAAAATCATAGCCATGTCTGACACGTTGCTTTTAGCCCAGTGAGACTCTGAGTAGAGAAAGATTCAGCTAAACCTATGGCCAGATTCCTGACTCATGGAAACTGGGCCATGATAAATGTATATATTACTTTTAGCTGCTAACTTAGTCATAATATGTTGTGAAAGGAAGGAAATGCATCCAGGGCACTCTAGTTTATAGAGTTAGAGTTTTGGTTCTGTTGATTTCATAGAGTATGCATGCTACAGTGATGGAAAAACATGAAGATGGAAGGGGAGGAGCTGAGAGAAGTAATTGGAACAGAACCTGCTTGTTGAAAAACCTGTTCATATTTCTTCTACCCCAATTTGCTTTGGATGCCAAGTTCTGGGAACTCAGTTACTCCTTATCGCAAGTACATGGCACCCATCATCAGTGGTCTGTACAAGCTTCCCTCTTGTTGCAATTTCCCCCTCTTTATTCTTCCTTTTCCCCTCCCACTGACACCCCCTTTAATGTTTTGGGACATGCCTGTGGCTACATAATGATACTCATAGAATAGAGTATTACTGAGCTAGTGCATGTACTTTATATAAATGGTATCTTGTAAGATTTCTCAGTCTAGTTCTAATTTTATTCTCTCAATTCTATAATTTTAAGATCTAGCCACCTTGACACTATTCATTTTTTTGTTTGTTTGTTTCTTACTGCCACTGAGTGTTACTGAAGACACACCTACCACTTAGCCATTGGTTTGGGGGCCTCTGGGTAGTTTCCAACTCTTCTCCCACTAGCAGTACTATGACAAACATCTTCAGATGTGCCTGCGTATGGACGTGTGCTAGAGAAATCCTCGAATAGTACTGATGGATCCCAGGGAATGATCCTAAGTGCTGTCAGTGTGCTCTCCAGAATGGCTAGTATACATCCCAGCCAGTGGTGCATGAGAGTTCCTATTTCTGATCATTTTACTAAAACTTAGTATTGTATGATTTTCTAGCTTATGTAATGTGGTAGGTGTAAAGTTTTACCTCATTAATCATTTGGCTTTCCCCTTCTGTGATGTGCCTGCTCATTTACTTTGCATCTCTCTCTTCCTTCCTTTCTTTCTCTCTTTTCTCCTTCTTTTCCCCTTTCTTTCCTTCCCCCCTCCTTCTCTCCTTCCCTCCCTCCTTCCTTTCTTCTTTCCTTCCTTTCATTTCTCTTTCTTCTTTCTCTTTTTTTCTGATATGCAGAAGTTTCTTATGCATCCCAATAACTATTCTTCTAGGTATTATAATTATCTACTCTAAACCTGTTTCACCCTTGATTTTGATATACCAATTTCTTTCTTTTCTTTTTGTTTTTAGGGCCCCACTCGTGGCATATGATAGTTGGGAGATCTCAGGCCTGGGGGAACCAGAGCTGTAGCCACTGGCCTAGTCACAGCAACATTAGCAGCATATCTGAGCCACGTCTGCGACCTACAGCCCAGCTCATGGCAATGCCAGATCCTTAACCCACTGAGAAAAGCCAATGATGGAACCCGAATCCTATGGATACTAGTCGGGAAGTTCAAGATCAAGATGCTAGCAGATCTGGTGTCTGGTGAGGGCCCACTTTCTCCTTTGAAGATGGTTAGCTTCTCTGATATTCTCACATAGCAGAGGGCAGACAGAGGAAGCAAGCTCTCATATGTCTCTTCTTATGAGGAAGTACTCCCACTCATGAGGGCTCCATCTTCAGCATGCAATTATCTCCCAAAGTCCCACATCCCAGTACCATCACAGTGAGGATTAGGCTTCAATCTGTGGATTTTAGGGGATACAAGCCTTCAATCCATTGCATCTGCCATGCTTAATACTTGATTAGGAGCAAGAGTGTCCTTGAACACAAATGGGGCAGTGGATTTCACAGGGCTGCAGCTGGGAGCTGGGTCAGTCACATTCACTGTCAGAGCCCTGAGAGGTGCATCCTCTTACTCCCAGCCAGTGTCCTCATGTGGATTCAAAAGCAGCTGAAGACTGACTTAGCAATTCTCCGATTGCTATTTCTTTCATGTAAGTTTTACAGTAAAGTTGTCAAGTTCTTCAAAATAACCTAGTGCAATGTATTTTGGAATTGTATTGAACTTTCAGATTAATCTGGGGAGATTTCCTATCTTTAACATGTTAAATGTTTCCATTCACAAACATATCATACCACTTTATTTATTATTCAGCTGTACTTTAGGTAATTTAGTAGATTTAAAATATTTCTCTACATAAGCCTTATGGTTATATTTTAGAAAATTTAGAAGACTGGTGTTACAACGACTCTTTATCATTTGTCTGGTTTATTACTCAATGTGTACCTCATTACTTTTTGTGTATTACAATAAGAAACAGTACATTCGGGGGGTTCAAACTATGTCCTGTGATTTTCATCTCCACCATTTAAGTGGGGAAGCTCCTTTAAAAAAAAATGTTGTTAATAATAATATACTTTACCTTCCCTCAACTGTTTATGAGTGTGTTAAATGAGCTGAAGCCCTTGGAAATGAAAAAGTGCTAAGTAGACTTGTGTTTGCAAAGGGCCTAGAAGAAAGTAGATGCTCAAGAAATGCTGATGGGTTAGAGGTGGAAGGGAATAGTAGTATATTATTATAATATATGTGTATTTTCTGTCACCCAAACATGCTAGGCCTTCTTCAGCTACATACCGGCCACATCTGCTGGACTTCCTCAGACTCAATACCCATCATGATATTCCCGTAAGTGAGGAGAAGCCTCTTCTAACTAATTTGCTGCAGTAATTTACATTTCATAGGAGTTTCTTTTTATATCAGTGATATTTGCCCCCTAGGATGAATATAAGCTTTACAGACAAAGAGTGAAAATATCCTTTTGTGTAGGTTCAAACAGATATCTCAGATGGTGCCTTCAAATATGACTCGAGAACTAAGGGTGTCTACCATCACCTACCTGCTGCACAGAACCACAGTAAAGCTGAAAGTGAAGAGGACACCAGGTAGATCTCTGATCAGTATGAATATGACTTCGAGCTACCAAAACATTCCTTCTAAGGGTAACCTGGGAACTATATTTGTTTAAAAGTCATAGAGTTCCACCCTTTTTTTTAAGGACCTCACCTGAGGTGTATGCAAGTTCCTAGGCCAGGGGTTGAATCAGAGCTAGAGCTGCTGGCCTACACCCTAGCCACAGCAATGCCAGATCCGAGCTGCATCTGCAACCTACACTGCAGCCTATGGTAATGCCAGATCCTTGACCCACTGAGCAGGGCTAGGGATCAAACCTGTGTCTTCATGGATACTGGTCGGGTTCATTACCTCTGAGCCGCAACAGGAACTCCTCCACCATTTCTTTTAATTGCATTAACTTATTCATGAGGTTTCCAAATGAATTTATGCATCTTAGGAAAATTACTCTGAAATATATGTAATCACTAAGTAACAACAGCTTCCCACTCCAAGTCCTAATGCAAAAAAATGATGTTTTCTGGTTCCCTCTGCTGTTAATTTGACGTAATACGTCTACCTGTTTTTAACACTGACTTCGTTTTTTTCCTAGGTTCTGGAAAATTCAGCTTTCATCTCCCTTCCCTGGCCCTTAAATATTTCCCCATGAGCTTTAGACCATCTATTGGCCACTTTCCTTTAGCTCAGTAAAGACTCAGGAACAGTGTCTACCTAATCCCCTTTCACCATATAAATGGGCCATAAAGAATTTACAGCAAGGTCAAATCTTATGGGGAAAATATTTAAAAGATCATTAAAATAATTATTCCCTGGAAGTCAAGGTAATTGTTTTAAAATCAGATTTCTAGAATTGGATGGCAATTGAATGAGCACAAGGTTGGGAGAGTTAAGCTCAAAGTATGTCTTTGACATGGCATTTAGCTGTCTTTCAAAAAGTTGGTTTAGATTTCATTGTGAAATCATACAGATGAAATGACATACATTGTGTTATTGGGTTTGTTTGCCTTTGGGCTGGAGATAGAGGTATACAGTTCTCTAGTCTGCCCAACTCGCTATGAGGCATTCGTCACATCACCTTGATGGTTTTCTCGTTTATACTGTAATTGCCATCCACTCAGGGACATTCTACCTGAAGAAGAGAAACTCAACCCGATTCACTGAAGCTTCTCAGTAGCTGTCTACTTCCTACCTAGGCTTTGTATTTAGACTTTTCAGACAGTTCATTTAAGTCCTTGTTTACCAGGAATTGGCGACACCATGGATGGCCCCCCAGCAGCGCTCTTCATTGTAAATAAACCTGTGCTATAAATGGGAGGAGCCAGCATAGAAGCAACACTAAGCAGCCACATCTTCCTCAGTGGGGCAAAGATGTAATGAGTAAAGAATGTTAAGTTCCCTGACAGCCTCACAGTTAAGGATTTGGTGTTGTGACTGCTGTCGTTTAGGTCCAATCCCTGGCTCAGGAACTTCTGTATGAGGACAAAGCCAAACCAAACCAAACCAAACCAAACAAAAACAAAAAAAACCTGGGTAAGGCATTCGGGGAATACAGGAGACTATATAAGTGCCAAACTATCAGAAAGATTACGTACTGA
This sequence comes from Phacochoerus africanus, assembly GCF_016906955.1. Classification (NCBI taxonomy): domain Eukaryota; kingdom Metazoa; phylum Chordata; class Mammalia; order Artiodactyla; family Suidae; genus Phacochoerus; species Phacochoerus africanus. The sequence goes on from NC_062545.1 coordinate 30,594,001, forward strand.
CAAAACCCAAGTGTCAGTACACAAAACCTTAAGGTATAATAATTTATCTAGGAGTTTCCATTGTGGCTCAGTGGGTTATGAACCCAACTAATATCCATAAGGATGCAGATTTGATCCTTGGCTTGCTCAGGGAGTTAAGGATCCAGAGTTGCCATGAGCGGTGGTATAGGTCAGATGTGGCTTGGACCCCATGCTGCTGTGGCTGTGGTGTAGGCCAGCAGCTGCAGCTCAGGTTCAATGCCTACCCTGGGAACCTCCATATGCCCCAGGTGTGGCCCTAAAAAATTAATTAATTAATTAATCTATTTATTGCTAACAAAAATGTAATTGAAGCCTCAGTGTTGACTGATTAAATTATAGTCATTTTCTCTTGCTCCTATAATGAATTACTGCAAATTTAGTGACTTTAAACCAACACAGATTTATTATCTTACAGATCAGTAGATCAAAAGTCTGAGCAGATCATCTATTTTTTTCTTCTCTAAGCCTTACGAGGTCAAAATTAAGGTTCTGCCAGCCTGTCTCTTACATACAATCTCTGGAAAAGACTTTTCCAGACTCACTGAAGTTGTAGGCAGAATTCAGTTGCATGAAGGTGTGAAATTGAAATCTCCATTTCCTCGTTGGCTGTTGGGGGTCGTTCTCGGTTTCTAGAGGCTGTCCATCTTCCCTGGTTTATGGCCTCCTTCATTTTCAAAGGAACCAAGCACGGTTGTTCTTCTCACTCTTCAAATCTCTTTGACCTTCCCTTCTGCCTCTGTCTCCAGCTGGAGAGAGTCCTCAGCTTTCAAGGACTCATATGATGAGACTGGGGCCACCAGAATAATCCAAGTTATTTCTTCCTTTAATGACATCCGAAAGTCCATTTTCATAAGTAACATCACACAGACACAGGTTCCTGGCATTAGGCTGTGAGCATTTGGTGGTGGTGGTACAGCCCTTAGTCAGGCTATAGAAGGTAAATTATAATGGATAAGTCATTCTGCAGGATCTGATTGGTATACAGCCCCCTGTCAACATGTCCGGGAAGAGGGATCATGTTTGGGAATGAAATTCAATGTGTGACCTTTCCAATAACACCTTATCTATGAATCATCTTTCAGTTGAGAGCAAAGTTCAGCAGCCCTGATCATCTGCTTACTCCTAGAGGACCTGTCAGGGATCAAGGTCCTTTGAATATGCACAAGACCAAACAGAGGATGTACTAATTCAGTGGATTTTGCAATTTTTAATCTCTGAAACACTTTAGTGTTATTATTCAAAACTTAATATCCCAATCTCTGGTTTTGGTGCCCCTATTGATATAAAATAAATTACTAACACGGATTTTTAACTGATAACTTGTAAAGGCAAATAAAAGTTGGCAGTTACACAGAATTTTTAGCTTACTGTAACGACCCTGGTTTAAGCAGTGCTTTTTAGACTAGATCTTTTGTGCCTCTTGAACTCAGCATCACCCTAAAGCTAATGAAAAAGTTCTGTTTACTAGAAAGTAAGTTCCCCAAAGGCAAAGATGGAGAATTTTACTTGCCGATGTATTCTAAGCTCCTGGAACACGGTAAGTATTCAGGCAAGATTTATTGAATGAATGAGTGAGAAATGAATAAAAGAAAGAAATGTTAATATCACATACAAGTTAACCTAATCTGAACAATCTGCCATGACTCTGCTTTTCTGTGTTTGTTTGTAAAGAAATTAATCTGATGTAAAAAAAAAAAATACATATAAGGAGATATCTTTATCTGCATAATTGTCTTAATCAAAGCTTATTAAAGATATATTATGATGATATGACAACCTCTGTGACTATATTGTAAACTGGTTTGGCTAAATGTGAAAACTGAAAAGTGTTTGATGATACTCAGGCTCTGAATTTTATGTGCTATCAGGATGAGTCTACACTTAAACATAACGCCAACACTTAGCTGTGTTCTTTGAAATCTCCATGTTTATAAAACTCTTTCCCATAACTGTTAAATGTAGCAAAATTTCTATTTTAAAAATGCATGGAAAGGGGAAATAGAAAGCCATAGGCTAAAATATTAATGGTGATAAGGCTATGGATGATTATTTTATTTATAATTATAAATAAATGCTATGGGCTTATGAGCACATTTTACCTTCAGAGCCAGAACACAATATCCTCCACCTGGGAGCAAAGGACAAGTCTTGGCACCATCCTGCCGCCACTGGCACTGTTTCCTAATGAGGATGAAGGTGGTACAAGAGACACATGGATGATTTCACAGACATCACAGATCTGAGATGCAAACTATAAAAGAAAGAAATCAAGATCTAATGTGCTAAGGAAATAGAATACTAGCTTACATATACTTTCACATCAATTTTTATCTTAATGTTTGACATAATCAGAACAGCTGTCAACTGGATGAAAATAACAAGATAGAAGGAATAAGTTAAGGATTTTAAGGACATGTATGTCTTAAGTTCTATGAGTTTGACAGGCTCCTACAAACTGGCCAGGAAAATATCCACAAGGCAGACAACCAGGCAAGTTTCCACGCACTTTGCTTCCCCACCCCCACCCTCACATCTGGTAAAGTGGAAAAAACTACCTTACATTCTTCTGGGGGAATACTTGCTTTCCTTTTTGGGGGCATTCCACTATGGAAGTCTGTACAAATAGAAAATGAAGATCAGAAAATCAAAGATTTTAAAGTTTACACAATCTTCTTACTGATACAGGTTAAAGTCTTTGTCCTTCAAGAGTGAACAGAGTGTGAGAATTTGGACTGTGAAGCAGTTATATCCAGTTAAAGGAGAGCCTGTTTGCAGGTTCTGTGCAGAATAAACTAGCTAAGGCTCACGGGGAAGGGGTGAGAGGGTTTCCTCCATCCAGAGACTCATCAGCACTGCACAGCTGTTGTATCGACAGGGAAAAGCATCACTCTGAGAGTCACAGCCACTAAAGAAAGGGTGTAATCCATACTTCCTTATGTGCAATTCTTTGGAGGTTTTAAAATCATGAAGTGGGCAGTTCATAGGCTATAGTTCATTCTGTTTTTGAAGAATGATTCTGAAAGCTAACAAAGCCACACAGAAAAAAACACTTACAATAGCAAAACTATGACCTGAATACACTTAATTTGTATATTTGCTTTTTTCATAATCTTTAAAAGATTTAAAAGAATGTTTACATCCTAGCTTCTGGACATATATATTTTTTTCAGGAGTCTTCAAACAGAAGGAAATATTTTGAAAAACTGTGAATATAATTTGATATGGGATGCGTTTAACAGCTGGAAGGATTTCACACTTAGAACTCAATTTACAAAACTTTGTGGTTGGCATTGTTTCAACTCTAGTCCTGGAACTCATAATTTCCCAAAGATTTTTGTTTTCAATTTGGAAATTATTTGTGTAAGGAGCGTATATCATTTAAAAAAACAAAGTTATCATCGCTGAATTTGGCCAGGCATAAATGAATAACTTTGAGAAGAAACTCTGAAAGGATTATTCACTCCCACTCCCACTGAAATCCAGCAGCCAGTTTCGGTTCTTAATGATCAAAATTCTTTCTTTGCAAGCAAACAATCTATGCTTTCACATTCCCTAGTCTTAATTAGCAGAAGAAACTGACGACTTGGTTAAAAAATAAAATAAGGAATTTCAATATGATAAGTAGTAATAATAAGGAATAGAAACAAACTCAATTTTGTTCCAATTGTGTGTGTGTGTTTTGGGGGTGATGTGGGGATAGTTAGAACAATAGATTAAGCTGAAGAGACTCAGAGGGACTGGAGTGGATTTGTTTTTACTTGTAAGAATAAGGAAGGAAAAGAATGGTAGGGGAACTATACTCAGTATCTTGTAATAAACTACAATGAAAAAGAATCTATAAAGGAACAGATATGCATATACATACATACATATAATATTCAGGCAATATTTATTGAATGAATGAATGAGAAATGAATATAATAAAGACATGCTAATATCACATACAAATTAACCTAACCTGAACAATCTGCCATGACTTTGCTTTTCTGTGTTTGTTTGTAAAGAAATTAATCTGATGTCAAAAAATCAGTGCCAGAATCACTTTGCTGTACACCTGAAACTAACACATTGTAAATTAATTATATATTTTTTATTTATTTTTTTGTCTTTTTGGGGCCACCCCCATGGCATATGGAAGTTCCCAGTTTAGGGCTTAAATCAGAGCTACAGCTGCTGGCCCACGCCACGGCCACAGCAACACGGGATCCAAGCCTCTCGCCTACAATCCACACTAGAGCTCACAGCAATGCTGGATTCCCCGACCCACTGACTGAGGCCACGGATTGAACCTGAATCGTCATGGATCCTAGTCAGATTCATTTCTGCGCCACAACGGGAAATCCTATTTTAATTTTAAAATGGTAAAAAAATAAAATAAAAATAAAAACAAAGAACAACGGCCCAAGAGACAAACAGCAGTGAAATAAACACCCCCCCCCACGCCACTATTGCTACTATTAGCTGATTTGTGCCATCCTAGGTCCTGTGCTGTCCCTGAGCATGGGACAATAGGAAAGGGGACATTATAGTCTTCCCTTCACAGGCTCTTTCTGTGAAGCCTCTAAACAAGAGCTTCCTTTGGGGCATCCAGATTTCTCCTGACTCAATAAAAGGGACCAATGCTTGGAGTCCACTTTCAAATTGTAATTTGATGCGGTTCCCAAGAAATTACAAAATGAACAGTAATACAGCCCTCATCCTAAAGCATCAGGTTGTCTTGGCCTTGCCTGTACTCATTGAAACGTCTCACTTTGGATCCATAAACCATTCCCTTAAACACCATTCAGGATTCCACCTTGAACCTCACGTTATGACAAATTTGGCTTGCAGTCATGTGCTGTAGCAAATATGTTCAAGGGCTGTAGAATAATTTTGAGGTTTTAATTTTATGAGATGTACCCTGTGTGGTGAAAATGGCAGGTATCTGATAGTCAGACAAAATGTTTGCATCCCGGTGCTACAATTTATTAACTGTGTAACTGAGCAAATTAAAATCCCTCTCTGAGATTCAAGTTACTCACTTGCAAAGTTTTGTACTAGATTATGATAAAGATATAGTAACATAGAGCTGACCCTCCAACAACATGGGTTTGAAATGCAGGACCACTTATACATAGATTGTTTTCAATAAATTTAGTACCTGCAGGTTCATTTTACAGATATTTAAATTCACTAAGTGTAGGGGGAGTTTGTGTTTGATTCAAGATCATATGAGGAATCAAGCGTTTTTTGATTCAGGATCATATGAGGAATCAAACTGTTTCAGCTTCTGCATTGGAAGACATTATCAGTTCCTTTGTTTTTTAGGCAGAGGCAGCAGAACCTAAATGTTCTACCATGCAGAGATTGGTGCCCCTAATCTCTGCATTGTTCAAGGTCAACTGTATACCTGGAATAATGCAAAAAAAGCAGTTAGGATAGTTCAAAAAAGATGATGAAATTTCTATAAATTAACATTCTCCATCCATTGTCTTTTGGATGGTGCCCCAAGCTCTCAAGTTTTGTAAATAGTGACTGTAGAATTATAAACATAATTTAAAAAATTATTTTAATATTAAAAAATCTAGCTATGGCATTCCTGTTATGGCACAGCAGGTTCAGGATCCGGTGTTGCTTCAGCTGTGAGATATGAAGGTCAAAGTTGCAGCTTGGATTCGATCCGTGGCCCTGGAACTTCCATGTACCATGGGTGCGGGGGACAAAAAAGCCAGCTATATGTTTTACTGTATCTCTTATTTGGAAAGAAATGAGGCAACAGAACTAAAGCAAACATATCCATATAGATTGTGTACCAGTTGTTGAAAGCATCATATAAATTGTATAAGTAGCCTGAAAGATAAATTTCTTATAAAAAACTGAAGGTGGGGCCACTGCAGCCCTGTTTGATCACAGGGTAGGGTTTGATTTTTTTAATTTTATTTTTTAAATGCCTGAAGTCTGGTTCTACTAATACACTACCATGACCAACCTGAAGAGTATAATCACTCTAAATCTTGAACCTGCTCTTTTGCAACTGACAAGCTGAAGGTGTAGAACATTTCAAAATATTATCTTCCATCACCTGACCACTCGCTCTACCCAAGATCTCTGGCCACAGGCCTAATTAAATATATGGCAATCTGTTGTGCCCCCGTGTATTCTACTGAATTCCTGGCTAGCCACCATGAGCTGTGCCTAAAAACAAGTTTACACAAGATTACAAAATCTGCTTATCCCTGTTTTGTCTTAACACCTGTGGGAAAAAAAAAAAAACTACAAGACTGTCATGTGGCACACACGTCTCAGGTGTCTCCCTATTTAGAAGCTGGCAGTCCTGAACAACAAGAGGAAATAAGATTGTCATATTAATAAACACCTGCCAGTACTATTATACTCATTGGCTCCATCCCAGCAAAATAGTTAATCAACTAAACCTAACAAAACATTTGTCTAAACCCAAAGGCTGTGTGTGTTACCACATGGCTCCGAGTCCACCCTGTGATAAAAATATGAGAAGCCCGTGTACTGTACTGTTGTGTAAAGTTGGAGAGCAGAGTGTGTGCCTGAGCATGGCGTTAAAAATAACAACAGTAATAATAGCACGGATTCTATGTGCCAGGCGCTATTGTCAATGGATCCCGGGGATACTGTGCTGAATGGGAAAATAAGGGCCTCTGCTTCCATGGAGGTCACATTCCAGTGGGAGAACAGATGACAAATACGAAGCCCGGTGATTCCTCTTCCTGTCCCTCTCGGATCACTGCGCTTATTTCCCTCACAGCATTTATCAGTGAGACGGCGAACCACGCGGGTGCGTAGGGGACAGAGAGGATTGCTTTAGAGTCGGTTGAAGAGACCCAGCTGAAAAAAAAGACATTGGGACACACATCTGCAGGAGGAGAAGGAACCAGGCCTGGCAGAACAGGAGATGACTCCTCCAAGATAAAGACAGGCGCTCAGAGAGGTGACACGAGAAAGTAGAGGCAGCAGTCGTCAAACATATTTCTGACCAACTACAGATATGCTTTCTGCATAACATCAGGCCGATTTGCTTCTTTGGAGTAAAGAAAAATTCGACGACACCATGGATTTTCATAATAATACATTTCTTTCACTTCTCGGCACTATTAGTGTTTTTATGAAGCCTTGAGTATGTGTGATCATCTCAGAATCCATTCCTCCAGAAGGTTTTGAAGCATCATAGAGATACAGCACTCATTACCAAAATGTTTTCTCCACTTTATGTTTGTAGGCAGGCATAGTGGCAAGGGAGGTCTCATTCCTTGGACTAGTCATCTGTATGGTATCGAAAGTAGCATTATATATATATATACATGGATCGAATAGTTGGGGGAAAACAAAGCACATCCAATTGTGGAGAAAAAAAATAATAGGAAACCACAAGTTTAGACAAATAGGTTGGTAACAAATGTATTTTACTAATTAGATCAAATGAGAAGATAAACTAGAAGGGAGTTATGCATATTATTAGGTAGAAGCTGTTGGAAGACGGGCTCTGTGGCCATTTTATGTTCCTCAAACTGGGTCTGCCCCAAAGAAAGACTTCAACATACATTTAAAAAATTGAAAAATGAGTGATCATTAGGCAACTGGCCAGCTAATGCATTCTAAGGAAAGAGAGGAATAAAATATTCCTACTATGTGGACAAAAAATATACAAAGAAATACATTAATATCAAATAAAAGAACCACAGGATAATTAAACCATGACATTGTGTTTCCTTAGAAGAAAAGATAGCAAATACTAAATGAAAAAGCCAGGTAATAATATCTTATACATCAAATAGTTGGGTAGACATTTGTGTTTCTTTATTATGTGAACTATTTTAAGCTTCCCCACCACCCGCTAAAAGAACCCTCTTGCTTTTGCTCATGTGCAGAATAAAAATAAGTTTTTAAAATATCACTGCTTGCCTACCGAAGGCTTTTAACTGTGGGCAGCTGAAGAGTTAGAAGCTATGGAAATAGAAAGGAGAAGTTGGAGACCCAAATCTGGTTTCTTTTATAATTCCCAGCTGGACTATTAGAGCTGAATTAAAGAACTTTGCTGAATGATTCTGTTGGCCTAAGTGAGTCTGGTCAGAGGTTCAGAAACAGAAACACATGGCACGGGACACAGGGGAGCTCAGACAGAGAGCTGTGGCTTCACTCACAAGCACCCACATGTTCTCACACAGAAACACACACACAAACACACACACACAGATTTCCCACTGGTGAATCAAAAGAACAGCATCTTCGAACCCTTCAAATCAGAAAAACATGCGTGAGTACTCTGAATCAGAAATATTTCAAGACCATTCTAAGAATAAATAAGCCATTAGTCTAATGAAATGATTACTTCCTGACACCAGTATTTCCTATTGTGTAACTATGTTTGGAAATGAAAGATAATTGTTGTCTGTTAGAGCAACATTACATGCCATCTCTCTAGACTGAACCAAACAGGTTCATACCTGAACTGGTTATCAGAATGATTATTTTAATTTACTGGTATAATGCTAGTAGTGCACAATTCTCTATTAACCTTAGCAGATATTCTTAAAGGCGAGTTAGCACTTAAATAACTACTTGAACGTCTAGATTTCAGAAAGCAAAATTAGTGTTGCAGGGACCATCAAATCCATTGTTAATGACATGTACAATTATGCATTTATTAGAAAACTACTAAAAATTAAACAGAAAAATTGAAAAAGCATGATTAGTGGTGAGATTGAAATGTGATAAATATGTGATCTAACAAATATAACAAAATATTCATGGTAGAATCTAGGTGGTGGGTACAAGTTATTCACTATTAAGTTATTTCAGCTCTGCTGTATGTTTGAAAGTTTCCTTAATAACATAGGAGAAGAAAATTTAGGAAACATTAAAAGTAAAAGAAATGAGTGAAGAACACAGCAACTTGGAATGTGAACCGCTGCTGTGCAGTGCCGTGGCCCAAAAGGGAGTCATGGCATTCCCCAGCTAAGAGCACAGTCTTTGAACTTAGCTATTTACATCAAGAAGCCTATCTCAGCTCTATTATTTACCAGTTGTGTAACCATGATGTAGTGACTCTGTAAGCCTCTCCTTTGGCTTCGGAAAATGGAGAGGATATCACCCACTTTACAAAAATATCAACGCAGAGAAGTCTTAAGAGATTATCAAACATTATTCACAGGTGCCACTATTAGCAATTACGAAAACACAAAAAAATGCCACCAACAGGGGTATAAACTAACAAATTAGCTGCATAAATACTACCCCAGTAAATGATACACGTAAAGTGTTAACCATATGGTCCATCCGTTAAGTTGTTTTGGGGATGCAAACAATAAAACATTTAAGTAAATGTCTAGTAGAGGTTTTTGCATATCTCTCATAACAAGAAGTCAAGAAGAAGATGGGTTTGTGGTTGGTTAGTTCAGCAGCCTAACAAGATCACGGTGCTGGGGGAGAATCTGATTTCCTCTCAGTGGTCTTAGTTGGCTGCAGCAGCTTCAATCATAACTTCTTGTCAGTATGACATCCAAAGGCAAGAAGAAAAAGGAAGTTACCCCTTGCACATCTCTTGTTATCAGGGAGGAAGTATTTTCCCAGAAATCCTATGACATATTTACCCCTGTGTTTCATTAGCTAGAAATGTTCACCCATAAACATTCACTGACAGAGGAAAATGAATCACGAGGATTGGCTTTGAACAATCATACAGTCCCCTGGATTTGGACATGGGATCCAATTCCCTGAGTACAGTACTGCCAAATATCTAAAAAAAAAACCAAACCCAAAATCCAGGGTTGCATTGGTAAGAAAGATGATAAAAATGGCCATGGAGTTGGCAACAAACAGTTTTATGCTATATATGGAAAATATTATTCATGTTCATAAAAAGGTCAAGAACTATGTTGCACAAAATAACAAGAACTTCTGTGACACCAGAAAAACTTCAAAGCTGCTGGGAATTTTTCCCGCAGCAAAGTTCTACCAAATCTTGCTCACTGAAGATTTCAGTGTGCAAGAAACTATACCATGTGTACCTTTAACTGAAAAGGATGGAAGATTTTAAGAAACAAGAGAACCACTTCTAAACAGCACATTATTCCTCTGTCAAAATGTCTCTGATAAACCAGAAGATATATTAGTAATGCTTTTGTTTTACATTTGTTTGTTCAGGGTAAATCTTAAATTAATAGATTGGTCCATATTATAAAATAAAAGCTTACAAATACCTGTTGTAATAAAAAATATTTTGAGTCCAGTATGTGCCTTTATTAGTTATACCAAGAAACTGAACATAAATGGCTCAATTTGGTACAATCTTTTATCATGGGGATGTTCTATATATAGAATGTGATATTCTGGACTGTGTTTGGTTACTGCAAAATATAGTTTATTATATTTAAGGGGGCTCTTTGAGGGATTCTTAGAATTATGTTAACTAAGACTAAAATTTAGGTAGGTTGCTCTGTCATTAGATGCCAGGAAAGTGGAAGAAGTAGAACAATGTACATATGAAGCTTTTGGATAAACAAAGTTTTACATGAATAGGGAACCAGGCAGCCCTCTGGAAAACATGCCCGAGGTCCCCAGCTGATGGTATTTTGTGAGCCTTGTATTCAGGCCAAAAATCTTTGATAGTCTTTAGGGAGTTACAGTACCTGAGTTTCAGCTAATTTAGCATCATTTAAATGGGGCCATGCTATATATCTTAGGGTCTGGATTTCTTTATTTCCTATTATTTAATGGATTTATTGAAAAATGGTTCTATTTTTAAAATCTTATTTTAAAAGGCCCATAATATTTTCTTCATTTTTTTACTGAAAACATATGCTACTGCTTTGAATTAAATTCAGGTCAAATCAACAAACATCTACTGAATTCTTATCCTTTATAAACCCTGTGTTGAGTTGGAAGAGCTAAGGAGATTCAAACATTCTTCAAAAATGTAGAACAACCTAGAACTGAGCTATGAGTATCCTCAAAATATCCTTCTCCAGGATGGTCTGTCCGTTGAAGATTTTGGTGGGGGGAAGGGTCGTGGTAATATGCTTCTGGCTGGTAGAAAATAAAAGAGATGAAAGCAGGTAGAATAAAGGAAGGGCATCACAAAACATCCACTGTTTCACAGTCATCTACATTACTCAGAAACTTTGTGTAACAGTGAACGTGTGTTTCTCTGTAATAAGGTAATAAACATTTGTTTTCACCTTAATATTTCTAACAGTAATGTTAACTAATCTACACTCATAAATGTCATAGAAGTCGTAATATATATGTTGCAGGCAGCCCTCAAGGTGGCCCAAATGATCCTTGCCTCCTTGTTGTATTCTTAGCCTTGCGTATTTCCCTCCCACCTTGTACCAGGGTGGGTCCATGCAGCCAACCAAGTATGGTGGAAGGGAAGTGGCTCACTTCTGAGATTAGGTGTGGAAGACGGAGGCTTCCCTCTTGGGATTCCCTCTCTCTCTTTCTTTCTCTCTCTCATTACTTGGTGTCGGGGAAGACAGCTGCCATATCATGAGGATATTTAGGCAGCCCTGTGGAGAAATAGCAGTTCCCATGATAAGGAACTAAGGTCTGCCAGCCACCACAGAGCTTAAAGGCAGATCCTCCAGCCCCAGCTGAACATTCAGATGAATAGACTCAGCCAACCTCTGGAGAGCAACCTCAGATAAGAGCCACCTGAGTCAGAACCACCAGCAAAGCTCAGAAACTGTGTGACATAACAAATGTTTGCTATTTTAAACTGCTTAGTTGGGGATAATTTTTATGCAGCAATAGATTAACTAATACAATATACAATGTCATCTGCTGACTGATAAGCTATACCAGTTGGATTCAGTTACTGGAAAGTTTATTCAACAAATAGTTATTGAGCACCTTCTATTTTTAAGGTTAACTTGCTCGGATTGTCTGCTTTAAAATTTTGTCCTAAGAAGCCCAATATTCTTCAAAGCCAAGGATTTTTAGTGTATATTTTCCATCTCAGCTATTAACAAGGGTTAAGAAATTATTGAAATAAATGATTTTATGTATGCAACTTGTCATTTGCTATCTTTCAAAAACTTTCTGTTTGCTAGATAGAGAGGTTTGGGATACTTCTTTTAACCTATTTTTATTTGTTTTAAAATTCTGGCTAATATAACAAACTCCCAAATCTCTGTGGCTTAAATTCATCAAACCATTTCTTACTCAAGTAGATCCAAAGCGGATATGCTGGTAAGTGGGGGAGTTTTCTGTGTGGTTCTTCAAGTATTCTGTATTCTTCCATTTCCTGGATCCTTTGCTGGTCATTTGCATCTGGCCAGAGGAAAGAAAGAGTATGGGGGATCATGCAGAATGTTTTCATGCACCAGACCCAGAAGTAGGAGACATCCCTCCAATGTGTTCTAGTTGGTTGGATGTTTCTACTCTTCCCAATGCTAGGAATCTTCATCAAACTGAAAGCTCAGAAAATGGACTCTTTCCTAATATTTAGGGTCAGATGGTTGAGACCTGAAAAATAGATTCTCTCATTTAACTGTCTGTTTTAAAAATCAAAAGCAGACTATCTTCACTTTGTCCCCTGTTTTTCAGCTATTCCAAGTTGAATCTCTTTTTGTTTGGTTATTGCTACTATTTATTTATTTTTAAATCCAAATAGCTCCCCAAAGCCTAGCATAACTGATGGGAAAACTAAATTTTGGATGCAATTTTTTAAAACTAGGTGAGACCAATATAGTAATAATAAATCCCTTGAAATTTAATTTTCACCAAGTTTCTTTTGATTTGTATTTAAGTACACATGAACTAAGAATATTTAAGTTGAAGAGTATATTAAAAAATGAATAATTTTTCTCTGTACAGCCATTTCCATATAAAATCAATCATTTCCCATATAAATCTAAGTTATATGTATGGGTATTTGTTTTACAAACATTTCTGTGATTTACACTGATAGTTTAAATTATAATGGTATCATTGGTAGTTACTCCTCTATGTGCATTCACATGTATATACCTAATACATGTATTTTTATACTGCACACACTCTCACACTGATTCATAGACCATATGTTTCATGTGATTCCAACATTATTCTGTTACTCAGGGAAAGGGCCACCAGAGCAAAGACCATAGATTATAAAATTTTCATAATTTCTTGGCATGACTATTAAAGCTACCCAGGAGTGTATTAAATTAGTCATTCTACTATAGAAAACCTTCTAAACTTTTTCCCCTTGAAATAAAACATACTTTTTGATGTAAAAGAGGCAGGAAATAATCAAATCTCTCATTTCTGGGCCAACTTTGTAGTTTCATGGTCTCATTTCAAATACACTATAGAGGAAGGGGAAAATTGATAAATCATGAAATAGAAAATTACACAGAACTATGAATCTTACATGTTTTTTCCTTCTAAAGAAATAACTCAAGTGATTTAGAATGGTTATGGTTTACAGGAGACAAGGAAGCAAAACAACCCCCAAACCTGGGTAAGCTTTTAGTAATAATATCAAAAGTGACCTAATTCAGAATTGTAAAATGACACCCAATGGAATATTTATATTAATACAATGATCAAAAACATGGCACTGAAAATCTTGCATTGTGATAGAACTTTTCAAATAACTCTGAAAAATAACTAGATCGGTTTATTTCTTTCACTGTGAGGACTAGGCTTCATTAAATTCTGAGTAAATTCTTAATATGGGGGTAATTTATTCTTTTTTTCCCTTGGAAATTCAATAATGACTATAATAATCTAGTAGGCTGAGAGCTAGATAGAAAAATATGAAGGGGAGTTCCCATCGTGGTGCAGTGGTTAACGAATCCGACTAGGAACCATGAGGTTGCAGGTTCGATCCCTGGCCTTGCTCAGTGGGTTAACGATCCAGCATTGCTGTGAGCTGTGGTGTAGGTCGCAGACGTGGCTTGGATCCCCAATTGCTGTGGCTCTGGTGTAGGCTGACAGCTACGGCTCCGATTCAACCCCTAGCCTGGGAACCTACACATTCCGTGGGAGCTGACCCCAAAATGGCAAAAAGACAAAAAATAAAGAAAAATATGAAGGAACTTGAAATTCACTTCTTCCTACTTTCATGTATTTTGCTTAAGGTCCTACAGGAAGCAAGTCTATGTCTCTTTTATCCACATAAGACAAAATATAACAATGATAACCTGTAAAACCTTCCACTTCCAACACCTAGAAATTCAAGAGAAAATAAAGCTTTCCCTTAAATACATAACTGAAAACACACACAAAAAAAATGTGTTTCCTTTCGTGCTGGAATGTGATGACAACTGAACTCCTGAGCAGTCATCTCATGAGCTGATGTTGTAGCTGCTACAGTCTAGGATTTATAATTCAAAATGATAAAATATCCAGGGATGTAATCTCCCATAAATAAGTTTCAGAAGATATAGTAAACAGCATATTTGTAGCATATTCATATTCAATAAAATAAATGAGGACAATCTGAGTATATAAAATAAGTAATTTTAAAAATGTTTAAAAACATGAAAAGAATAGTTGAAACTTATACCAGAACAAAAAAACATCATGAAAGAAAAACTGGCAGACTTGAAAAACAACCAAATAATACATAGTTATAAAATAAAATTTGATAAAGTGGATGATAGATATGTTTATTTTTAAAAAGAAATAAGAATTTAACCCAAAGACAGCAGAGATAGAGATTAAGAGTTGGAAAGTGTAAATGAAATTAAGAGACATAGAACCCAGAATGAGGCAATACAACATTTTCATAAATTCCAGATAAAGAGAACAAAAGAGAATAGGAGAAAGATAACATACAAAGATTTAATTCCTGATAAAATTGATCTTGAATCCTCAAATTAAAGAAATATTATGAGTTCCAAGCGTGATAAATAAACATAACTCCATATCTAAACAAATAGAAGTAAAATTAATAGCATATCATGGATGAAGAAAATACCTATTAAAAAAAAAGAAAAATTGGGAGCTCCTGTTGTGGCTCAGTGGGTTACGAACCCAACTAGTATCCACGAAGATGTGGATTCCATCTCTGGCCTCGCTTAGTGGGTGGGGGAATCTGGCCTTGCTATGGGCTGTGATGTAGGCCCGCAGCTGCAGCTCTGATTCAACCCCTAGCCTGGGAACTTCTGTATGCCGCAAGTGCGGCCCTAAAAAGCCAAAATAAATAAATAAATAGATAAACCAAAAATAAAAGGGAAACTCTATCACCTGCAAAGGAATTATGATTATATTAACAGTGGATTCCTGGAGAAGAAATAAGGTCAGAAGAATATGGAATAGAAAGTTTGTTGTACTGAGTGAAAATAACTACAAATAAACATAAAATCTACTTTTTTTCAGGACAGAGGGGTTAAGTGTGTATTGAGAAAAAAAAACTATGAGGGAGTTTATAATTACAAGAATGTCACTCTATAAAACTTTTTAAAAATGCATTTTAAGAAGGAAACTGAACACAAAAGGACCAAAATTCTTATCATGCAATTATAGAATGGAGGAAGCAATGGTATGAAATGAAACAGGAGAGTAACTCGTTTGGCTCTGTATTTTGTAAATGATTAATTTTTGAGTTTAGAAATGAGGTGGAAGTAAAACACTAGATAACTTTTCCATGTAGGAGATGCACTGGAGTAAAAGTACTCCAAGGATCCTTTCCTGGCTAGGAGGAAAGTCAGAAACTCTAAGAACCTCAGATTGTGCTAAGAAAGATGTGAATGTTACATTTCATGATTATCTTTAGTAAAGTAGAAAGATTATAAAGCTTCCTGACTGATGATGAGAAAAAGTAATAAAGAAAACTTGATCAATGTAATACAAGGCAGGCAAGGAAAAAAATAGTGCAAGTATGCTAAATAAAATAAAAATTTTTCGTGGTTCTCTAGTTCCAAAAATTATGTTCAAAATTCTTATCACAGAATTATATATATATGTTATATATATATATAATATATATACATATGTATATATGAGACTATTTGACATTATTTTCTCAAGACATCATCAAATGGAGAAGAACCAACCAATATTATTATGTTACAAGACTAAATTATAAAATTGGAGGAATATTAAGTAATATTATTATCACCAATCTAAAAATTGAAGTTTGGGATGCGCTGGAGGTATGGGATGGAAATCCTATAAAATTGGATTGTGATGATCATTGTACAACTATAAATGTAATAAATTCATTGAGTGATAAAAAAAACAATAAAAAAACTAAAAAAAATAAAAAGTGAAGTTTAATTGGAGTAGGCTCTCAGATAATTAGATATTGTTTTGTGAGGTGGTCTTCTGACCTCTTCTGTAACAAAGACTAGCTGGCATGATTAAACAAGCACAAAATGTTTTGGAATGCCCAGTTGTACTTGAACAGATGTGGTGGCTGAATGAAATAGCTCCTTCTGATGTGGTTTCTGCTCCCATTTCCTATCCAAGTTGGCTAATGTGAGGCATCCTCATTTTATATATATGTAACAAGAAAATAAAAACTAAAAGAAGTATGTGTTAGTGTTCTTTCCCACTGTTGCTCCAGTTCTTTTAGAAACCCACATAGGATTTTTCCAGTCAAATGGTGATGTTTGTGTTTCTTCCCTGTCATCCTGACATCAATACCCAGTCACCTAAACGCTCACTCTGCCCTCCCCATCAGCTGTCCAGCGCATGACCTAACCGTGCCCTTGCAAGCCAGTGACTTAAATGACAAAATTTTCCTATGGCCCTCTTACAGTAAATGTACCTGTCCTGTGTTCTGTTTCACACAGGCTCTCTCTTTTCTGCTTTCCAGTGCTGTAGCAATAGAATCATCAAAAGTGTGAGTGATTTTGGATTTCTTTGCCCCTCTTCTAGTTGGGTAACATATGAATTTTAATTGTAGCATAATTGGGAATCTAAGACTTGTTCAAGGTCAATGTAGATATCTAGCTAGTTGTGAAACTTACAGGGAACAATTAACTTCGTTGAGCCTTAGAGTCTTCATTTATAAAATGGGGAAATGGTACCTGAACTGCCCACTTCAAAGGATTATTATGACCAGTAAATGAGATAAATGTGTAAACATTTATAAATTACTTTAAAAAATCTTATTCAAATGACTGACTGCACTAGTCAATTTTAAATAAGACAACTGCTTGGACTCAATAATTTTAAGTGGGCAGTCCTTTCAAAATACATAAGTAGACAGCTATGTTTCCTTTGAATGTTTTGAAAGTCATCCTGAAATTAATTACATAGCTCTTACAGTCACCCCTCAGTATCCTTGGGATATTAGTTACTGGATCATCCACCACACATATACACCTTCCCACCTCCCATGCTCAAGTCCCTTGTATAAAATGGCATGATACAGGATGGATCTGAGGTTGGCTGAATCCCCAGACATGGAACCGGGGGGATATGAAGGACTGACTCTACCTCCATGAGATACATATCGATATACTCTCTGATATCTAATCACTCAGGTTAAGCATTTAAAAAAGTCATCTGGAGAAAATGGAAAGTTTAGCCACACTCATATATTCTGTTCAAGAAATAGCAATGTCATTTTTTTTTATAGCAACATTCAAGCTGTGAATTCAGCCTTCAAAAACAGCTGACTAAATGATATGACAGTTGAAAACTTAAAATCCTTTTTATTAACTATTCTACAAGTCCAGCAAGGGAACTAGCTGGATAGATAAATACAACAAATTTGGGTCTGATGTAAGGAATAATTCCCACTTGCTCCCTGTAGGACACTATAAAATCAGTGACAGATTCCTGTAGTGAAAGTGATATTACACAACCACAAAATGTCCTCAGTGCAACTCAAAATGTACCCAAGTAGATTCAATAGATTTAGTAACTTGAACAGGAAAAAAAAATAGAGACAAGTTTAGTCTCAGAATAAGGCTAGACACACACACACACACACGCACACTGTTATTCTCTATTACTACTTATTTTTCTCAAATAATAGTAGATAAAATCTAAGTAATTTTTATGCACATATTAAAAATGTTCTTTAATAGATAATAGGAAAGAAACATATCAACATCACTAGGTAGGACTGGCAAACAAAATCCAGAAGGGGAAGCAGTGTGATAAGCGTTGGTACCTCACAAGGAGGTAACAATACCTCTCTGTGTGCCCTCTCTTAATATAAAATCATTGTGCATTCTGCTGATCAATCAACAATGCTTGGTGTGCAAACCTAACCTTTGACACCATGAAAATACAAAATTGGTCAGAGCTTCAAGGAGCTTTAGAGGGCAGCGATATTTACTATAAACTAAATGCAAGCCTTGCTTTCTTACTACCTTGCTGTGGTCCTTTGATAGGTCTCAGGATAGAGAAAATCTTGCTTTTGTGTGCCAAAATTTAGTTTTAAAATAATCCAGTCATGGTACTTCTATAAGTTTTTACAATGCACTTAGCTAGTCCACTGGTGCGTCTTTCCACAAATGGTTCTGAAAATAAAGATTTCAAAATGTCAGAGGAAAGGCAAAATACCCTCTTAACAGATGAAAAGTCTCAACTTTGAAACATATCTTCATTACATGGGAGACAAATCTTTCAAGCTATGCCTGGGTAATAACACACTATATCAACATTGTAGGTAAGTACCAACATCCTGGTGATTTCCTTGAGGAACACTGGGGGCTTAGTGGAATACCAGTGGTCTCAGGCACTTAGAATTTTAAAAGCAGAAAATTAATTGCCATTGATCCTTCAATTGAGATTTATGAAAATAATGCAGAGTGAGAGTGAAGTCGGCTTTGTTGGTTTAACCTGAGCCTGTGATATTTTCATCCAAGTCACCGCCTTGGCACTCATTTTGTATGTTCCACCTTCCCATTTTGAAACGCAGCAAACATTTCTAAGTCGGATTTTTCTAGTTGTTTTCTAAAAAGGTTTATGGTCACAGCTGCAGTAGTTATGGGTTGGTTTATAGTACATCGCCCATAGATAGGCCCATATGTCCAACAGAATTTGTTTGATACCATGCCTTCCACAGACATGGGGCCGTTCTTGAGGTGTGCCTGTAAACCTGCTGTTAAATGGACCAGCTGTACTCATAAACTTACATTAGCAGCCTCAATCCACCGCCTTACAAAAGTCATTGGCAATAAATCTATGTTCAGTCTATATATGCACTTTTAAGTATTTTTTTACACTTCTGAAAAGAAAACATGAAATATATCCAAGTCTTCTGTGATCCCGACTGAAATAAGAGCTGATTTCTTTGGGGGTGTATAAACAATGTCTTTTAAGGGCCTCATTTTCTACGTCTTTGCAAGATGTCCATCCTTTTCCTTGACAACCTTTGCCCCCCTCTGCTTAAGAAAAGAAAAAAGAAAAAAATTAAACTCTGATCCTTTTATTTTTCCTTGAAATTCTTTGATAAGAACTTTGAGGGCCAGAGCATGATTCAATCTTTGATCACTATTTCATTCATTAGGTGTGGAAGCTCGCTCTGGAGCCACGATGGAACAAGTATGAACACAACGATCCACGCTGATTTAGCTGGGAGAACGTACTTCAGTGTGCTCACCGAGACCACAGCACCTGGACAGGACGGGACTTTTCTCACTCTCTTCCTGTGCCTCAAGGGCTAGTACCCTCACAGGAGGGGCACAATTAAAGGAAGCTACTTTTCCATCTAAAATAAAGGTCTGATACTGACTCACAGACTTTGAAAAACTTATGGTCTCCAAAGGAGACAGTTGGGGCGGTGGAGGGATGTGCTGGGGTTGTGGGATGGAAATCTTTTCAAATTGGATTGTGATGATCTTTGGACAACTACAAATGTAATAAATTCATTGAGTAATAAAAAAATAAAGTAAAATGAAAAAATAAAATAAAATAAAATAGGTCTGCTTCACTTTGTTTCTTAGTCAAATGGGTTTCACAGCGTTGTACTTTTTTATGACTTGTTTTAGGTCCTTTGATGGGCATTTATTACAGCTTCATGCTAGGAAAAGCTTTGCAATTGAAGTCAGAAATTTTAAGTAGAAATTCCAGGTCTACAACGTATTCAACAAGTGTTTGGGAGCAGATTATTGCATCCCTTTGGGTTTCTGCAGAAATGTGGAAAACATCCCATGGAGGATAGAGCTGCATTAGCATCTGCTGAATCTCAAATCTACGCTTATACTCCCACTCAGTCACAGCACCGTTTCAATTTTCTACCTATTTCCAGAAACTGTCATTTTTTTTCCCACTCTCAAACTGTAAGTAATTTTTATTGGACTATTGCAGTAGCACCTCCATCTAGTATCCAGCATTTTCCCCTTTGCTAGAAGATGGTCTACCATCTATTAAATTCTCATGACCTAGTCATTCTCTTGCTTAAATTACCTCGATTCCAAATATCTGTGTATATTTTATATTTTTCCCTTGAATTATGAGACATTTCTGCCAATTGTAATGCGTCAAATACTCTGTTTAAACCAACTTTGGAAAAAGTTTTTAATTACTTTGAAGATGCAAACTGACTTTCCAACTGAAGAATTTTTTAAAATTTTTATATGAGTTTTCTTTGCTTAAAAGTTCTCATCTTAAAACGACTGTGCCTTTGAGAAATTAACAACTGTAGGTTTTCAATATATTATGCAAATAGAATAAAATGTATTTTAAATAGCATTAATGATTTTTAAATGTATTAGTCATTGCATTACTAATGCAAGCATTATCTATGTGGGACAATTTGGTGGTGACAAAACTGGGAATAGTGGTGGAGGAAATTGGTACACTAGTAACAACTGTTCAGAAATGAGTTATGTTCATTCTCTCTCTGTACTCCTCCCTTTATTTTGTGAGTTATAAGAAAAGAGTTAGAAAAGTTATATACTCCTCAATTCTTTGTGGCAGGAGGGTGGACAGTCAGGTAGTTATTTCCCTTTCTTCTCTGTCTCAAGATAAAATATTTCAGACGACCTTGTGAAAAGAAAGCACTCAACATTATTGGGATGTTTCTTCTACTACTGTTTTCCTTATTTTTTAGATATACTACTACTACTGCTATCACTTCTCTTTTTGCCTTAAAAAACATATTTTCTTCTATTTGACCATTAAATATTCTGCTCAGAGTATGGACAAAAGCATTAACATGGTTGGCAGCACTCTGACTAGTATTGTGTCTTGTGTCAACCAGCCTTCTCACCCCCATCATATACTACTATTCCCTTTGCTCTTTCAGTTCAAGCCTTGTTAGCCATCATTTCTTCTCCTTCTTCTTCTTCTTTTTTTTTTTTCCCACTTTTTAGGGCTGCACTTGAGGGCATATGGAAGTTCCCAGGCTAGTGGCCCAGCTGGAGCTGCAGCTGCCAGCCTATGCCACAGGCACAGTAACTGGGGATCTGAGCCCTGTCTGCAACCTCACCACAGCTCATTGCAACACCAGATACTTAACCCACTGAGCGAGGCCAGGGATCGAACCCACATCCTCGTGGATACTGGTTAGGTTTGTCACCACTGAGCCACAACAGGAACTCCCCGTCATTTGTTCTTCTTAGTCATCATTTTCCCCCTCTTGCTCAAAGTCTTTCGGATCTTAAAAATTCTTTATTTTCCAGTCGGCAAAGTTTAAACCTACTTACTTTTCTGGTTCTAAGATCCTGACCTCCTAGCTAGGTCAAGTCTATTGTAAGTTCTCTAGTACAATGTATATCTTCTAATAGAATTAGAATTCCAATTTTGCATGTATTTTGTGATATTTTTAGTCTTATCTTTTGATTAGACTTTAAACTTCATAAGGGCATTGTCCAGTTTTACTCAATGAGTGGTCAGTAGTATTAGCTTCATGACCTGTCTACAATGGCAGAACCACTTTTTCCAAGGGGTCATAATGAATACATTCCATCTGCAAAAAGCAGTGTGATGGGGAAGGAGAAACATAGATAACGGGAGTTAAACAGACGTGTATGTGAAACCCCCTATTCTACCATTTGGAAGAGTATCAACTGGAGTTTATTCCTCATTTTTCTTCATCAAAAGTGGTACTGATCACGTCTTCTTTAGGCACTACTATGAGGTAAGGGACATGGCATAGGTACTTAAGGGATAAACAACTGAACAAATATATTCATTCAAACAATCGTTTTTAAGCACCTGATATGTGGCAGGCAACATCATCATTATTTTTGCTCTTCAGTATGAAGGCTTATTTGTTTAAATCAATATCAGCTGCCCCACTTCTTTGATATCAAGTGTTGCCTTATAGTTAATCTTTTATGTGTGTGTAGGTATTGTTTCCCCAAGCAGGTTAGGGCCAGTTATAATGCACTAAAATTATTTTTCTCTGAAACGACATTTACTTCTTACTGAATATCACATATAATAAGTGGCAATAAATATACATTGGTTAATTTATTTAGTTACTTCTAATACCAAGTACGCAGTAATACTAAGTACCAAGAAGGAATGTTTAAACTTTTTCTTTTCTTTTTTTTTTTTTGGTCTTTTGTCTTTTTAGGGCTGCACCCACAGCATATGGAGGTTCCCAGGATAGGCGTCGAATCGGAGCTGTTGCTGGCAGCCTACGCCACAGCCACAGCAATGCCAGATCTGAGCCACGTCTGAGACCTATACCACAGCTCACAGCAACGCCGGATAATTAACCCACTGAGCGAGGCCAGGGATTGAACCGGCAACCTCACGGTTCCTAGTCGGATTCGTTTCTGCTGAGCCACGACGGGAACTCCAGGAAGGAATGTTTAAATGACAGACAAACAAAAAAAGTTCCATAACTTGCTCTTAGAAAATTTTCAAATCAAATAACATGGAGTAAATAGATAACGGTTTATTTGAGAGGGTTTTTTTTGGTTTGGTTTTGGTTTTGGTGTTGGTGTTGGTTTTTTGAACCCAAGGCACATGGAAGTACCCAGCCTAGGAGTCTAATCAGATTTGCAGCTGCTGGCCTATACCACAGCCACAGCAAGACAGGATCTGAGCTGCGTATGCAACCTATACCAGAACTCTTGGGCAACACCGGACTCTTAACCCACTAAGCGGGTCCAGGGATCAAACCCAAGTCTTCATAGAAGCCAGTCAGGTTCATTATCACAGAGCCACAGTGGGAACTCACAAAAGGTATTTTAAGGTAAACATTAGAGTGTACATAAAGAACTTTGTGGCAGTTCCCGTGTGGCACAGTGGAAACAATACGACTAGTATCCTTGAGGATGCGGGTTTGATCCCTGCCCTCACTCAGTGGGTGGGGCATTCGACAGCTGTAGCTCTGATTTGACCCCTTGCCTGGGAAGTTCCATATGCCTGGTGTGGCCCTAAAAAAAAAAAAAAAAAAAAAAAAGAACTTTGTCCTCATAATAGGGTTTCAATATATGAAATATAAACTTAGAACAGATTAGTAGTTGGCCATAAACACCTTTAAAAAATTTATGGCTTTAACTCTTTTCCCTGTCCAAACCAACTTTTAGGAGACACTCTGAAAATTAGAAACATTTCCTCAAATATTCTTTACGCATTTTGTGGGAAGCATAATAGCAGTGAATATCGAAAATATTCTATTTTATTTTGAAAGAAATCCTCAAAGGAATTTATCCAGTGCCAGGGTCAATCCACGAGTTTACACTCAAGAGTCACAACTATAATTTAAATGCAAAAAATTAGGGTGATTTAACAAAACTAGAGACATTTAAAAACAAACTAAGGCCTTAATTTCAATTTTTATTTATTTAATTAAAAATATCTGTAAATGCTGCTTATGCTTCCTAGAATAAAGTAAAAATATAGACTTAATCTTTGGTACAAGAAAATGGTTTTGCCTAAATAATCAACATCCTGGGCTATGAATTCATAAAATAAAACTTGTATTTTTCCATACTTATACTATTTACTCTTAAGAAAATACATTACAAAAGTATAGGAGAAAAGCCAGTTCATGACAGAATTTTTTTACAATCTAAAAATATAAAGAAGAAGAAAAAAAATCAACTCAACTCAATGGGTTTATAATGCGAAAAAGGGAATGTCTGAACTCAACGCCAAGGGTAAACCAGACAGGCTGAAGTCTGAGATTCACCTGAGCTTATTTGTAAGAAACCTGAGAGAACATCCCAGTAAAGTAGTCTCACCCCTAAGAAAGTCTTAGTCATTGAAAGGGAGTCACTATTCCAGATTCTAAGTGCCTCATGGGACCCGATACCAGGACCTCTTTCTCAGGCCAGTTCTTCATTAAAATCATACCTTAATCCAACAGAGAGCTGGGGACCCTGCAAAGCTGTTCTAGTAAAGCTTAGTAAGCCCGTGGAGAATAAAAAGAATGATGCAACTATTCTTCCAACAGGAGGTATCACAAGAGGGGAAAAAAGTCATATCTCCCTTTTATCCAAGAAGCTCCAAAGAGGCATCTGGTATCTAGGTGTCTTCTATGTTTTAGCTGGGGCGAGAGAAAATAATTACCAGCAAACACTGAGATAGACCTCTCCCAAGCCTAACCTAGGCTGGCAGCAGAAATTGAAAGGAGTTCTAAAACAAACTTGCAAGTAAATGCAAGAAGGATATGCCCTGGCGTATGAATTTGATTGGCAAGAAATGATGTCTTCTTTTAATTAGCATGTCTTTTTAAAAATTTGCATATATGTGATTACTCAGGAATTTAAAGATGGATTTATAAATTTGTTGGTTCTTGTGACTTGCCTGATCATGTCATCTTCTTCCACTGCAATATTCATTCTTTTAATTTAAAATGAAGTCTTTATAAATCTGAAGATAATGATTTTCTGCAATTTATTGCACTTATTTTTTATAGTTTGTTAGTTGTTCTTTAACTTTATTTTTTCCACCCAGATCTAGCCACTTTTTTTAATGTGTTCAATCTTTGCATTCCACTCCAAGATCAGTTAGTCATCTATAAGTTATTATATTTAACTCTATAGACCATATGAATTACAATTTTTTAAAATAATGGCTATCTAACCCTTTTTTGCATTTTTAAGCAATCAGCTTATGACTTTTATTTGCATAATCCATTATTTCCTTACTGATGTGAAATTTCATCCTTATCATATTCATTTTTATACATAGATATAGATATAGATATGCATTTATCATCTATCTAATCTTTTTGTTTCCAATGGTCTACTGTAGATTCTAATGGCAGTACCGCACTGTTCTAAGTAATATGATTTATAATTTATTTTAATATATGATAATGTAAATGGGCCCCATTGTTCTTCTTTTAAAAAATACCTTGCCTTCTTTCTGCCATTTATTTTTCCAGATGAATTGTAGAATTAATGGTCAAATTTCTAAGTAAGAAGTCGTGGACATTGGATTAGAATTTTACTAGATATATATATCATTATGTGGGGGAAGCAACAACTCTACAATGTTGAAAATTCCCATCCTCAAGCAAAATCTCTCTCTTCCTTTATCATCTTATATTTTCTGTTTCAGTAAAGCTTTGTAGATTTTGGAGACTAGTTTCCTCATTTTTCTTACCAAGTTTATTCCAAATTATTATAAAATTTTTGTATATTTTATATCCCTTGAGATGGATCTTTTAAAATTTTTTATATTTATATATATATATTTTTTTTTTCAGAGCTGCACCTGCAGCATATAGAAGCTCCCAGGCTAGTGGCTGATTGGAGCTATAGTTGCCAGCCTACCCCACAGCCAATGCAATACCAGATCTGAGCCTCATCTGCAACCTATGTCATAGCTCATGACAATGCCAGATCATTAACCCACTGAGTGAGACCAGGGATCAAACCCCCACCCACCCTCATGGGTACTTGGTGGGTTTTTAACCCACTGAGCCACAATGGGAATTCTGAGATGAAACTTTAATCCATTATATTTTGCTAAATGATATTTTCTGGTACACAGAAAAATAAATAATCTTCCCATATTTATTTAATATAAAATTCTTTTAAAAAATCCCTTTATGCACAGTATCTACTCCTAATGCTTTATAATTGATATTTTAAGTTTTAGATAAAGAGAAAAAAATCACAAACTTCAGCATCAAAAGTAACTGTAGGAGTTCCCCTCGTGGCGCAGTGGTTAACGAATCCGACTAGGAACCATGAGGTTGCAGGTTCGATCCCCGGCCTCGCTCAATAGGTTAAGGATCCGGCGTTGCCATGAGCTGTAGTGTGGTTTGCAGATGCGGCTCGGATCCCACATTGCTGTGGCTCTGGCGTAGGCCAGCGGCTACGGCTTCAATTAGAACCCTATCCTGAGAACCTCCATATGCCTCGGGAACGGCTCAAGGAAAGGCAAAAAGACAAAAAATTTTAAAAAATTAAAAAAATAACTGTAGTTGCATCTTGGCTCTACCATGATCTTGGCTTCCTCACTGTGTAAAATTGGTCAAGTGGTATTTTCTCTCAGGTTCAGTATCCTTTCCTGCAAAAGGGGGTTGACTTTTCCCTTAACATGCTCAGTGTGAGTAAAAGCAAAAGAATTTCTGTAAAGCACAGAGCTCAAATATATCATACAGTAGAAATGGAAGCAAAATGTTAGTTCTTCATTTTCATCCTGTTCCTTGTATAAAAGATGACTTGGGAATTTCATCCTTTAGATATATGAACTAGAAAAAAATAATTGTTTATAAATACGTACACATATGGCCCTTAAAAGCATTTATATTTACTTAGCCAACTTTTCTCCTTGTCCAATTACTAGTTGGTAGCAAAATGCACATGGGCATATGTCTGTGAATATTTATTTTATCATCAATAGTATTACTTTATTGGTGAAATACCAGCGACTATAATTTTGAAGTTAATGACTCAAGCCACAGAAGTGATCTATAGATCCAAGGCAAGATTAAAGAATGCTCCGCCCTGCGGTCATGGATTTCATTCATGAATTGCCCAAAGGTTCCCTGACTGAGCACCCGCTACCAGGCACAGTGCTGGGCACTGAGGATGTGAAGATGGCAGTCTCTTCCCACTGAAATGTGTGGCATCCCCAACTACATCATAAGCAATCAGCAGCTTGACTGTCATTAAAGCAGTGGCTTCCTCCTCTGGGTCGTCAGATAATGTGTCTGGTCTCCCATTTCTTTATCTTGAGCAGCTGCTCTCGCCAATCTGATTTTCCCAGCTTTACTAGCTTAATAAACGGTTCTCAGCCTGAGCCGCCCCTAAGCAAACTCTTGGGCATTCCATTTTTATTTCTGAACTTACTGCCTAAATCTTGATTTCATTTTATGTTGATGCCTCAGGAGCTGACCTAGGATAAATGGAAGCTACCGACTGCCAACTGTGCTGTCAGCTGCAATGGTGGGGTCAAAGGTGCTGGCTGAGCTTGCAAATTCTGATGGTTTGCCAGCAGTGAAGGTATTTGCCTTAGAGGGAAATGGTGCCCTGTACATACCTCGTCGCACACTGCTGCTGAATGCACCAATTTCAGGCGATGCCCCGTTTGGAGAAAAGAAGTGCAAAGAAAGATGTTTCCTTGACCCTTCCCAAAATACAGAAAACCACCCGCACCTCCATAGCCACCCTAATCTTTGCCTTCGACACGCCCTCAAACATTAACAGTAGAAAAGGAGCAAGTTTCTGTTTCCTCGGAGTGCTGAGAAGTGGCATGACAGCTGGTTTCCATGAGCAGAGCACATATTCCAACGCTGCAGAGAAAAAATTAGAAACCCACAGGGCTCCTTTACCTATTACACTAAGGAGAGTTTTATTACAGTCCAAGCATTCGATACATCTACCTAAATTTTTCTCACATTGAATTCTTGTCAATGAAAGGATGTTCTTGCATTTTAAAAAATTTACCTTCGATCATACATAATTTGAAGGCTGAATTTCTGATTTTAAAAAAGAAGAGTGGTTAACATCTAGACAAAATCTATTGGTAAAATCATTTGATAGATGATGTCAAGCCTGAATTTAATTGTAGGAATCATCATCATATCCATGTGAAAGTAGAAATTACACTAAAAGGATGTTCTTTTTCTCTTCAAAGTTGCACCTTCTAATCCACATTATGGTGTATAGGGAAAAGCTCAGTAACTATAAATGTTTCCGATGACTCTCATCCCTGGTTTAACTCTGGGTTTTTCTAAATGCTTATGTAGTGTACAGATTATCTGCTGCAGTGTAGCCAAGGGTGCTAAGTGGACAGTGCAGGACACGTCAGAAGGGAGTGAATTCTGGAAACGAAATGGTAGCCTTTAAATAGCCTAACTGAACACATTGTGATATGACTTAAGTGGGTCTCCAGGCTTTGCTGATAAGCTACAAGAGAAATACACTCAGAAGAGTTTAATCTGGAAGCAAATACCTTTGTATTCAACTATCACTAGATTGTCACTAATATAATTACTATAGTAATATTCAAGACTTATTCTTTCTCCCTTTTTTTTGTCCACTTTCTCTAGAAAGTTGTCAAAATTTCAGGCTCTGAATAATTTGCTATTTGAATCAGTTTGATCCCCGTGATCATAATTTAGGCATAATTGGGAAACTTTCAATGGAAAACAGAATACAATCAACTATTTGTAGGGGTTTGAAGGCTTGAAGATCTCATAAACCAATTTAAGCAGTATTTTTGCTAAAAAAATGTTGAGGAACATCTGAAAGAATGTGCCTACTGCTATGGAAAAGGAATTAATATTGATTATCCTCCTAATATGTGTCAAGAACTGTGCTAAGCGTTTTACATATGTATTTCATTTATTCTTTTTCATAGCCTGAAGAAATATTCACTATTGTCTTCAGTCTATAGGGCAGGAACTGGAAACTCACAAAGATTAAGTATTCAAATTTAGAAAGAAACCTCTTTAAAGTGGCAGAACTTGTATTAAAATTCACTTTTTCTGGATTAAAATCTAGGTCAACTGACCCCAGAACTCTTTCTCTTTATATTATACCCCATAGAACCTCTCATTGAATGAGAAATTGAAAAAAGTAAAAATTACAATTTAAATATACTGTCAGTAATAAAAACCAAAATAACTAAAAAGGATAATCAAAATTAGAAGATATTGACATCGGTTTCTAAAAACATATGTTTTATGCAATAATACAAAGTTTTCTCTCAATAGTAAATGTTCTGATTGGAAAGTTTGTCTTCACTATTATTAAAACAGACTAAATGATATTAGTACTTCTGGCAAAACTAAATTTATTAATAGGCTCATAGCATAAATACAAATGCATGCAGATTGGCCAGCACATTTAAAGTAGAATGTATCTCTTCTTGATTTATTTTTTAATTCTTAGTGATCAAGAGAAAGAAAATTTCCTTTCTTTATCCTCTCTCAAGCTAGTCACTCATATTTGGCTTAACATCCCCCAAGTTCCAGAGTTCCCGACGTGGCGCAGTGGTTAACGAATCCGACTAGGAACCATGGGGTTGCGGGTTCGGTCCCTGCCCTTGCTTCAGTGGGTTAACGATCCGGCATTGCCGTGAGCTGTGGTGTAGGTTGCAGATGTGGCTCGGATCCCACGTTGCTGTGGCTCTGGTGTAGGCTGGTGGCTACCGCTCCGATTCGACCCCTAGCTTGGGAATCTCCATATGCCGCGGAAGCAGCTCAAGAAATAGCAAAAAAAAAAAAGACAAAAAAAAAATCCCCCAAATTCCAGATACATTTTGTGCCACTGATTATTGTAAAAGGAAGCACAAAATCATAGTAAAGAATTTTTTTTTTGACTACACTCATGGCAGTTCTTAGGCCAGGGATGGAATCAACACCACAGGAGTAACAATGGTGGATCCTTAACCATAAGCCACCAAGAACTCTAAGATATAATTTTTAAACTTATTAATTGTGAATGTTGGAAACACTGGTATAAGTTTGGTGAGGGTGGGGTAGTGAAGGGTGGAACATCTAGTATCTAAATCCCTCTTCCCCCTATTTACTCATTCTTGGTAGTGTTGATTTTCCAGAGAGGAAATGCCTCTGGGTAAAGCACACACATTCTGCCTCGATAAGTGGTCATTTAATCATGGGCAGAAACGACCCCTTTAAGAACACAAACCTAACAGAAAACCCCATCAGAGAATATTCTCATGCCAACCAATGGTGTTGAGCGCTCCAGTAAATCAGAAGTAGAGTCAATGTTTATAGATCTTCCTAGACTTATGAGGGGGTTACATTCCAATAAATCTATTGTTAAGTAGAAATCACCTAACTTCCTGAACATCCTAGCTCAGGCTAGCCTACCTTAAAGGTGCTCAGAACCCCTTTTCATCAGCCTACAGTTGGGAAAAATCATCTAACACAAAGCCTATTTTGTAATAAAGCGTTGAATATTTCATGTCATTAATTAAATATTGCACTGAAAGTGAAAAACAGAAAGGCTCTTTGGGTACGAAAGGGTTGTAATCAGTTGTTTCCAGTGGTGATTAGTGGGTGGCTGGGAGCTGCAGTCCTCTGCCACTGCCCAGCATCATGAGAGAGCATCGTACTGCACGTTACTGGCCCAGGAAAAGGTCAAAATTCAAAATATCTTTTCTACGGAATGCATATTGCTTTCATATCATTGTAAGGTCAAAAAATTCTAAGTTGAACCATTGTAAGCCAGGGACTGTGTGTATTTGTCCTTCTGCCATGATAATGTACCTGGAGTAATAGGGAGAACAAAAAATTTCATGTACTTAATTCTCCTTAATTTCATTTTCTGGGGTTATTTCCAAGGAATATATGTCTACAGAAAGTTGTAGTTCGCAGATGTGCTGTCCAGCATGGTAGCCACAAGCCACAAGTGGCTATCGACCACTTGAAATTTGGCTAGTGCTATGGAGAAACTGAACGTCCTATTTTACTCAGTTTAAATTAATTTAAAATTTAAAAACAGAAGCAGTGTCAAATATATTTATGTGAAACACAACTATATTGCTCTGGTAAGTACCACTGACCTTTGAACAATTTAAGGTTTAGGGGCACTGATATCTTTGAGCAGTTGAATATTCATATATTACTTTACAGCCGGGTACAGTTCTGCACCCACAGATTTAGCCAACACTGATAATCTAGTACTATACCATGTATTTACTGAAAAAAGTCTGTGTATACATGGAACGTTAGGGTTCAAACCCATGTTATTCAAAGGTCAGCTATACTGCATTTCAATTTAACTGTTGAATCATGTAAGGTATCACTTAAGATAAATTTTATTTTTTACTTTTCTAGCGTAGCTACTAGGAAATATAAAATTACATATATGGCTGACACTATTTTTCTATTTACGATGCTGTTCTAGAAAATTTAGGGCAAAGATTCTTATGTCAGGTTGCATGGGCTCAAAGCCCACTCTTCTATCTACTTGGCCATGGGCAATTTACTTAGCTTCTCTATGCCTTGGTTTTCTCCTCTATAAAATGGTCATGATAATTCAAGTATCTACTTTACAGGGTTTTGAAGATTAAATGTACTAGGATTTGTAAAGTGCTTAAAATAGTGCCTGGCATAGAGTAAGCCTTGTATAGGTACTTGTACATTAAAAATAAAAGCAAATTATTCCTCTTTAGGTAAATCAACAGTTTTCAATAAGCATTTGTACATTAAAAATAAAAGCAAATTATTCCTTTTTAGGTAAATCAACAGTTTTCCAAGGAATGCTCAATGAGATTAATGCTCTAAAGTGCATATCTACAAAAGATGAAGAATTAGAACATCTATATTTTTTTATGAAGTCCCACAAAAAAGAACTCTCACAAGAGGCCTGAACCAAAACATACAAGCTTGCAAAAGCGTAGTACCCCCCTTGAAATACATTTTTAAACTCTTTGCCAAAGACGAAGACCAGAAAAGCTTGAACAGTTTCTGTGGTGTGCTCCTCTCTGTCCCAGGACTGTTGGAACTGTCAGAGCACAAAAATTTTTCCTTAGATATCACTTGCTGGGGATGACAATCAACCACAACTATTTAAGAGATTTAAATATTACTATGTGTCAATTTTCCTATAATAATCAGTTGTGTCACTTAGACACATAACCTACCAGAAAAATCATCACTAAAATATATGTAAAAGCTTAGTCAAGATACAAAGTACAGTTGACCCTTGAACAACATGAGTTTGAACTGCAGAAGTCCACTTATGTGCATTTTTTTCAATAGTCAGTACCTCAGTACTACACAATCAGCAGTTGGTTAATTCTGCAGATGTGTAACCATGGATACACAGAGGGCCGACTATAAAGTTATAAGCAGATTTTCTACTCTGCAGGAGGTCAGTACACCTAAACCCTGATTTGTTCAAGGGTCAACTGTATAAATAAAAAGATTGTTTTATTTGTTTATTTATTATGTTTTTCTGCTGTATCTGTGGTACATGGAAATTCCCAGGCCAGGGATCAAATCTAAGCTAAACCTGCAACCTACACCACAGCTGTGGCAATGCTAGATCCTTCAACCACTGTGTGGGGCTGGGGTAGAACCAACACCTCCACAGAAACAGGCCAGATCATTAACCCATTGCACCACAGCAGGAACTCCAAAAGATTCTTTTAAAATTTTATCTAGACAGAGGAAGGGTAGAGAAATCTTCTCATCTACAAAATAGGCTTGATTCACCAATCAGCCAATTACTGACTGCCAGCTACGAGCATGGCCCAACAAAACAAAGCACAATTTTTATGCTAAAAAAAATCTCTACCTTGGAGTTCCCTTGTGGCTCAACAGGTTAAAGATCCAGTGTTGTCACTGCAGTGGCTTGAGCCATTGCTGTGGCATAGGTTTGATCCTTGGCCCAGAAATTTCCACGTGCCATAAGCACAAGAAAACAAAACAAAACAACAACGAAAAAATCCTTTATCTCCTGTAGAGTCAAAACTGAGAAAAAGTGAGGAATATATTTTTTACAAAACCAAAGGTCCATTTTGAGTGGTCTACCATTGAAACTATATTCACATTTTTGAGGTTTTTATTTCTTGGGCAGTAGTTTAAAAATACGATTTCAAATTTGAGAGGGTAGTTAGCTCCATGGTTTATCAAGTGCTCTTTATTTAGTGTGGCTACGGATAAATAATTACGGTCAATACTATATAAAATACTCTTCTGTTTCCCTAGGACGTCAAAATACACACATACATACCTACATACATACACATGCACAGAGATGCTCCTGAAAGTGAAAATAAATGCCCCAAGTCAAGCTTAGGAAACCCCACCCGTTAATATGCTGAGCCAAATTAGGAATAAATTGTGCTTGTCATGCTCTTTTCAGAACGTAGGCCTCCCCTCCCCTCCCCCTCGTCTGCGAAACACATCTGTGATTTCTTTACTAACCATTTTCCAGCCTCTTTCATAAAATAACGGTTGTGTTCTGGTGTTTTTCATTTTGAATACTTCGAACATGTCTCCCATCTCATCCAGCGCCACGTTGTTAAATCTAAAGTAGAAAGAGAGAGTGATCGCTCCGGTGTCTCCAGTTGGCAGCAGAAAATGTGTTGTTTTCAATTACGGGGTATAAAAGCTCAGCCGCCAAGGGGAAAGCAACTTTGCGGGACGATGTGCCTACAGAATGAGCTCCCACAAATGTCGACTGGAAATGACACCACCAGAATCGAGCCCTGGGAAGGGATTCTCAACAGTGACACCAGCTAAGACTGAAGAGGCGCCCCCTGGCTTTGCCAAGTCATGTAAAGGAAGGTTATTGGTCCTCCAGGCTGTGTGATGCAGGCAGACACGGCCTGGATCTTTCCGTCGTGGTATCTGACGAGGGAAGTTCATTTGCCCAGGCTTTTGCTCTCAAGGATGTCTGCTCTCCACAATAGTAAAAGTTAACACAATACAGAAGTCTTGCTAATATAAAGGATTTGCGATTAGCACTCGACATCAATTCTGATTTTCCATATTTTTTTTTTAGTAGAACCAGGTTTGCTAATAAATTGCCAGCTGTTAAAGTCACTAAGCCTATTTTCATCACAAGCACCACATAACAGGATCCCCGCACATACCTGAGGCCTGCTTTTCTCTCATTGTACGTTTTATATTGTTTTAGATGAAATGCACCCTCCGCCAACATTTCTGGGGTTTCATCGTTAATGGCTTAAAATATAGTTACAAGGTTTGGATGGTACGTTGGCAGACCCGCAAGCGGTGTGGCACCCTGGCCAATCCCTCTCCCTTCAAGGCCTGGAAAAGAATTCAAAGGAGAAGGAAGAAGAAAGAGAAAGGAAGAGACAAATAACCAGAAGCCACAGGAGCCACCCCAGACTTGGACCAAAAAGTACAGCTTTTCAAAATAATCCTTCATTAGAAGGCAGGTTGGAAAAGAAGGAAACACAGAGTAATTGATTAGAATCAAAAAAACTGAGGGGCAAAAAGTAGGGCTCTCAATCAAATTGTAGGCGACCCTGTCATCATTAAGAAAAGTGTCAAGTTTAGATCTTGAATTATGCTCAAGAATATCTATTCTTCTGGGAGTTCCCATCGTAGCTCAGGGGTTAACCAACCCGACCAGTATCCATGAGGACACAGATTTGATCCCTGGCCTTGCTCAGTGGGTTAAGAATTTCGTGTTGCTGTGAGCTGTGGTGTAGGTGGCAGACCCGGCTCAGATCCCGCGTTGCTGTGGCTGTGGTGTAGACCGGCATCTATAGCTCCAATTCGACCCCTAGCCTGGGAACTTCCACATGGCACGGGTGAGACTTTAAAAAGACAAAAGGGAAAAAAAAAAGAATATCTATTCTTCATAAGAATCACAGATTTCCTATCTTCTCCTCACGAACTCCCTCTAAGGGAAAGCAAGCAATTTATTAAAGTTTTGTTTTACAAAGTATACATATACACACATTTATATACATATATACATATATATATAAAGATTTTGCATTTTGGGGGGAGATTTCATGAAAATCAAGTGCTAACAGCTCCAACTTTTCAAGAGCAGCAAGCTTTGCCCCTGAGAAAACATTATTTTCATCACACCCCTGCTCCAGCTAAAATGCTGGTTTTGACAAGCCCGTGTTCCTGGTAAAATGTTATTGTTGGCACATGTGGATGGTGGGGAGACAGCTCTGGGAGGCCCCTCCGGACTAGAGATGTGCAAATTGACTACAGCACCTGTGGGAGAGTCAGGTACCTCTGACCCAGATTCGCTCTGTTTTCTAGCGCCCTGTCCCTTTGTTCTGTAATGAGAGCCAAATGTTCCCTTTTTCCAGTCCCTGCGGCCCTGTAACGTGATGCCGGATCAGCCTCGAATGGGCCTCCTTGCCCTTCCCCACCCCTGGGCACCGGAGCTGCCATTGGCCTACATCGAAAAGGGTTTTTTTTTTTAAAAAAAAAAAAAAAAAAAAGCCCACCCTTGTCCCCAAGTGTCACGCGAACCCTCTCGGCTCCCTGTATTCCAAGATGGCTGCGCCCTGATGACTTTTTTCACAGTGAACCAGAATGTTTACAGGTCAGTTATGAAAGCAAAACTTTATTTATTTTTGTGGGCAAAGGAGTCATCTTCTAGGGGAGAGGGGGCAAGAGAAACTCTTTTCTCAAGTGAAAAGTCCAGTGAATTTTGTTATGCCATGTAGGACTCATAGCCGGAAATGCCAACACCGAGTAGGGATGGTTGATGCTGCCCCGGGTAAGCCTGTGTTCTACTTGGCTGTTTTCCCCTCCATCTCAGTAAAGACACAGGGAAGTGAAGCCCTCTCAGTGTGCCAGAGCAGCTTGTGCTGTCCCCCAAAACACCTCTGAAAATGTCCCGAAGTGGCCTGGTTTGGTGTAGAAAGTTTCCCCTTTAAGCCCATCTACTCCCTCTGACCCAAAGCTGGTGCCCATCCACAGATCCATCGAACACACTTCTGCTCCGTGGACAAACAGGAATCTGCTCCGAAATCAAAGCACGTCTTAAGAAGTTTACAGCAAAACACGTGCAACCATAGGGAGTCGCAAATTCTGTGGGCCTAACACTGCACTCCCCTCAATCAACTTGCCTTCCATCTGATCGGTTAAATTGGCCTGAAGAGTTCAAGAGCTTTACTTCTGCATTTTTCAACAATACCACAAGAAATTTGGTCTCAGATTTGTCAAACCAGACCCCACTTTCCTAGCCATCCCTACCTTTCATTTCTGTTGACCTCCATAGAAATTTTATTATTGTTGCTGTAATGCCATATGTTTTTGAAAGATTACTTCTCTGCCAAGGTAAAGAGTTAGACTAGAGTTAAAGAAACCACCTTGGTTTCAGTATTCTAGGTGAAGAGGAAGAGTCAAATTCAAGAGCCATTTGAAAGGGAAATTTTGAATATACCCATGATTTATTAAACCCTAGGCATCCTGCAAAGCACTCCCATGCATTATCTCATTCGATCCAAACCACAAGCCTGTGATATAAATACTATCATTGCCTCACTTTGTAGATGAGGAAATTGAGGTGTAGAGAAAGATGAAGAATTTCCTTTTGCTAATGCACAACTGAGCTGGGATTGGCACTAAATTTTCTCTAATTCTGATGCGCAGATTCTTAACAGAAATATAACCTAGCAGAGCCCTCTGGGGCTCCTGGGCACAAAAGCCTTTCTGTGTCCCCCATTTCTTGTTCTTAGGAAATGGGCCTCATTCTGCCTCCATGGCCTTCCCTGGGTTCCAATGGGCAGGTTCAAATAGCTGCTGATCAGGGAAGGATGGGGATGCAGTGACAAAGGAGGAACAGTCAAGAAACAATAGTACAGCCTTGGGACAGGATCCCGGTTCCCTCTCAAGTGATACACATGTAAGCATCTTAGATACCTAAGAGACAACTGTATTCCTTATGCCTCTTTTAGAAGTGAGGACTTTAAAACTGAACGGCTTAGAGTCTTTCCTTCTCCTTCTCCCTGGCTTAAGTGCACCCTAAACACAATCACTCATCAGCTAAAGGTTAGGCACCCTGAGCACAATTGCCTGTGGGTTAAAGTTTACCAGCACATGATGTTTTTCAGGAACTTTCCTAGTTTGTTCTAATCTCTGGTCAATATGCCTTTTTGCAAGTACTGTTATTCTAGGCAATAACCCAGAAGACCACAGCCGTGATCATGCCAAGATCTCCTGATGCCAGCCTTGATGACTAAGATTCCTCCAAAAGAAAGAAGAATGCATGTTTGCCCCAATCCTGAGTCTTATATGAAAGCCTGTTTTTCTCCTTTTTACTATAAAACTCCCAACAATTCTTCCCAATGGGGGGCACAGTCTTTAAGGCATTAGCCTGCAGTGGCCTCCTTTGCTTGGCAAAGCAATAAAAGCTGTTTTTCTCTCCTCCACCCAAAACTCAGTCTCCACCTTTCTATCCAGCACCCATGGACAGAGGCAGAGTTTCAGTAACAGAAATGCAAAATGGGATTTGGTGATTGATCAGATACTGGGAAGAGAGACAGCTCTTGGGGTCAGAGTAATGATGCTATATTGAGCCTAGAAACATGAATTGAGTTTCACAATAATACACAGATGTAAAAGGGACTTTAGCAATCTAGATCAACTCCACCAGTTTACAAATGAGGAAACCAAAGGTCAGAGGGGACACAATCTAGGCCTGGTTTTATAGTATAATATTGGCAAAGCTCAAGCTGGAAGCCAGCTCCTCCAAGTCCCAGGCTGTGTTTTTCCACTTTGTCTATTTATTTGCCATCTTGAGCATCTCTGTGTTCAGCGCATAATCTGCTTATTTCTTTTCAAAAGTTTCAACTAAAAACAGAAGCTTGTATCCCAAATCAAGTCTTTAGAGCACAGAAATTTCTACACCTGCTATAGGTAGTTAGTTACTCCTGAAATCACACCTCTGTAGTTCCAAGTGCCAGGTACCAGGGCAGAAGGAGGGAGATATTAAAGTATTTGACATTGAGGCCATTGAAACAAATAAGCCAGCTGGTGGGCTTGCTCGGAACATTTTGTTCAGAGTCTTTGGGAGATTAGGTGAAGCAAAAGAGAATTTAAAAATCTGATATTTTGCTTTCCAGCGTCAATTTAGGAAATTTTATATCCTTTATATCCACTTCAAATACTTTATGTGCCTTTCCTATTTGTTGGGACTGGGGAGAGGGGAAGTGTATTACCTCCTAGCCTGCCTTTTCCTGTCTCATGTGGGACAAATTAGCCCACTCTGCCTTTCCCCTGACTAAACCACCACATTTCTAATCAAAGGTGAATAAGCATTTGTGTACGTTTGTGGTAGGCAAACATTAATTTACCTTGGCTGTGTTTGGGTGCCCAGTTCTAGGCATGGTATTCTACTTGTGTACATTGATTTATTCCTTGCAACTATTATTAGATCCATTTTTCAGATAAGGAAACAAGATAAAAAAGGTTTTCTGGTTCAGGTTCACACAGCTAAATAGAACATCTGGATGTCAGATCACCTGCTCCCTCAAAGCTCTCGAAGTTTCCACCACATCTAGCCCCTTCCATGTGCAGCTGATCAAAAACTGCCCCCACCCTCAGTGCAAAGTCCAAACTGCTGAGGGAGACTCTTGACCCTCCCATGGCCCAGCCTCTGTTTATACCTCTTCCCTCCTCTCTCCTCACACCCTCTAGAAATAAACAGCCTACAGGCAGCCACAGGGGACCCTGCAATTTCAGTCTCCTTCCAAGCAGTTTCAGGCCTTCTAGCCTGATGACATTTTTCCTATTTTGGAAGTCTCTCTCCTCACTGAACATAAGCTACCTTAAAGATAATTAAGGAAATGAAAAAACATAATGCATGTTTAATCTAGATCCATCTCTTTAACTTCTAGAAGACACTGTTTTTTTTTTTTTTGCCATGATCTTATTTTTCTAGATTTCAGATTCACTAGAAAAAGATGTGATTGCAAATGAAAAACTTTTCAATGCACATTTAAAAAAAAGAAGAAGAAGAAGAAAAAGCCAGGATCCTTTGGAATAGAATAAGCACTTGGGTCCACTGCTTCAACCGTGCTTCTCCAGGCATGCCCATCTATGACGGCATCACTCAGTCATTGTGCCTGGTGTGATGCACAGAGAAAACCCTTGCTGGTTGGCGGACTCCACTCACAAGTATGGTGGAGCTGATTCTGCACTCTGTCTGGTCCTGCTAAAGCCAATAAGAGGGGCCCAAGATGTATACACCTCACCTGGGAGGGAAATTTAAGTCCACACTGGCTGGACAAAAATATAAAATCATATACAGTATCTCAGTGTGCCCCAGAGTGTGAGGTAGACTATTCAGGCTGAAGAAAAATGTATCTTGTCCCAGTAGGTAGCACATATGTGGGGAAATAAAAGGAAATACATACCAAAACCTGAGATCTCTGGAGTTTCCACTGTGGCACAGTGGGTTAAAGATCCAGTGTTGCCACAGCTGTGGCTTAGGTTAGAGCTGTGGCTGGGATTTGATCCCTGGCCTAGAAACTTCCATGTGTCACGGGTGCAGACAAAAAAAACCCCCACAAAAAACAAAAAGTGAGATCTCAAAAGACAGTGCTCTAAGAAACTTGTGAAACAATGGCAGAAGCAAATAATATAAAGCCTCAAACACAACAACGGAACCATGCCTGGGGAGACAATTTCCATCCTTCTCACCACTCTTAATTTAACCCTATTAAGAAAATATTTCCGAGTTCCCATCATGGCTTATCGGTTAACGAATCTGACTAGTATTCATGGGGACTCAGGTTTGATCTTTGGCCTTGCTCAGTGAGTTAATGATCCGGCATTGCCATGAGCTGTGGTGTAGGTTGCAGATGTGGCTTGGATCCTTGTTGCTGAGGCTGTGGCATAGGCTGGCAGCTACGGCTCCAATTCAAGCCCTAGCCTGGGAATATCCATATGATGCGGGTGCAGCCCTAAAAAGCAAAAAAAAAAAAAAAAAAAAAAAAGACAAAAATTTCTACCTCATGTCTTCAAGAAAGCATAGCAGCTTAGAGCAAGTGGAGTTGTGATGAATGTCTTTTTTACAGGCACGATTTGCCTCTTGAGATAAAGGGATCCACCTGCCTTTTGGGAAGGCAGTTTGTGAAAAAAATCAAAACATTGCTCAGCTTTTCAGGATTGTGGATACCACCATGGGACTAAATTTTATTACATTGTATTACTGAAAAGTCTCATGTGAAGATATTTTTGGAAAACTCAATTATATATCAATTGACCTCCATGAACTAGCCATAAAAGGAGCCCTGCTGAGCATAATTTTGGAGGAGAAGGTACTTTTTTGATACATGCACTGTAACCCTTAATTCATTTACTCCTATGTTCTGTTTTTACTCATGCTTTTCTTTGTTCACAGCAGAGACCTTCTGTTGCCAATAGACTGGAAAGCTGAAATGTTTGCACAACTTCCAAAGCTGCAAACTGTGTTCTCCTCTGGAGAGGTCTCTCCTAATTCTTCTAGGTGGCACAAAGTAAAGTGGAATTTGAAATAAATATCCTCTCAAACATATCAAGTATAGAAATGTACAAAGAGAATGTTTAAACCCAAAGGGCAAGTGAAGAAAGCAGGAGCTGGAAGGCAAAGGCAGGGGAAATTTGAGGAACTCATGTTTCATGGGGATGTTAGAAAAAAGAAGTATATGTAGACAGATACTAGTGCCAAGGCACGACATAAAATAAATACTAAAAAGTTCAGCACAGACGTTCAACTATCAAACAACATATGGAATTTCCTTTAAAGTCTACTGGAATTTTCACCAAAAGCAGATCAATAGGCATAAAGAACAGTTTACTAGAGATGGCATAGCCCTAATGATTCACATTCATTCACAGATTCAACATATTATTCAGCCTATAAACTGCCAGCCAAAGGAAAGACCAAGAACAAAGACCCTCTTTACAAAACGTTTGTGCTTCAATAGGGGAAACAAATATTTAAGCATACAATAGGGAGCTGCAGAGAAGACAGCATACACAATAATCAGAGTACTTACAAAGCTTAGAGGGGCCCAGAGGAAGAAGAGGCTAATTATCTGGGGAGTGGTCAGAAAATGCTTCCGGGAGAAGGTGACTTGTAAATTGATCTTGATGGATGGGTAGAGGACCAACATTTTAAAATGACCAAAAAGACATCATGTACCACAGTGACACCTGTTCATGGGGAGCAGTTTCAGATATGAAAACCAGAGGAGCCACTCAATGCCACAGAACAAGCCTGTGTCCAGAGCTTACTTTAGCCCTTAGCATTGTGTTGAGTTTCTGTGGATGTTAAAAAAGGGAAACAAACAAACAAAAAAAGGCAGGACATGCCTGCAATGATTTTTAATATTAACTGGGGGAAAAATGTTTACATACATAAAATAATAGAATAATAAAAAAGAGTACAATCAAGTACCAAAGTTCACGTTTGACAATAAATTCTTTAAGAGGTCAACCTTTGAAATTTTGTTGTTTGTAATATTACGAGGCAAGACAGGGAGTATCTATTTTTAAGAAATGTAATGGGTGGGAAACTGGTAATTATAGCTCATCTAATTAACATTTGTTCCAGGTAATTCATCTGAATCAATCATTGGGAATGAAATGCTTGATTGTTTAGAGAAAAACTGGCAATGAAGCAAATCTTACCAAGAGATTATTTCCCAAACAAAACTCAGTGTTCTTTCTTTGAACCTCTAATGGAATTGATTGTGAAGTGTCTTTTGCTTTTTTCCCATGATCTAGCTGAACTTCAAGAAAGATTTTGAGATCACATGGTCAGCTTCTTGTTAAACCTGACTGAGTATACTTAAGCAAGTATTGAGGTTGCAAGTTGGATATCAGATAGCAATTTAAGAATAGGATTTCATTGAACCACAACAACAAGGTATGAGGCTATTTCCCTGACCTCTGAGTAGGGGCCAGGCCTTGTCAAGTCATGAGACTCGCTGGGAATAAATGACCACAACAAAGGAACAAGTCAGCAGAGATGAGGGCTGTATGGCTGGCCATCTGTAGTCCACTGAGGACCAAGAGGGGAATGGAAGGAATGGAGAGGAAGAAAAGAGAATACAGGATAACCAACAAATTGCTGCATAATAGTGTACATGAGCAAACATTCCTCCTCGAGTTCTATAAATATAAGAATTATCTTAATATCTAGCAGACCTTACTTTTAATGGACTAGCTCTAACCAACAGCCATACATATCTTTAATTAATCTTCTAAAATGGATGAACTAATTATTGCTTTCTAAAAAAAGTTTATTTAGTTTGTAAATATGTCAGAACATTGACTGTTTGGCTATAGGGAGTGGAAGATAATAACAGAGTCTTTGGTGGTATTTGAGTGTGTAACCACTAGTTTATGCCATCAGTGACACAGGGAGGCTACATTGCCAAGAACAGCTGGTTATGAAAACTTTCTTATTTTTTTAAAACAAAAAATAGGTGAGGCCAAAGTATAGTCTGTACCCCTAAGGAGACCTGAAAACATAAGCCCAGCTCATGCATTCAGAATTTTATTTCACCATCTAATTCCGCTGCTCTCAGTTTGATCCAGGCTGTGATTCTCTCTCGTTTATTTTCATTCTCTCTCTCTCTTAAGCTGGAGGGCTTAGATCTCTTTGCGTTCATCTTTAAAAGTCATGCCATTCCAAGGATAATTTCCTCACTTTATCTCCCTAGAGATCAGTTCTTGTGCTTGCGCTTAGCCTCATCAGTCTGCCTAGAGAGAGGTCCTGGTAGACACCCCTCCTTAGAATTGACCTTATTCAGCTTCAGAAAGTGAGCCATCAATCTCCCCTCCGTGACTCCGTCTTCCTCCTGCTTTGTCAGATTGTGAACTTCTCCCTCTTCCACTTCCAAACCATGGAGATCTTCTCCCAGGATTCAGCCCTAAGGTGTAAATACCTGAGGAGGTTACCACTCATTCCCACCCCACTGCCAATGATGGTGGTCTGGTGAATGTTTATTGTCAAAAGAAAGGAAGAAGGGAAGAAGGAAAGAAGGAAGGAAAGAAGGATAAGAAAAGAAAGAAAGAAAGAGAGAGAGAGAAAGAAGCTTTTGGCCATAGACATGGAGCAGTAGTGGTAAAATTCCAATTACTACTCAACAATAAGAAAAGAATTTGGCCAAAGCAAAAAGCTTTTTTTACTGCTGAAATTACCCCATACTGTGATTGTCTTTTCTCACTGAGAGTTACTGACCTTGCCCTCACCTCCAAAAAGATGATTTTTCTACCAAGTGACAAAAATAAAACCACTTAATGGCAGACAGATGACAGAAAAATAGTCTCTGGAGGTTTCTATGATTTATTCATCTTCCCTAAAACAAATATATATCTAGCTTTCTACCTGACAGTTATCATACCAGCACTAATATAACATCTTTACACTTTATTCCTAAATAGAACATACACTCAGAAGTCAGCTTCGTCACAAGATACACATATATAATATAAATATTATATATTGTGTATGATTTAATTATATAATGATGTATTATAAAGTAATAGAATTATAATCAAATTATTTAATTATACTAATTTATAATTATAATTAAATCAATAAATATGGGCATGGTAAATACAATAATTAAAATTATATATATTTATTATGTATTTTATAATATATATTAATATTTTAAATCTGTCAATGCCCATACTGACTGGGGACCCAGTTACCAGGCTCTTCCCTCCCAAACATACAAGAATTATCTGAGGGTCTACAAATTTAAACCCTCTTCTATCCCTTAGGTACTTTCCATGTACCTTGTAGTTTAGACCACAAAGGAAATTAGCATAATACACGGCAGACTGCATAGGCTTGAGTAACCATTACCGTAGGTAGATTTTGCAGACTCTTGTGTACTTCAAAAACATAAAAATTTTCACTTTCATTCTCCCTGCACCACCACTTTTTAAATTGGCATTTACCAAAAGAAAAGAGGAAATGAAACAATATAAACCACTTTCATGAAATATTGCTGGTCTGGCTTACATTCCCAGTAAACTGAATGTATGTTCATTTTTATGGCATAAAATATGATTATAGCTCACATTTTTAAGATAAAGTAGATTTTAAAAATCAGAGAAACTCGAGGAAAAGAAGGAAATATTGGAATTATGGGTCAACCTTTATTTCAAAAGGTTTTTCAATGTGTCTGTTCTCAGAGATTGCAAATCAGATACCCAATCTCACACAGAGGCTAGGGGAGGCCATTGGGTTGCAGAAAAGATGAAAATCCTCCTAGTCTCTGGCTTTCCAAGGTTTTGCGGGTTTGAACAAAACCCATACTGCTATTTGGACTTGGGTTTTGTGGTTAATATATGATAAAGGGGTTATTAGGTCAGCTGTGGCAATCAATCAAGAGACACTTCTTTTTTGGCAGCACACACTTCCAAAAAAAATTCTCTGGCACACTCAAGTTAGTTAGTTATGACAGAGTAACCTCTATGTCAAGCAATATACTTGATAAATTTTGCACGTGCTGTTGACTGACAGAAGCCCTGTCATTCTGGTAAGTAACAATGCAAGCTTCAAAGAGCATAGAAACCTCTTTCTCCCCAAACTAAAGGTGGTTAAATCGAACCCATTAGATCCAAGAAACTTAAAAGAAACACTTCAAGAGTAAATTCACATTTTGCTGCTTGTCTTTTCTTAGTTCC
The DNA here is from genome assembly GCF_016906955.1 of Phacochoerus africanus. Classification (NCBI taxonomy): domain Eukaryota; kingdom Metazoa; phylum Chordata; class Mammalia; order Artiodactyla; family Suidae; genus Phacochoerus; species Phacochoerus africanus. The sequence continues at coordinate 30,638,408 of NC_062545.1, forward strand.
TTTTCTTCATTCTATTACAAGTAATCTCCCTAAAATACCTTTTTTCATCAGGATAATTCGTATATCTGAATGATTCAGTTCCATTTAACAAAACTCCCCTGGACTCTAAATGTATACTTGGTGTGGTGCCAGGGGGTGGTGGAAAGATAAAGATGAGCAGGACATTTATGTATCATTCGTAGTCAATGATATGGTTTTAATTTTTCAGAATCAACAAGAAATTCAAAAGGATGGCCAAAGGCGGATACTCTTTTTGTTTGATTCTAGGTGTGTCTTGGTTTGTTTGTGTTTCCCACTAATAACATTCTGGCATATGGTGATTCTGCTTTTCCACCTTGTGGGGGAAAAAAAAGTCTATGGCACAGCTAGACCATAGCTAAATAATCCTTACATTAGCCTTTATCAGCCGTTTTAAGTAAGGCAATTACTATTCTAATTTTGACAAGGATAGGAGAATCTACTATGACCTACAGTGATCTCTTATGCCAATCTTATTCTTTGACAAAAATGGAGAGAGAATGTACCTTATTCGAACAGAAATAAACTCTCATGGCTCAAGTAAGAAAAAAATTTAGAAAGGTAAGATGAATGAATCAGCCCTTGATAGTGGCTTCTGAACTAGCGCTATGATTCTTTTGTTAATAACGGATCCTGTTAAGAAGAGAACTCAAGTGTGGACTGACTGACCACTGACTTCTATGTGATACCCTACATCCTTCAGGATAAAGTTTAGATGATTAATTCCACATCAGTTTTTCAAAGAACATATTAAAGGAAAAGCGAAAAAGATTCTTTGGTTGGAAGTGACTGTACGCAGCAGCACCATCTAATAAAAAGTTACTGTTAAATGACAGTAGTTCCTGTTGTGGCACAGTGGAAACAAATCTGACTGGGAACCCTGAGGTGGCAGGTTTGATCCCTGGCCTTGCTCAGTGGGTTAAGGTTCTGGCATTGCCATGAGCTGTAGTGTAGGTTGCAGACCTGGCTTGGATCCTGTGTTGCTGTGGCTGTGGTATAAGCTGGCAGCTGTAGCTCTGATGCGACCCCTAGCCTGGGTACCTCCATATGCCATGGGTGCAGCCCTAAAAAAGCAAAAAAAAAAAAAAAGAAGAAGAAGAAAAAAATCACATGTATATTTTTAGATTTTCTAGGTGCTACTGTCCAACAGGAATACAATGTGAGCACAACATGTCATTTTTAATTTTCTAGTAGCCGCATTACAAAAAGTAAAAAGAAATAAGAGATTAGTTTAATACTGTTTTATTTAACACAATACTTCAATTTTCTAGTAGCCGCATTACAAAAAGTAAAAAGAAATAAGAGTTTAGTTTAATACTGTTTTATTTAACACAATATTTCAAAATGTAATCAGCATTAGATAATTGAGATCTGTTACGTTCTTTTTTTTTTTTCTACGAGGTTTTTGAAATTCAGGTGTATTCTTTACTTATAGCATATCTTAATTTGGATTGGCCACATTTCCAATGCTCACTAGTCACTTAAAACTAGTGGCTATCTTATTTGGATATCTTAGAATTCTATAGATCTGAAGAATTCTTAACACAGCAAAGGATGCTGTCATCAAACTATAAAAGACTAGCAGAACTTCTGGGTCAAAGAATCAATAAATAATGAGAAATTTTATATCATTTAAATAAGCTTCAAATTAAAAAAGTCAAACTCTGACTTTTTGAGATAACAGATAAGATAATCCAAATGAAGCCTTGTAGTATACTGTGACCTGAGCAAAAACTCCAGCTGAATTTGACACATATTTTCAGCAGTATTTTCCTACCAGTTACCTAATTCGTCTGGCTGATACGAGTTTGTCATAAACATATTTTCCAATTAGATAATATTTGCCAATGCCCAGAGCCCAGAAGCCCCACCAACTATTTCTCTAGGTAAGATGCTGTCACTCATATCAATCCAAATGAACATGTCCGTAAAGAACATAAGGCATTTCAAACTCACATTTATATTACGGCTGTAAAGTCAAACTGCTCATCAGTTCCTGGTGTTGGTTGGCAGGAGGAGAGCCTGCAGTGCATTTCGCTGTGAACTTCCAAAGATCAAAACCAACCAGATCTATAATCGTGTCTTCAAACATTCTCATTTCGAAAAGATAGACTTTATTTGTTTCTGAAACAGCTAATTTGGTATTCACATAAATATCCCCTTAACGTCCCTTCTAACACAAGTCTGAATTCTTCAAAGACCACAAGAGCCAAGTTTATCCTTAACTACAGTGGAAAAGTTTGTCAAAATGATATTTTTCTATTACCAAACTTTTATTTTTGTTTGTTTAAAAACTCTTATATTTTTAAGAAAAATGTAAAATGATTACACAGGCAACCCCATAGGAACTGAACATCCCCTCTTCATGTAAACTCTTGATAAAGGATTTTTTAATGAAAAATAATATACCTTCCAAAAGATTTTTGAATTTTCCACCACGATTTTCACATTTTAAGGCACTATTCTAATCTGTGCTACTTGGGTTTAATGACAAAGGCACAGAAATCGTTGAAAAGGAGGCAGTGGGCTGTAATGAACATCTGTGCAGAGAACCTTGAACTGATTTCAGGGACTGTCCCTGACCTGCCACCACTGAGCTGCAGGACCAAAATGCATCTCAAATCTCTGGGGCTCATTTTCTTCATCTATAAAATTTGGAAATGAGAATACTTCCACTCCGAGACTCCTTATATTCTGTGACTTATTAGTGAAAATATGGTAAAATAAAAGATGAGTCATTTGTTAAACTGAGCAAAGAAGCTTTAAATTTTCAAAGGACCTAACTGGAACAGGAACCCCTGTCAAGTTTTCAATCAGTTTTGTCTATACGCATGCTAACAAGTGCCAGATTCCTCCACTTCCATTAAGTGTCTAGTGAACTCTAATGGTTTCACCTCTTCCAAAGTTAATATGCCAAAAGGAAGAACATCAAGATTGGTTATTTAAAAGTATAAAATTGTTATACTGCACAGCACAGGAAACTATATACAATCTCTTATAACAGAACATGATGGAAGATAATATGAGAAAAATAATGTGCATATATATATATATATATATATATGACCAAACTTTTATGACTGGGTCACTTTATTGTGCAGCAGAAATTGATACAACATTGTAAATGAAATATATTTCAATATAATTTTTTGTAAAGTATAAAATTGTGGTTCATTGTCCAATATGCCCATCCTGTCATCTAACATGGACATAATTGAACAGCCTTGGGTGCTACTAATAAACATATCTTTTTGACCAAATCTTCTCAGAGACAGGAGTAAACCATCAATTTAACATGTCCTCAAAGACTTAAACGTGCCTCTGAAAGTTGAACGCTATGTTCTTTGCCAAGACATAAAATTAAGTGCGTCAATATTGTGAGGATTGAAAAAAAAAAAGATATAATTGTTTTGATCATGCTTACTTGTATGTTAAATTTGAGAAAAAGAGTCAAAGATTAAGTTTAGTGACTTTGCTATGCATAGTGAAGAAATTTCCATTCTCCTATGGCACGAAATTCCAATGCAGATAGTTATACTGCTTCTAATATTCTTTTTTTTTTTTAAATATTTTTTGTCTTTCTGCCATTTCTTGGGCCGCTCCCGTGGCATATGGAGGTTCCCAGGTGAGGGGTCCAATTGGAGCTGTAGCCACCGGCCTAGGCCACAGCCACAGCAACGCGGGATCCGAGCCGCGTCTGCAACCTACACCACAGCTCACGGCAACGCCGGATCCTTAACGCAGTGAGCAAGGCCAGGGACCGAACCCGCAACCTCATGGTTCCTAGTCGGATTCGTTAACCACTGCGCCACGACGGGAACTCCTGCTTCTAATGTTCTAAAACCAACTACCTTCCAAAGACTATAGATAGATAGACAGATAGATAGGTAGATGATAGAGTGTATGTACATACATACACTTTCAACATTTTTAACATCCTTATGGTTTTGCCTATAATTTCATAGACAAGACAATGAGAAAACGGCTGAATGACCAGCCTAAAATGGAACAGAGACAGGAACAAAAGCCCCTTGCTCCATCTTCTAATGGAAAGCAAGCACTGTTTTTAACGATAATTTGTTTACAAACAATGGTTTATGTAAAATGCAATCCTTTGTTTACATATGAAATGTCTAGCTTGTTTGGATGACATGTGGATCCATCGTTTCCCCTCTCCTGTTGCTTTTCACTTGATTTTTACATAATAGTTTATATTTTAATTACATGATAATGCCGCTGGCTCTAAGAATAAATTCTTCACTTTTTCTTGGCATGCCTGGATATATAGCCATATATTTATGTGTCAGTCATTCATTAGTTTTCTAGTTTTTTAATAGAAATTTTAAATTCAAGCTACTGTTTTCTACCTGGCAACAAAATCATTTTACAATGTAGATTATATAACTTTGTATATATATATTGAATTCATTTTTCTCATCTTTCTAATAAAAATGAGGTCAGAATATAATTTTAAACAGAATGAAAGATCAAGCAAACTGAAAATAATGAAAAATCAAAATATGCACACTGTGCAAAAACATGGTCATGTAGATTTTGCCTTGTATAAACTTCATCCTGCCTATGTGGGTTTTAACATATTTCCATGGCTTTAAATAGGAAAACATCTTAAAGCTCAGCCCATGGGAAACCCAAGCTTGATTAGTTTTCCCTTTTACTACAGCCTGCAGAGTGTAAAACACAGCACATCAGAATTGAATTTGTCATCTCCAGACCTCACAGGAATTTTAGGAACTAAATAGTTAGGAAGCCATCCTGGTACTTCTCTTTGCTTTAATCAAAGTCGAAGTTTCAATTTAAACATTCAGGAAATCTCCCTATTTAAAGCAATCAACTCGCTGCTGACAAGGTCTGGCCTTACTGTGTTTAATTTTTTGGCATCAAGCAAAACTTGATTGGTCACAGCCAGTGCATGAGGAGTCCTGCCCTTCCCTCAAAGACGAGAAAAGCATTCCAGATCTTTGCTGCATCCAGCACGAGTCTAGAGACATAGGTGCATTTTCCAATCAGCTGGCATAAACCTCAGCTGGAAAATGGAGCTAATGTTTTAAGACCTCTGAGGGGTTTCAGAGTAAAACAATTGTCCCAATGGTGAACTGCTCAGCTGTAAAAGAATATCCCGAGAAAATACTGGTCAAGCTTCTTTATGCCTCTGATTTCTCCCTCTTTTGTCACACTTTTTGGAATATGTGGCGAGTCACCAACCTGCATTTTATTTTCAAGATTTCAATTTCCTGTAGATCAAGTAGAAAACAGATTTAGTGAGGCCTGGGGTGAGAGAAGGGTTGTGGAACATTTAAAAGTAGGCACTGGAAACTTCCAGGAAATGTATTTAAGGAGCCATCTCATGTGATACAATCATAGAGGTAGATGCAAATGCAGATGCAGGAGTGCAGGAGAGGCTGAGATAGACACATCCCACCCCCACGTGAGAAGTCTGAAGGGGAAGAACAGCTTACAAATAAAACTAAATCAATTTTACTAAGATTCAAAAGCATTATTCAAGCTCCGAGTAATAAATCACACAGTCAAGAGATGGGAATGGTTGCATCCATTCTCAGAGCTCTTAACAACTCATCTCCTTCGAATGGGCACTCAAAGATGGGAAAAATGATGTGCAGGCTCTTAAGTTTGGTTACACCATGGAGAGACAGCCCAAGCATTACTAAAAATATTCTACGCTAAATTAAACTTTGACATTTACACCCTCTTTTGGAGTTCTCCAATAATCTGTCTTTTCTAATCAAAAGCTAAGAAAAATAATGGATTATGTAGTGAATTCACTGGTTCTTGAGAGAAGACTATTTAGTCTCCACTTAAACTTTGAACTTTCAAAAAGGCACATTTTCAAATAAAAATTAAGTGGTGGAAATATGTCGGGTTGTCAACATATTTTAAAATGCACACAGTTTTAGGGTGCCTCTAAAGTTTAATTATATATAACATTCTCTTACTACCCAAAATACTTATTTGGCCTATGTATTAGTCTACTCAGGCTGCCCTAACAAAATCCCACGGACGGAGTGTCTTAAACAACAGGAATGTGTTTTCTCACAGTTCTGGAAGTTAGAAGCCCCAGCCAGATCAAGGTCCAGAAGGGTCAGTTTCTGCTGAGGGCACTTTTCATGGCTCGTAGTCAGGTATGTGCTCATATGGCCTTTCCTCTCTGCTTGAGTGGAGGGAGCGAGAGAGAAAGAGTCAGGTCTCTGGTGTCTCTTCTTATAAGGACACTAATCCTATTACATCAGGATCATACCGTTATAACCTCATTTCATTCTAATTACCACCTTACAGATCCTGTCTCCAAATAGAGTCACACTGGGGAGGGTTAGGACTTCAACACACAAATATGGGGATGAGCTCTCAATGGCTCATTTTCTTAGATTAAGCACTCAAAGATAGGGACATTGCCAACAGCCTATTGGCGAGATCTCAGATAATGTTGTTTCTCTACAGCAAAGAAAAAATTTAATTTTCTGTTATGAGCTCACAAATTCACACATACCTTCTTCTCCCAAATACGCACATGTATATCATCAGATAAAAACTATGTTCTTGGCAATCCATCTGTGCATTTGTGTATTATGTGGAAATCTGTTAAATTTCACTAGAATATCTGTTATTTCACTGCTGCTAGTAATGAAAAAAAAAAGACCAATATAACAAATAATTTCATTCATGTTCTAGTCAAAATCAAATACTAGAGAACATCAAGAGATTCATACTCTGTAAAAACCAGATTATTATTTACAAAATGACCTATAATTTTCTTGTTTCAATAGAAATATCTTTTCTCTTAATCAACTGGGAAGAAAATTGCGTAGAAATTGCCTGCTCAAAATATGAGAAAAGGTGTCACACTTTTTTTTTGGATACAGTGAAGTGCCTATTACGCCTTTTCATTTTTCAGCCATGGCACACCACAGCTCAAAACCCAAGGGCAAAGAACACATTTAGCTAAGATACATGCCATACATCACAAAAATGTGGCTGCTTTTTACTGAAAGATGATGTAATATGTCAGGCAATTGTATTGTGTTACTGGATGTTCTGTATTTTTTGCTTATAACTGCCACAATTTGGGTATGATAAGTGAGGACAACTATTTGATATACTGTATTTTATTTCCTAGTCATGTATCATTTGAGCCAGCCTTTCTCCCAAGTGTGGTCCAGAGAGCCCTAGGGGCTCTCTGGCCAGTCTATAATGCTTCACTGAGACGAAGCGCTTGACTGGGGCAGGGGTATTGAGTTGAGAGTGATGGCTGCAGAAGGCAACAGAAGTTGTGGTAACTCTTCCCCACAAAAGGGGGCCAAGGAGCAGAAACCTGACAAGTCTAAAGCACAAAGATTTATCACCCAGACCTCGTGGATAAAGGCAAACATGAGACAATTAAACCTGAGGACCACTTCTCTATCCCAGGGCTGTACTTCCTCCTTTGAGGAAAACTCAACTGGTTCTCTTCTTCTCCAACTCTACCCATTATCTCTTTGAGTGTGCTCCACCATCACCACCCTCACCCAAGACTCGCTATAGAACAGGCAAGGTCCTCTGAGCATTCTTCTTCTATATCATTGCCAAGGACAAGATGTTTTCTCTTTCACCTGGTTTATTGCATTTGACTCGGCAAAGGGAAACAGATAACAAAGAAGTAATAAGAGAAAGTTGCCAATAGCTCAGGTGGGGACTTTATACTCTCCTTCGCTCTCTCTTTTGTTTCTGGGAATAGAACCCTCTGCCTGCCTCTTTCTCCCCACCAGGACAGCAGATCCCTTCCTCCAAGGCAGACCCTTGAAGCTGAGGGGCATTTGAAATAGCTCCTTGGTATTCCCATCTCACAGGTAGCTACTTCACATTTTTGACATGCTGGTCACGAGTGAAACTTAGTAAATCGCTTCTGTCCTGAACTCGGAAGTTCCTCTAAAACCGTTTCTTCACATGGCATTTCTTTTCATTTTATTCTTTCAAAAAATACTACAGTAGTTCTATGGCATTTTAAACACAAGGTAAAAAATTCCAACATCAAAATAGGGTATACAGTGAAAAATTACATCTCTTTTACCTTGGTCCCACTATCTGCCCTACCTCTCCCTTTGACTGTCCATTGGGACCGCCAAGTTAGATCATCACTACCTATAGGGCATCCTACATATAAGCCAATATGTATATAAGGATTTTTGTATGTATATGTGTGTATATGTATTTGCACTTTTTAAAAAAATTTTAGGGCACCTTCAGCATATGGAAGTTCCCAGGCTAGGGGTCGAATTGGAGCTGCATGTTTGACCTATACCACAGCTCTTGGCAATGAGGGATCCTTAACCCACTGATCAAGGACAGGGATTGAACCCACATCCTCATGGATACCAGTCAGGTTCTTTTCCACTGAACCATGATGGGAACTCTTATTTAGATCTATCTTTTAATATATTATCTATATATCTAACTTTTTGTTAATATAGTAAAGAATACTATTCATTGTTTCAAAAGTCTTGGTACAATTTTAAGCTTTAGTAATTTGAGAAGGATAAATACTACACTCACAAAAACATTTAAATTTTAATAATTAGAATTTTATTTATAATTATTTAGTTTTTAAATTTCAAATAGCACATTTAAAATTTAAATCTTTTGTTTTTTTCAATATTTGCCACTTTCAATTTGAGGAATTGAAATGAATATATTACCCTGCTTCTTGTTTTTTTTTTTTTTTTGTCTTTTGGTCTTTTTTTTAGGGCCACACCTGCAGCATATGGAAGTTCACAGGCTGGGGGTCCAGTTGGAGCTATTGCCACAGGCCAATGCCACAGCTACAGCAATGCCATATCCGAGACGTGTCTGTGATGTATACCACAGCCCATGGCAACACTGGATACCCAACTCACTGAGCAAGGCCAGGGATCAAACCTGCAACCCCATGGTTCCCAGTCAGATTCGTTTCCGCTGTGCCATGATGGGAACGCCCCTTGCTTTTTTTATTTACTGTGTCTTGGTGATTGTCCCATCCCAATGTGTATAGATCCCTATTATTCCTTTTTTCAGAGCTTCGCAGCAGTCCATTGTATGAATGGATCATAAGTAACTTAACCAGGCTTCTGCTGATGCACATTTAAGTTGCTTATAACAACATTCTAAAGACTATTATTATGCATATGTTTTTGCCCATTTAATAGCATATCTGTTATGAATACTTACAGTAGTTATAAGTAAGGGAAATGTTGACTAACACTGGCACCCTATTTGTTTCGAAAAGGTTTGATTTTTTTTCATATAATAGGATGTCCAGAGGTGAATCTTTACAGGCTGATTCAGCTGCTCAATGATGCCATAAAGAAGTCAAGTGCTTTCTGTCTTTTCATATCACCATTTTTAATGTGTTGGAATTTTGTCCTCATCCTTGTCACTTCATGATCATAAAAAGGCTACCATAGGTTTAAGAATCACATCTGTATTCAAGACAAGAGCAGAGGAGAGAATAAACAGTGAATACATCTGTCCCTTGTATTAGGACAGGGAAAATTTTCCTAGAGTCTGCTGTAGACTTCTAGCTTTAAGATGATGATGATATCTCTCCCCATCTTCAAGGGAGATGGCAAGAGAATGGGGATACTGCAAATGGCTGTGGAGAGCATCTATTGGCCCCATCTGACCAAAAAGGTAGGCAACAACTCCTGGACACTGTTCAGCAGCACTCAAGCCAAGAGTTGGGCAAGTAGAATTGATCACCCCCAGAGGAAAGCCAGTGCCAGGCCTACATGCTTCTTGTGCTACACACAGGCAGGGGAATTGACTCATAGCCAAGCCGAGAGTAGCTCCTGGCTTCTTCCGAATGGACGGTCTGTTCAGGAAATTAAGAGTAGCCTGGAGTGGCCCCCTCCTGCCCAGGCAAGAGGGCTGAGACAAAGCCCCCCACATGCGGAGAGTATCTTTTATCACTTCTGACCAGAAGGACAAACTGAGCCTAAAGTTAGCAGAAGAAAGGAAATAATAAAGATTTTAGAAGAAATAAATAAAATAGAGACAATAAAAACAATAGAAAAGATTAACAAAACTAGGAGTTGTTCCTTTGAAAAGATAAACAAAATTAGCAAACACTCACCAAGACTAACCAAGAATCAAAAATAGGGAGAGAATGAAAGGACACAACTCAACAAAATTATAAATGGAAAATGAAACATCACAATTGGTAGCACAGAATTTCAAAGGATCAAAAGAGACTATGAAAAACTACACACCAAAAAACTAGACATCCTAGAAGAAATGGAAATATTCTTTGAAACATACAATTTACCAAGACTGAATCATGGAGGAGTAGAAATTTTGAATAGACCAAGTACTAGCAAGGAGATTTAATCAAGAATCAGAAATCTCCCAACAACAACAACAACAAAAACAAAGCTAGTATCACTGGTGAATTTTACCAAACATTTAAAGAATTAACACAAATCCTTCTCAAATTTTCCAAAAAACTGAAGAGGAGAGAACACTCCCAAACTCATTTTATGAGGTCAACACTATCCTGATATCAGAACTAGAAAAGAATGCTACTATAAAAAAAAAAATAGAGGACAATACCTATTAAATATAGATGAAAAATTCTCAATAAAATACTAGCAAACTAAGTACAGCAGCACATTAAAAGGATCATTCACCATAATCAAGTGGGATTTATGCCTGGAATGCAATATTATTCAATGTATGCAAATCAATCAATGTGATACATCATGTTAATTGAATGAAAGAGAAGAATCATATGATCATCTCAGACACAGAAAAAGCATTTAATAGAAATTCAACATTCATTCATGCTAAAAACAACATATTAGGCACTGACAGAACATATCTCAAGATAATAAATGGCATATATGACAGGGCAACAGATAATAGCACACTCAGTGGTGAAGGGTGGAAGCTTATCCTCTAAGATCAAGGGCAAGACAAGGATGTCCACACTACCACTCTTAGTCACAAAAGTATTAAAAGGCCTAACTAGAGCAATGAAGAAAGAAAAAGAAATAAAATGTATCACAATTGGAAAAGAAGAAATAAAAGTGTTGGTTTGCTGATGACATAATTTGATACATAAAAAATCCTCAACCAAAAAACTGTTATATATAATTAATGAATCCACTAAAGTTGCAGGATACTAAATTAGCATACAAATATTAGTAGCATTTCTATACACTAACTACAGATTTTCTGAAAAAGTAATAAGGAAATTTATCCCATTTACAATAGCATAAAAAGTAAAATACTTAGGAATAAATTTAACTAGGGAGGCGAAATATCTCTACTCTGAAAACTTCAAGATATTAATTAAAGAACTTGAAGAAGAGACATATAAATGGAAAGGTATCCTGAGTTCATGGACTGGGAGAACTAATATCATCAAAATGTCAATACTACCAAAAGCAATCTGTAGATTCAATGAAATCTTTATTAAGATGCCAATGGCATCTTTTACAGAAGTAAAAAAAAAAACTCCTAAAATTTATAGGGGACCACAGAAGACCCAGAACAGCCAAAATAATCCTGCGAAAGAAGAACAAATCAAGAAGCATCACACTTCCTGACTTCAAGTTATATATAAAGTGATCATCAGCAAAACAGTATCATACTGGCATAAAAACAGGCAAATACACCAATGCAATAGAATCAGAAGACTGGAAATCAACTCAAACATATACAGCCAACTAATATTTAAAGAGGAAGCCAAGAATACTCAATGGAGAAAAGAGAGTCTCTTCAATAAATGGTGCTGGGATAAATGGATATTCACATATCATGCACCACTCACAAAAATTAATTCAAAATGTATTAAAGACTTAAAAGTAAGACCTGTCCCTAGAAGAACAGATACAAATTAAGCTCCTTGACATGGGTCTTGGTCATAATTTTTTGGATATGATATCTAAAGCACAGCAGCAAAACAGAGAATAAACAGATGTGACTAGCTAAAGAGCTTCTGCACAACAAAAGAAACCCTTAAAAAAGTGGGAAGACAACCTACAGAATGGGAAAAAAATTTCAAACTATATATACATATATATATTTCAAACTTAATATATATATTAAGGGATTAGTATCCAAAATATATACAGAATTTATACAATTGAATAGCAAAAAATATTTTAAAGTAGGCACTTTTCCAAAGACATGAAAAAGGCCAATACATATAGGTACATGGAAAGATACTTAATATAATTAGTTATTAGGGAAAAGCAAATTAAAACCACAATGAGCTATCAATTTGTGCCTGTTGGAACAACCATGATCATAAAAAACAAGAAATAACAAATGTTTGCATGAATATGGAGGAAAGAACACTTGTGCACTGTTGGTGAAATTGTGAATTGGTACAGCCATTCTAGAAAACAATATGGAGAATCCTCAACAAATTGAAAATAGAACTACCATATCATCCAATAATTCAACTTCTGGAAATATACCCAAAGGAAACTATAAAACACTATGTTGAAGAGAGAGCTGCATCTCCATGTTCATAGTAGCATTATTTACAATAACCAACACAACCTAAGTGTATATTCATAGATAAATAAATAAAGAAGTCATGGTATACATGTACAATGGAATATTATTCAGCTATAAAAAACTAGGAAATCCTACCATTTGCCACAACATGGATGGGGCTTGAAGTCATGATACTTAAGTGAAATAAGTCAGAGAAAGACAAATATTGTGTGGTCTCACTTATATGTTGAATCTTTTAAAAAAAATCAAACTCAGAAAAAGAGATCAGACTTGTTACCAGAGGTAAAGGAGAGGGGGAGGGGAAATTGGAGGAAAGTGGTCAAAATGTGTAAAACAGATCAGTACTAGGGATTGAATGTATAACACAATGACTCTAGCTAACACTGCTAAAGGATGCATACGAAAGTTGTTAAGAAAGTAAATCTTAACAGTTCTCGTCACAAAGAGAAAATTTTTTTCCTTTTTTCCCTTTTATTGTATCTATATGAGAAGATGGATGTTACTGAACCTATTGTGATCATTTCACAGTATATTTAAATTAAACCATCCCACTATACACCTTAAAATTATAAAGTGATGTATGTAAATTATTTCTCAATAAAACTGGCAAAAATTTTTTTTATAAGTAGCATCATACTCTACAAAGAAAATTCTATATTTAGGGCTGATTCTTACCCTTCTTTTTCCTCAATCCTTTCTTTCCTTGGTCACTTTTCTTCCAGATTTAAATATAAACATCCAGAATAATTAACAAAACCACAAGTTATACAAATGTGAAGAAAGACTGGAGGAGCACTGATAATTGGATTGGGTCAATGATGACAGTTAAATTTTATTGAACACTTATATTCCAGGCTTTGTCTTAACCATTTTACATATATCAATGAATTTAATCCTCACAACAATTTTGACCATATAGAGAAATCTATGTTATCAAAATCATCAACAGTAAACTAGGCAATAACATCACAGCTTCGAGCCTCAAGCCACATCAGGGAAGACAGAGGGAGAGTTAAAATTACTTCATCTCTCTGCTCTATCTCTATCTCAATTAAAGCTCCTCCTCTGGTTGCCATAAAAGTCTCAACCTCATTATGAAAGTACTTGGTCCATCCTTAAGAGAGAAAGTACAGACATTGCTCTCTTCAGTTTTGATCTTGGCAATGTTATGAAATTTTCCAATCTGATTTATTTTCAATGCCTCATTACCTTCATAATTAAGAAAAGCCTTGAATTTGTTTGTATACATGCTTCATAATATATTATATAAGTGATAAATGAAATAAACTAGCTTGACTTTTTCTGGTGGATCAAAAGAACAAAATGGAAATTATTAGTCAGTAATTATTTAGTTTCGACTGATGCTGAGATAGGGAGCTTGAAAAGTCACAGCCAACTTTTAGTTGACCAGTTAGGGTAACTTGTTCTTACAATTCAGAATTCTAGTGCCAGTAATTCTCTCAAGTCCTGATACAATATGCTTGAAATCTCTCTTGGGATTAATGAACACATAATCAGCAGTAAATTCTACTATCTATTAGTGCTTAAGATCTTATGTCCCTGTCTCTTCAGCTGAATCTCTTTCAAAAAGAAAACAGTTACTGTATTTTGCATCTCTGCTTCTTTAATCTTTAAATCTTCTATTTCTTTGTTCAATGTATTCTGTGTTAATCTATGTGGAAAAAGAATCTGAAACAGAATGGACCTGTGTACATGTATAATTGAATCAATTTGTTACACAACAGAAATGATCACAATCTTGTAAATCAACTATACCCCCAAAAAAATTAAAAAGAAAAGGAAGGAAAAGAAAACAGCAGCAAACATCAACCTGTGTTGCCCATCCTTAGGGGAAGAGTTTGCAGAGCTAAATTGCTGTAGAGTGAGATACAAAGGCCTTGGTCTAAGAGTATAACCTGATTGCTTCCTGAAAGTGTGTTCCCATATCCGATGGTTGGGCTTCCCAACTTGGAGCAAAAGATGTCTTTCCTCTAAAAGATGTCTACTCTGCTAAGCTCCATATCCCAACTATACCTCAATGAAGTCTGCTTGGGCTGGACTCTCCTTGGGGCCTTGATTTACTCTCATATCACAGAAAGGGAACATTGAGCAGAGTGTCTACCACCCTCTAGTATTACTTCTTGACACACCCTGGGACATTGAGTTTTGGGCATTTCCAGCTTCAGAAAGGAAAGAAAATCACATGTTAATTGTGGTGTTATAAATCCGCTAGAAAATAGGGGGCCTGGAATAGCTGTATGCTAAAAAATACTGGTCAAAACCACGATGAGACTTTTTTAAAAAAATAAGAGGTTACTCAAAGTTCTGGCTCCTCTTGTTTCCCAGCTGCTGTCTCACAGACCCCTGCACTATTCTAAGGGCCGGAAAGGCTTCTATACACAGGCTCATTTGTGGTCAACATAAAGTAGACTGTAGTCTTGCACCCACTCCCTTTGCTTTGTTAAAAATAACATTAATACACATTCATTGTAGAAAATTGGGAAAATACAGAAAAGCATAAAGAAAATAAAGATTACCCATAGGTCCACCACTTTACTTGCTTCCCTAACCACTGATCTAAAAGCAATCAAAGAAATCAAAAAAACAGATAAATGTCCCCCCAAGTTTTCTAGTTCCTTTTTACATAGTTCATACCCAAATATTTATTTAGCCAAGAAACTGGCAGCAAAACGACAAAAAAAGAACTGCCTTTGAATCACAGTGTTTTAGAGGCAGAATAGACACCCTAAAATCCTACCCAGCAATCTCCTTCATGCTACCTCTGTGAGGGTGTAAGCCAGATTCAGCTTCAATAATTCCAGAAATGCTTTTCTAGAGAGATGGCTCAGCACCATCAAGTTCTGCTTGCCACTAAGTTCTACCTATATGATGTCCTAATCAGTACTCTGGAGAAAAAAACATAGAATAAGTTTAACTCCTCTTGTGTTATCTTAACAATCAACATAAATTTTTTTCCAAAATTTATGCAGACTAGTGGACTTTCTACTCTGCATAAACTCTAATTTGTTCAAACCATGGGGTCCAGAACTGAGTAAAGAGCTCTGATTTTGCCGAGTAACATGGGGGATGTCATGTCAACCTCTACAATATTGACACTGAATATTTATTAATATCAACCTAATAGTCAAAATTCAGTTAAAAACATCTTTTAATTATAATAATGATCAATTCCACCTCTTTAGCTACACCCAGACTACAGATGTTGGTAGCAATGTTGCCTACCCTCATCCTAGTGAACGAACACCTTCATCAATTGTCCAGAGAGATTCTTAGCCTCTCTGCTTCTATTTTCTATGCTAAAAACTCTATCTTGCCCTACTTTACTTTACCCCATATTCTTGCTTGAAAAAACAGTTGCAGGGCTGGTAAATAACTTAAGCTTAAGAACAAAGACCAAAAGGCATAAGTTATTCTTGTGGTCAGCTGAAAGAGGACATAATGCATTGGTCTAGGCATGCCCGACCTGTGCAGATTGGCACGCCATTTGCACACATGATATGTCCTCTTAAGAATAAGAGGAAGATGAGCCTCTTGGCCCCAAGGGGTTTATGAGGGGTCATTAGCAGGATATGCATCAGCAAGGAGAACGGAGGTGCAAACCTAGGCACAAGGGGTTGCTGCAGATAGGCAAGCCGTCTGCAGAAGCACAATGATGATTCTCTAGATGCTATTCATAGCTGATACCAGGCTTCCTCAATGCTAATGATCGTTAAATGCCTAAAGGTCAGAATAAAAGCTTAACCATCTACCAGCTATGTGACTTTAAAATAATAAAAGAACTTTTTTAAATAATAAAAAGAACTATATCCTGTATCTACAACCCCCTCCTCACTTGATGTAATCTAAAAAGACCACAATGAAAGCTGCGTGGTTTCTTGAGGGGGTGCTTTTGGTCCCTGAGACCTTGAGTCCCCCTTTTCCCACCTTTAATTAAGATAAATGTCTCTGTGTCTTGTTTTATGTTAACTTTTTCTTAAGTTTCACAGCACCCATTCTTCAGCCCTCACTTGCTGAGTTGGTCTAGGCAATCAATTTGAATGCCTTCACATACAACATGATGGTTATTTGTGTGTCATCTCGTCTAAGTCATGGTGCGCAGTTGTTTGGTCAAATACCACTCTATATATTGCTTAGTGGTATTTTTTATATGCAATTAATACTTAAATTGGTATAATTTGACTAAAGCACTTACTCCCCATAATGTGGGAGCATTTCATTCAATCAGCTGAAAGCTTAAGAAAAAAAGACAGGTCCTTAGGAAATAATTCTGCCTGCAGGTTGCCTTTGTATTCAAGACTACAACATCAATCCTTGCTAGAATTTCTAATCTTTGAGACTGTCCTGCAAATTTTTGACTTGCCAACCCCATAATTTTGTCAGCCAATTCTTTCCAATAAATCAATCTTTTTCTCTCACTCTGCATCCTACTGGTTCTCTTTCTTTGGAGAACCCAGCCTCATACATATAGGTACAATATTCTTCCCCTCTTCCATTCCTCATATTCTCCACAGTTCCTTTTTTTCTTTTTCTTATGCTCAAACTACTCAGCCAAACATGGACCACCAGTGCAACCCATCCTTTGTTCTCTAGGAAAACACTGTCACTTCTCCATATGAGTTGTGGTTTTCTTGGCCCCATCTGCAAGCAAATATTTTTTTGCCATTTACACTTAATGAAATGCTTTGGTATTTGTTTCCTTATGAACAACAGTTCTTCTTTTCTCAAAACAGTGACTAGAATCACCTTTGTGGGAAGCCTTATAACCTAAACTCACACAGCTCTGGTCACTGACACCTTCAGCAACTCCCATAAAATACACATCTCTGTTGTATGCCTACCTCTATTTTGGATCCTTGTTTATGGGCTTTTTTTTTTGTCTTTTTATGTTTTGTAATTTTGGTTTCATCTTTTTTTTTCCTTTATGGTAAAAGCTCCTCAAGAATATGGAACTTGTCTTACTTTTTAGTCTTACTTAGAACTATGTTCAGCATACAAGGGCTCCTTAACATACATCCTTCATATAACTTATTCAAATAACTTGAGGTTTTCCTGTATGGATGAAGGAAAGAACTAGACAAAATTAGCCAAAATGTCCATAAAACTAAGCCCCATTTGGATTTTGTTTTAAGACCACTAAAGGTTTAAGCTATTGCTATTTGTCAAGCTTCTTTTAAGATCAATTTCCTGAGGTTACACTGTTAAATTTTCTAAGTTCTCTCAGTACACTAAAAATGTTATATGCAATGATGCAGTGCTTCTCAAAGTTTAAGGTGCTTAGGATTCACCTGGAGACCGTGTTAAAATGCAGATTTGATAAAGAAGGTCTAAGTAGGACCTGAAACACTGTATCTTTAACATCTGTCAGGTAATGCTAACAGTGCTGGTCCATATACCACACTTTGATTAAAATGGTCTGGTAGAGAGGACATGGATAGAAAGTCAGAGCTGAGCCTAAATCATGACTCTCACTTACCAGCTCTGTTCTCACTTACAAGCTCTGGGAAATGCCTAGAATAATAATGGTTAAGATTGAATAAGCAGACAAATACGGATAATGTCTTGAAGTTAATAGTTGTTCAGTAGTCCTTTCTTTTCTTTCTTTCTTTCTTTTTTTTTTTGGCTGTGTCCACAGTATGCAGAATTTCCAAGGCCAGGGATCAAATCCATGCCACAGCAGTGACTCTAGCCACAGCAGTAACAATGCTGGATCCTTAACCTGCCAGGCCACCAGGGAAATCCAGTAGTTAAGTAATCTTAATTTTTTCTTACCATACAAATAACTATCCCTGTCAACTTGTGTTATATCTCTTACAACATCTGTCTTTTTTAAACTTGTCAAATTCTAATGGTGGTATTTTTTTCTCAAAACACCTATAATTACATTTTTCTCATTTAAATTATTTTTAGTTTTTAAAAATATTTATAAACTAAGAAACTATTTCTGTACTCCCTTTATTTTCATGTCCATAGTCATACCACAAATTGTCATGTGGGCTTTAAAGTCAAATAGACCTGGTCCTTCAAATTGTGGCTCTTCCACTTTTGGCTGAAAGCTTGAACAAGTTACTTTATCTCTATAAACTTTATTTTCCTCATTAAAAATATGAAGATAATAACTATCTATACCTTGAACATATTGAGTGGATTAAGCCCAAGCACATAAGAAAGTTAATCAAGTGTGAATTAATAGTAAGCACTTATGCCAGACACTTCTTGTGCTTCAATTCATTACTTAATGACAAGGGTGGCAAAACTGCAAAGGAGATGTAATATATAATGTTGACAGTTCTCCTCTGTCAAAGTCAAGAATAGGAAAAGAGGGGGACTCAGGGATCCATAATGGGAACATTTAGGTGGGTGAGCCTGAGAATCTTAAACACCCAGAATCCTCTGAATCCACTAATGGGCAAAAGTCCCTTCCCCTTTGGGAGAGGAGAGCAGCCTTCCCTTTCCTTCAAAAGCCTTACCTGTGGCAGGTGCCTTGCAAGATGATGCTTATCTTCCTCAAGATCTACCCCCTTATCACTTATTGTCTACAGAACAAAAAATAGAATCAAGTCTCAGCATAGCCCAAATGGGGAAAAAAAGTCTCTGCTTTGGAAGAAAATAACTTACCCAAAAGATTGCTCAACCTGACAAGAATATAAAGGCAGAAACTGGTAGACTATACATGTCAATGGGTTTTAGGAATATAGGACTAGAATGGGCAGAATGTAAAGGGAAGTAGATTGTAAGTTGGTCGGAAACATTTATTGACATGGAAGCACTCTACCATGACAAAGAGTACCATGCTGTATCAATCTACTACTGCCGCAACAACCACAAAATCTCAGTGACATGCCGCAATAGGCATTTATTTCTCACTTTGCTGCGGTTTGGCTGATATAGTCTGGGCTTGGCTGGGCTTGCTCCAAGCTGTAAGTTGGATCCAGGTCTGCAACTCCTGTCTTTCATCTTCTTTGGACCAATGGTTATTCAAGGCAGGGTCCTCCCATGTCTAAAAATAGGAGTTGCAAAGACAAACCCAATTGTCCATCCATATTTTAAGCCTCTGTTCCTATAATGTTCAGTAATATCCCAATGGCTAAAACAAGTCATATGACCAAACTCAATGTTCTAGGTATATGAAGAAAAAAAGTTTTTATGATCTGCACATGACACGATTATCTATTTAGGAACAAAGAATGTGTAGATGAAATATAATAGTAATAGGTAGCTAGATATATATAAAGAGAACTGCATTATTATTTACTAGAAGTTAATATTATAAAATATGATCTATGAAAAGATACCATGTATAGTTGCAACAAAAAGAAGTTACAAAAAAGCAAATTTAACAAAGGATGAACAGAAAATGGATGAAGAAAATGATATTTTTGCAAGACACTAAAAAATACCTAAGTATTTCAATATATATCTCCCGTTCAAGACTAGGAAGACTCAAAAATCATAAGAATATAACTTATCTCCAACAAAATTCAAAAATCAATTAAAAACCCTAAGCAGATCTTCCTCAATAATTTGACAAATAATTCTAAAAAGGACAAAGGGCAAAGACCCAAGAAGAACCAAAACATTTAAGAAATGAAGCAAAGAGAATGAGGAGGGAAATAGTCCTACTAGATATCAAGATTTATTATAAAAATGAATTGATTAACACTATATTATTAGAACAGAGATAGCATATAAATTTACCTATTAAATGAATAAAAATCCCAGATTAAGACCCATGCTGAGGGCTAGGGCAATTGGTCATGAATATTAAAAAATAAAATAAAATTAGATCCCTACTCTATGCCATAGCCATCTCCTCACCAAATAATACATTCCAGTAGATTAAAGACTTAAAAATGGAAGACAAAACTTTTAAATTTTAGAAGGCAATATAAGAGGAGATCAAACTTAAGATATAAGAAATTTTTGTGAGACAGAAAAAAATTAACTGTAAAACTTGATAAATTTGACCACATTCAAATGACTTCTGTTGGTAAAAAGTGTTCCAATAGGTATGAATTTCCCCCCAAGTAGTGGATACATGAGTGCCAAATGGGTTCTCATTGCTGTGGTGCTGAAGTCCCAAGGCAGGAAATACAAAGTAGGATCCTGAGGCAATGTACTGACAGTGTAGCTGCACAAAGCTGTTTCCAGGTCATATGGAACTGGTCACCACAGCAAAGACTGGAGAAGAGGTAGGTTGGAAAGAATATAATGTAGTGGACAAGCACCACATGAGAGTTAATTTTGCTAAAGTTATGAAAAATTCATTTTTTGTTTATTTAAAGAGTTTTATCTAGTTATTTTATATTTGTTATTTGATACTTCCAATCTTACAAGTTGTTTGTGGTTCTACTGATATTCATTCACAGAGGTTAATTTTCTTACATGCTTAGTGATCTTTGATTCTGAATTCTATTTAATTTGACTTCATCTATTAAAAGCTGGGAGGCTTAATTGAGGGTGCTTACCTCTGGAGAAGAATAGTGTTTGTTTCTATTAGAAGCATGAAGATACTACTAGACTTGGACAACTTTATCCCCCTTAGAAAGTTCTCAGGTTAATCCTAGAGTCCTTGATTCATTTCCCCCACCTTGAACTTGACCCAAGTCATAGTTTCCCAATTGTAGTGCTAACATAAACTTTAAGACAAAGTTACTTTTGGGTTTGTTTATGATTCCATTTTCAGGACATGTTTTTTTGGCATTTTTATTTCCAAGTGGCCACTTCTTTAGAGTTCTCCATTATTTCCTGCAAGCCCAGAAGTCCAATTAAAATGTTTTGTGCAGATCTCATGGTTTTTTCCACCTCAGAGGGCCCCTCACAGTGTCTGGTCTGCTGCACTGACAGAACCCAAGCCATGGATGCATAATTCTGGACAGAGCTTGATAGCCTCAAGTTGTCTGCGATCAAACTACATTACTACTTACTTTCCTTTGTATAAAACATGCAGTACTTGCTGCCAGCCATGCATTATTCCTTTCTATCACTTGGGTCACTTTAAGCCCTTAGGTGTAGAATTCTTAAAGAATCTTAAATAACTTCCAAGACAAGAAGTATGAAAGATTGCCAGCTGATGATTTTCTAGCTCTTCTCCTGCAATTATAGCTCTTATTTCACTGTTTTTATTCCAAAAGCAAAAAGCAAATTAGCCTAGTCATCATAACTTGTGTGTGATCTAATTAAGTTATATCACAAGATAAGGAAAGAGAGAAAACTGACTATAGTGCTAATGTGAAACAATTGAGAATCTAGCTAGCAAATTCTAAAACAGTTTGTGACTGTTTTCATTTTTAATTCTGGCCTACATCCAGACAGAAAAATGAAAGTCATTTTGCTATTTAACTACAGTACAGCACATATCAACTTTAAATCCCATATTGAACGGCCCCCCTAGACTACTATGATTTTCCTGCTCTGCTCTATTTCTAGAATATAAAATATCCTCGTTACCTCTCTTCTCTTCTATCTAACCCACAACGAATAAAGCCTTAGAATTTGTAGTCAGGAAAACACAATCTAATATAATACCTTGTGTTTCCCTTCACATGTAAATCAAATTGTGCATTTAAAATTCTGGTTCTGTTTAGGATCCTAAAGGCACTTTAGCTGCAATCCAACATTTTCTTTCCCTCTATTGCCAGTTGAAAACATACTTTCCAAGCTCTTATTCATTCAGCTAGCAGTGACTTTCCTTATAGAGTTTCCAGTTGTATTTTGTTAGTAGCTTTAACAAAACAAAGAAAAGACTACAGTGAATGAAATGATTAGGTCAGAATAGAAACTTCATATGTTGTGGTCTCCCCCAAAATATCTATACCACTTCCCCAGCCTTGAGTTAAGTTGTGAAGTATTCATAATTTTACTTCTCAATATATTTGTTTTTCTTGCAAAGATGGGGCAATTAGTACATACTTAGAAAAACCACCGGGCTCTAAATAGAGGTAATTCCAACAAACCCTCCAACATAAAACTAAAAACTAGGACAAAAAGTTTTAAGGGATATGTTTAAAGGACAGGGAAATCTACCAAGATGGTGGAGAATTATTGGGACAGAATGTAGGAAAGTACAGGAGCCTGGAAAAGTGAGTCTGAGATTTTAGGCCATTTTTTCCTAGAAACATTTCCTGATTCTGGATGGGATGGCTATGAGGTTGAGCTATACTTTCAGCAAACTAGCAATACCAAGGGTCAGGAATTGGAGTCAGGGCTATAAAAATGATGGGGTCCTCATGATTCTCCTTGCTATGTCTCCAAAACTAAAAGGAAAGAGACCTCCACAATGGCTTAAATATAGCTTTAAATGATGAAATTCTTGAAATAGCACAGAGTGAATCCCAGATTGCCAGTACTGTCCAGGTGCTTGGCAAAAACAAATGTAAATTCTAGCCCACAAGGAAAAGTGACTAGTCACACTAGGAGAAAATAGCACATTCAAGGAAATTATCAGAAACGAAAATAAGAAATAGATCCAAAGTTCTCCAGATATTAATTATACAGAGATATAAGACACAACTGTAAATAACTATGTTTTTTTCTTTTTCTTTTTCTTTTTAGGGCCATACCCATGGCATATGGAAGTTCCCAGGCTAGGGGTCGAATTGGAGCTATAGCTGCCAGCCTACACCACAGCAACAGCAGCACCAGATCTATACCACAGCTCACATCATGGCAAGGCCAGATCCTTAACCTACTGAGCAAGGCCAGTGATCCAACTGGCAACCTCATGGATATTAATAGGGTTCGTTACTGCTGAGCCACAATGGGAACTCCCAATA
Organism: Phacochoerus africanus; assembly: GCF_016906955.1. Classification (NCBI taxonomy): domain Eukaryota; kingdom Metazoa; phylum Chordata; class Mammalia; order Artiodactyla; family Suidae; genus Phacochoerus; species Phacochoerus africanus. The sequence continues at coordinate 30,661,729 of NC_062545.1, forward strand.
ACTATGTTTTTCTATGTTCGAACAAATAAAAGACAAGATTGAGAATCAGAACTAGAAGTTAAAAGAAATAAGCAAATGGAAATTTTGGAATTTAAATATTTTCCAAGATTAGAAAATTAATGCATAGGTATAACAGCAGATTGGACCAGGCTGAAAACAGGATTAGCTATAAAATAAGAAAAAAAATCTACAATAAATTAGAGAAAGAGAAAAAAATACAGAATAGTAGATACAAGATTTATATATAATAGCAAGAATTCTAATAATAAGTATTTGAAATATTGGCCTAGAGGAAAGAGTAAATGTGAAAAGAAATATTTGAAAAGATATTTGTTGAGAATTTTCCAATAACCCCACAAATCCTAAGCAGGATAAAAGAAATTTATACCTAGGTACATTACAGCAAACCTACTGAAACACTCTCCTTTCAAAAAAAGGAAAGAAATAAGACAAACTCTCTTCAAAGGAAAAAGCAATTAGACCCATCTTCTCAATAGACAAAAAATAAAAACAAGAGCGTGGAATAACTATGGGGTTGAGAATATTAAGTACTAACTTAGAATTTCATATCTAACAAAAATACACTTCAAGAATGAAAGAGAAGTAAATATTTTTCAGACAAATAAAAATCAAAGGGATTTCTCTCCTAAGGCAAAAGAATAATCATCAGGCAGAATGATTTCCAAAACTTCCATTTGCTTATTTCTTTAACTTCTAGTTCCAATTCTCAATCTTGTCTTTTATTTGTTCGAACATAGAAAAACATAGTTATTGGGAGTTCCCATTGTGGCTCAGCAGTAATGAAAATAAATTCATCTGGAAGCTTGGGATACAAAATGGAATGGAGAACAATAGAAAGAACAAATGTGTGAGTATATATATAAATGAACATTTTCTGTACATAACAATGATAATAATGTGTAATTAAAATACCTACTGGTGCAAGGATACATTGAAACAATGAGAATTGTGTAGACTTATGCAGACTGTGGATTTATGGAAAAGTTAGCTCTGTAGAGTAGTGAATGTGACATGTGCTGGGGCAATTGAATATCAATATTTTTAAAAAGTGGAAGTTAGCTTCTACCTTATATGTACACATAAAAACCAAATTCCACTTAGATTTTAGCTATAAGTGCAAAAAAAAATAACAAAAATTCTAGAAGATGCTTTAAGATAATATTTTCATGACCTCAAAGAAAGAAAAAACTTTCAAATGGAAAAAAAAAAGAAGCTCTAACTGCAAAGGAAAAGATTGGTAAAATGGAGTACAAGAAAACCAACAACTCCTCTTTATCAAAAGCCACTACTGGAGTTCCCTGGAGGCTCAGTAGGTTAAGGATCTGACATTGTCACTGCTATGGCTCTGGTCACTGCTGTGGTGCAGGTTCAATCCCTGGCCTGGGGAATTTCTGTGTGCAGCAGCACAGCCAAAAAAAAAAAAAAAAAGGCATTATTAAGACAGTAAAGAGGTGAGCAACACACAGGGAGTTAGTATGTGTACTACATGTACATGACGAAATACTCACATATAAAATCAGAATCTATAAGAAGATGCTGATAGACATCCCCATAGAAAAAAGGGTGTGGGGGGGAAGGGCAAGAAATTTGAAGAGGCACTTCAAAGAGAAAGAAAAAATCCAAAGTGGTTAATAAACATGATAAAGGACTAAATTTCATTAGTAATCAGGAAAATACAAGTAAAACCAAAATGAGTCATCACTGCATACCCCACAATAATTGCTAAAAAGAAAATAACTGGCAGTCACTAGTGTTGGTGAGGAGTTAGGGCAAATGTAACCTTCATAATCTCATGATTGGAGTATAAATTGATATAACTCTTTGGAAAACTGTTTGGCATTAATCACTAAAGTTGAACTTACACAAAATCTATTGACTCAGGAATTCTACTGTTAGGTATGTATGCAAGGGAAATGAGTGCATGCACACCAAGAGACATGCCTAGGAATGTTAAAGTAACATTGTTTCTAATAACTGCAAACTGAAACAACCCAAAAGCCCATCAAATCTGGTATATCCATTCAACTGTTATAAATGTATGAATATACAACTTCAAACAAAACTGTGGGTGAAGCTTACAAACATAATGTAGAATGAAAAACTCTGAGACTGAAAGAACATATACTTATAAATACCAAAAATAGGGCACTAAACTATAGCACTAAAAGATTCATATGTGGTATAACTATAAATACATGCATGGATGTGATTATCATAAAATTATAATATGGAAATTTGGAGGAGGAGGAAGTAAGGGTACACAAAGAGTGCTTCTGGTCCTGGCAATTTTCTGTTTCTTCCTAGATCGTGATTACAAGATGTTCACTTTGTAATAAATCACTGAATTTAACATTTTTCTTCCATGTTCATTTTTCTGTATGCATGCTTATACTTTTCATATTTCTCAATTTAAAAATTTAAAAACCAAACCAATCTAAAATAAATAAAATAAATTTTAGCTTGAAGATCAAATTTTTGTAGAGGTCATCTTTAGTTATTTCTGTTTTCCAACTGTAATTAGTAGGGAGTAATATGCGGAGTGTAAAATATTTCATCTCAAAAGGAAAAAGGTTCATATGTGTGGCTATAAACAAAGTTCACATGTTAGCTGTTTTTTTAATTTTGTCTGGTTTAGGCTTAATTTTTAGCAGTTCATTAAGAGATTGAGTAGCAATACATTGTGACCAGATATGGTTTTTTGAAGGAGGCTATTTATTTTCTCTTCCTCTCCTTTTATACTTTGAAAATACATACTGAAGGAAAAAAACTGAAGTAAAATCAAACTACTACCACGGAGGCAAAAACAACTAAAATTCAGTAAAAGAATGTATTGATTTCTCACTTTTCCTTTGTTGAATCTTCGTTCATTGGAGCAACCTGCTTTTGAGTTTATACCTTCTTTCTTTAGTGTTCCCCTTTTCTCTTAAGAATTTCTTCAAATTACAAGTCCTCTCAAATGACCTTAATTCAAATACCTTCATTTTAAGTATAAGTGCATGTTTTCCCATTTTCTACTACTTTAAAATTTCCTAGCAATGATGACCTCACTGCTGGTCTGAAGTTCAAAACCACATACACAGCCACTAATCCATTGTGGATTTGTGCCAAGCGTCACTCCTGTCCTCAGCCCTCAAGAGCACCAGTGAGATTGGGATCATTAGAACCCCCTGGGGATGAGGATCTTACACTTTCTTGCATGTCTTCTGCCCAATCCATTTGCGCTCAGACACCAGACTCTTTTTTCAATTACTCTGAAGATGGAGTCAGCTTATTATATTGGTAAAGCAGTTCTCTGCATGCTCCCTCTCCTGGAACATAGGTATCTTAATAACATTATGAATAAAACTTCTGGTCAAGTCAAAAGGAATTCTATGGAAGTAAGTCTTGTGGGATCTGACACCTATTAAATAATGTATTAAGTTAGTACCTCAACCTTCCACACCCAATTAATCACTAAATCCTGTTAATTGTTCTTCCTGAACTCAAGCCACCATTTTCTGTTCAAATCACCACAAAGGCTTTCTAACTGGTCTTTCTGCCTCTAATTTAGATCCCTTTGGGGTTTAAAAGGGAAAGATTTAAAAGGTAAAGCTATCCTCTCACTCATCCTGTTTAAAGGTTTCTTCCTCCTAAAGTTCCCTATTATTCTCAGAATAAAGTTCACACGTAATAGCCGGTTTCCAAGACCTTTCCTCGGCAGACCTCTGCTGAATGAAGAGCCTCTACATCCCAGCCTCTTGAGCTACTCACCGTTGCTCAGGATGCGCCATGTTCTCTCCTCTGTCTGTGCCTCTGTGCTGTTCCCCCACCCACAACCTCACCTCTAGACTTCCTTTTTTCCTCTGTGAACTTCACATGGTTAAAACGCCTATTTTCTACTTGGCCTTTCAGTCTCGGTTGAGATAGCACTTTTTCTGAGTCTCCTTCTCTGCACTCCCAAGGCTGGATTACATGCCACCCACACTGTGTTTTCATAAGACCCTATTCTTATCCTCAGAGCATTCTTATCACTTTGAATTAATTGCTCACTTCATTCTCTGTCCAAACCACAAATTAATAAGCCCTTAGACATCCAGGGCTGAATGTGTAACATGGCTAAAACCAAAGGCCAGTACTGTGCTGGCACAGACTGAGTACTCTGCCGAAAAATAATGGTTGAACGCTGAATCAATGAAAACACTCAGCCAAATATGGGTTGCCAAAAACTGCTATTATTCACTATATAACAGTAGCTACTGTTAATGAAACTTGGAATGGAAGAACGGTAAAAGACCCACATATTTAAGTAGCTGTTTCATGATGGTTTGAAGCCAGGGGACAGTGATTTTTTTGTTTTCTGTTTTTCTTTTTTAAAAAATATTTTTTTGTTGTTTTTTTGGCTATGCCTGTGGCATGCAGAAGTTCCAGGGCCAAGGATCAAACCCATGCCACAGCAGCAACCAAGGCCACAGCAGTGACAATGGCAGATATGTAACCTGCTGAGCCACCAAGGGATTCCAAGGGGACAATGTTTTAATGATTTTCTCAAGATGTGCTTTAAGTCTCTTACCAGAATTGGCAAATATAAGTTAGCTCCAAAGTTGGAGGTCATACTTTTCAAACCCCAAATAAAAATAGGTGGTTCGACAAATAATTCTTATGATTTATAAGTCTATTAACATTTAAATTTTTAAAAATAAATCATATTTAATTCGATACTTACCGAATTGCCTTCCCTAAAAATTGGGAATAAAACGAAGCTGAAAATCTGAAATCTTTGGTTTCCATGTCTCTAAGTGTATCAGCGTAGGATGTTCTTGATAAGAAAACGCGAACTGGCTTAAGCCATATGGAAATTTACATAATAAATTCAAAGGTAGAACAAATGGTGCAGTTGGCCTAACCTAGCAACTGAGGCTCCATTTCTTTGCTATGCCTTAGCTGTGCCCTCATGTGTGAGCTGCATCCACAAACTGGTGGCTGAACGGCTATATAGCAGTTCTAGACCTCACAGATGTATACAACATAGAGTTAGAAGAGACTTCTTTCTTAGGAGATTGCAGCAATCTTTCCTCCTTTCTCGTGGACTTAAATTGGATCACATGTCCTATGTGAAATAAATGCTGTGGCCACATTGGTTTAGGTGTCGGTTTCAACCTGTTTCTGTAACGAGGATAATGGGATTACCTTAGACCTAGACCATGAGCTTTCTTTGAAGCCCCTGGGGTTCCCAGGAGAGAGGTGGACACAGAAATGAATATCAGGGCATCCTTTATTCTTAGGAAGGACGATGGATGCTGAGAAAACAATCACAATTGCCACTCTGCTGAAGAAGAGCACATTTATCATTAAATTATTTTTCAACTATGTTATATACAAAAGATATATAAAGAGTATACTTTTATACTGTAAGGATTTTTAGAGAAATTCAAATTGAGCTTATGTCTAGCTCCTAAACATAAATTACATTTTAGCACAAAATTTATATTAATCTGAATAACACTTTCAGAGGCTCAACATTAGAGACAAATATCAACATGCAAAATATTGTTCAAATCCAAAAGGTATGTCCATTGAAAAGTATTTTCTGACCAGTTAAAAATTGTTTGCTTAAGAGTATTGTTAATAAAAGTGTATATATCTATAACTGAAATCACTTTGTTGTACAGCAGAAATTATCACAACATTTTAAATCAACTATACTTCAATAAAACTTTTTTTAAAATTAAAAAATAAAATAAAATATATGTGCTTTTAAAGTAGGTGTGCAATTCCTAAATTGCAGAACTTACCATCAAAGAATTGTTTAGAGGTTTCAGCCTTTTGCTTTGCACATAAAGTAAAAAAAGGATGTGTAACATAACAAACATCTATTTACACATCTTGTTTAGAAAGTGCATTTAAATTGTGTATTTCACTTCTCTCTCTTCTTTAAGGAACTCATAATCCAAATTTGGCAACATGAGCAATATTAATACCAAACAAGGAATATATACAACTCCTTTCTAAATTGAACCTGCCTTAAAATACAAAACAAATGATTTGTTTCATTGCATGTTTGAATTGGCTGGGCTGACAGATCCATGCCCTCCAGACCACAGCTTTATCCTTTTTCCACAGAGAAAAATCTCATAATATTATGAGTAACATGCAAGTTAGAAACCCAGAGTAAATTTTAAAGCCATCTTTACTTTCTCCATCAACTCATTATTTATACTAAAATAATTCTCATTTGTTTAGTTAAAATATGCTTTAATTTTTTTTTTACCTCCACAAAATTTATTAAGAACTTTCTAAAGCTAGGTGCAAAAAGTTACACCTAATATAAATCTAGCCTTTGAGAAGCCTCTGGAGACAAAATAATCATTACAGTTTAAAATGGTAAACCCATTGGTAGTTAAGTAACGCTTGAGTATTGGGAAAATAAAATAAATGCAGCAAGAGGCAGGTTGCTGGCCTCTCAGATATGTCCCTGAGAGGCCAGCAACTAAGTCAAATTGTAATTATATAATAGGAATCATTCTGGCAAAGAAAAGGGAGAAGGGCACAAAATACTGGTTAGAGGGAAAAGCAGGAATGGAGGATTTGGAAATTTTTAAAACTGTTCAAAATTACACACAGTTCCAATTTCTCCACATCCTCTTAACACTGCTTATTTTGTTTGATATTAGCTGTTCTAATGGGTGTGACATGATATCTTGCTATGCTCGCAAATATATATGTTTTCTTCCCATTTTAGAGATATAACTGATATACAGTACTGTATAAGTTTAAGGCATCCAGCATAATGATTTGACTTACATCATGAAATGATTACCACCCATCATTTCATATAGATAAAACATTAAAGAAATAGGAAAAAATATATTCTTCCTTATGATGAGAACTCTTAGGATTTACTCTCTTTCGTATACAGTGTATAGCCGTGTTCATTATATTTATCATGTTGTACATTATATTCCTAGTACTTATTTATCTTGTAACTGGGAGTTTGTATCTTTTAACTACCTTCATCCGATTCTTCCTCCCCCAACCCCCACCTCAGGCAAACCACACATCCGATCTCTTTTCCTGTGAGTTTGTTGTAACATAGTGAACAACGTTGTGTTAATTGCTGGTATACCACGTAGTGATTTGATATTTCTCTACCTTGCAAAATGATTACCACAATAAGTCTAGTTGCCATTTGTCATTGCACAAGGATATTACATAATTATTGACTATATTCCTTATGTTGTACATTTTATACCTGACTCATGTATTTTGCAATGTCTGTACTTAATCCTGCTCAACTATTTTTATCCTCTCCCCCACCCCCTCCCCCTGCAACAATTTGTCTGTTCTCTGTATTCATGACTGTTTCTGTTTAGTTATGTTTGCTCACTTTTTTTTTTAATTCCCCATATAAGTGAAATCATAGAATATGTGTCTCTTTCTGACTTAGGATAATTTCATTTAGGGTAATGCCCTCTAGGCCCATCCATGCTGTTGAAAATGGCAAGATTTCATTCTTTTCATGGCTGAATAACTTTCCGTTGTATACAGGTATTCCACATCTTCTTTATCTATTCATCTATCAATGGGCCCTTATCCTGGCTGTTGTAAATAATATTGCAATGAATAGAGGGGTACATGTATATTTTTGAATTAGTGTTTTCATTTCCTTGGGATAAATACCCACGAGTGTATTTGCTGAATCATGTGGTAATTTTTTGAGGAATCTCAAAAATTTTTAATTTTTTGAGGAATCTCCACACTGTTTTCCATAGTGGCTGTACCAACTCACATTCCCACGAGCAAGAATTCTCTTTCCTTGCCAACTCTTGTTATTTGTTTTCTTTTTGATAATAGCCATTCTAACAGGTGTGAAGTGATATCACATTGTAGCTTTGATCTGCATTTCTCTGATGATTAGTGATGCTGAACATCTTTTCATGTGCCTGTTGGCCATTTGTATGTCTTCTCTGGGAAAATGTCTGTTCAGTTCCTCTGCCCGTTTTTTTTTTTTTTTTTTTGGCTTTTTAGGGTCACACCTGTGGCACATGGAGTTTTCCAGGCTAGCAATTGAATTGGAGCTGTAGCTGCTGGCCTTACAGCACAGCCACAGCAACATCAGATCCAAGCTGAGTCTGGGACCCACACCACAGCTCAAGGCCTTGCTGGTTCCTTAACCCACTGAGGGGAGCTAGGTATCAAACCTGCTTCCTGATGGATGCTAGTCAGGTTCGTTTCCTCTGAGCCACTATGGGAACTCCTCTGCACATTTTTTAATTGAGTTTTTATTTATTTTTTTGATGTTGAGTTGTATGAGTTTTTTTTATATATTTTGGATATTAACCCCCTTGTCAGATACATCTTCTCCCATTCAGAAGGTGGCATTTTTGTTTGTTGGTAGCTTCCTCCACTTTAAAGGTGAAATATTCTTTAAATTTTCTATCAACAAAAAATAAGCAAAGTTAAATATTGTTTGTATTAAGAAATTTGGTTTAATAAATCCAGACTCTCTCTTCAAGTAATGTTAGAGTTAGATTTCCTAAATAAAATGAACCAGAGTAAACATTAACTATATCTTTTTATGTGTAGTCCAGGAGCATATGTAAAGATCATTTTTAAATGAACAATAATAAATACAGCACACAACTGGCATTTAAGAACTTTTTATGTATTAAATTGCTGCATTAAAAGAGAAATGAAAAGTTATGTGTTAGTATATATACATGTATATATATTAGATTCTGAACATCAGAAAATGTTTGGTATACGTATATGTGCAGGCAATAGAAAGAACCCATTGTTAAAACTTCAGTAAAAGCAAAACTTACTGTCATTTTCCTGTTTTTAAACATATATATATGTAGTTGGCCAGAATCATCCCATTATAAGAAGACATGACTCACAAATCATTAAAAACCTGTGGAAGCTCACACTTTGTTTTAGTAGTTCTGAATCACACTTATTGCCAAGGTTACTGTGATTACCAGAGCTTTGCTTTTTTAAGATTGAAAATATTTTTTTAACTTAAAAACCGTCATATTATTTACACAAATATAAAAAAATTATATTTATCATGTAATTTAGATAAAGAGAGCTTAGGTCAAAAGCAAAAGGAAAAGCAGGATATTTGCCCTTTAAGCAACATCTTTTTGAAAAGCCCCAGAGTATTTATAGAACAGCCTCAAGATGATGTTTTGGCATTGGTTCCGTCGCGCTCTTCTTATGAGTCTTCAACACTGCTTTTCCATTTTCCAACCTTCCATTTTATGCCTTCTGCATCAGAAAGTGGATTCTGTGAAGTCGCTAAAAGTGCTAAAGAATGAGGAATAAATATCATAAACAAAAATATTAAGAAAGTCAGTCTACCACTAAAAAAGGCAATATTTTGAAATTATTCCAACATTGCTAAACTATGCCAGACAATGGAAAAAGATGAAATTTTTTCCAATTTGTTTTATAAAGATACCAGGTCTGATATCTTTATAGAGATATTTTATTGCCAAGCTTGATAAAATACATTCCAAAAATGTTGAATGTGTCATTAAATTACACATCCCTAAAAGGCATTCACCACCCATCATATATTAATAGGTAAAACAAATAAACAAATAACAACAAACAAAATTCAATTCAAACTTTGCCCTGCCAGGATCTATTTCTCCCCTCCTCTCAACTGAATCTGCATCTTGCATGCTTAAATCATATCAAATCTCTAAGGCCAGTTCTGACCTTGAGTATAATCAGAAAGAAGCTGTTTTTTCAAGGACTCAACGTCATGTCACCAAGTATGGTCCAGTGATTCTGTCCTGGTTCTGAGAGTTGAGTTTTGCCTGGTTCTTGTGCCTGGATCTTTTACTTGACAATATGCTCAGCTCTGGCCAGTATCCATCCTATGGAAAAGACTTCTGACCTTGAGCTCCTTCTCATAGCTGAGGTCCCAGTTTGCAGTCACTGATCCTGAGGCTGACTGCGTCTGACTCAACTTTCAGGTCATGCACCCAGATACTGACTTGTCTAAAGTGGTTGATGTCAGAATTGCCATCTCCACACTGCTGGACTGGACAGACTCTCAGAGCATGGGACCCAATCTGTCTCTTCATCATCAGAACAAGCCTTTCAGTAGTTTTGCCTCTGGTTATCAGTCCTTCCAAGTGTGACTGCTTCTGCCTACCTTTAATGAAGCAGTATCTGACAACAGACCCTGCTTATACATTGCCTCCCCACCCCTAACTACTAAACTCTGTCTATGTCCCTATAACCACAGGCTAAAAAAGAATACTAATGTGATGCGACTGTCTATAAGACAATTTTCCCGTGGAGAAACACACACATACAAATACATACACACAAACATGTATGTATAAATATGCTCACACACAAGACTAGATGGCAATTAATCTGTAATTTCCTACATGAGTAGAATTGCATGGTTTCAATATTAATAAGGCAGTTTCTTGCACCCAGCAGTACTTGGGTGATGAATGCTTGTTTAGTGATTAAGAAACTCGATGTCCAGTTTCAGTGGTGGCACTGCTTTCCATATCCCAAGTGCACTTTCTAATGATAGCTAGTTAAGTGTTTTTCACTATAAAGTCTTTCTGTTTCTATTACACTTTTTTTTCTTAGTTCTCTAGAGGAACAATTCCTGGATAAAGTTCTATAGCAAATCTTGCCACCTATCTTGTCCTCACTGCTAAAACTATAGTGACATGCAAAATTGCTAGAACAACCACGTTTTATCCAATATGCATATTCCCAGATACATTTGAGTACATATCAACAAATAGCATCTGTCTTCAAATTAATAGGCACAATGAGTTTAAATATAAATATCCACACCAAGAAACTTTTCATTAAATGATTCAGAGGAATCTACAGAAATGTTTTAGGGCAATAGAGGGATGACAGAGAATCAGTATTGGTACATACAAGCAATGCTTCTGTTGAAATATTTCAGTACTATTTGGAAAGGAGGCATGGGAAATCCTATATGTTACTTGATTAATATGGGCAGCAACAGAGTTTCTGGAACTGGGGTTATCTGACTTTCAGCATCCTTTAACAGTAAATTTGAGACATGTTACATCACAACTGAACTCATAACCTCTCTGAATCAAATGTTACCCACCATTACCCAATCACTGTCCTTACCTTTACCCGTCTATACTTGCTTATTGAGCCCAACCTGACATGTCTTACCAAGATTTTCCTCCCCAGATGCACCTGAGTCCCCGTTTCTTACGGTTTGCTTCCTATTCCATCCCTTTTCAACTCTCCATTCTCTTTCTCTTAGGTCGCTATGCTACCGTGCCCCCACTCCTCATTGCTGGGAGAATTTGCCCTCAAATCAATAAGTAGATTCCTTGCTTTAAAATTTTAAACAACTGAAGAGCTATTGCCTTTACTCAAAACAAACAAAAAATCCAGATTTGTATGAATTAAAGAGCTACATGTGTACCAAGAGATGTTTCAGTTTGTTTCTTTGTTAATTTGATTATGAAAAATAAAGAATAATAATGTAAAACTAAAACGTCATCATGAGAACTAAATGAGATCTTATTTTATCAAAATGCTTATCTTCTAATCAAGGTCGTCTATTAGTTTGATTTAACTAGGCTTTTCCGTAACAATCAGACTCACAAATTTAAAATCATTTATGTAATTCTGGCCCAGCATTTGTAGATACTTACATTTAATCAGAATGTAGTTTTCATATAAACCAGTCACCCATTAACCTAGGAACTGGCTTCATGCTGATACATTGATTAAATAAAGTACATAGCTTATTTAGCTTATTTAGCTTTAGTTTTACCTAATGTCCTTTCCCATTCCAGGGTCCCATCCAGGATGTCACATTACATTTAATTGCCATGTCTTTTGATGACAATTTCTCAGTCTTTCCTTGTTTTTGATGACCTTGACAGTTTTGAGAAGCACTGGTCAGGTCATTGTAGGATGCACCTCTGGGGAATTTATTTGAGATTTTTCTCCTGATAAGACTGGGGGTTTGGACTTGGGGGAGGAAGATCACGAAGGTTAAGTGTCATGTTCGTCACATCAGGCCAAAGGGAAATACAAGCAACATGATTTATGACTGTTGATGTTGACCTTCCTCACCTGGCTGAAGTAGCATTTGTCAGGTTTCTCCACTGTAAAGTTAACACTTTCCCTCGCCCTTTTTATACTGTACTCTTTGGAAGGAAGTTACTTTGCCCAGACCATGATTAAAGCTTGAGATGTTTCCCTCCTTGAGGGCAGAGTATCTACATAAATTGTTTGGAATTCGTCTCTTCTCCACATTGATTAATTTATCCAACTATTTATTTATGTAAGTATGAACTCAGGGATATTTATTGCATGCTTTGGGTTATAACCAATAGTATTTTATTTATTTTATCATTCAAATTGTTCCACTTTGACAATTAGAAGCTTTTTTTTTTTTTTGTCTTTTGTCTTTTGTCTTTTTGTTGTTGTTGTTGTTGCTATTTCTTGGGCCGCTCCCGCAGCATATGGAGGTTCCCAGGCTAGGGGTTGAATCGGAGCTGTAGCCACCAGCCTACGCCAGAGCCACAGCAACGTGGGATCCGAGCCGCGTCTGCAACCTACACTACAGCTCAGGGCAACGCCGGATCATTAACCCACTGAGCAAGGGCAGGGACCGAACCCGCAACCTCATGGTTCCTAGTCAGATTCGTTAACCACTGCGCCACGACGGGAACTCCTAGAAGCTTTTTTATTTTGCTCCTATACTTCTTAGACATACCTCCACTGGTGTTTTGTTTGGGGTGTTTTGTTTAGTTTTGTTGGTTTGGTTTGGTTTGGTGTGTGTGTGTGTGTGAGTAGTTTATCACTTTTTGGTACTACAGATAAGCTCTAGGCTTATCTTGCATATTTCCTCCCCCAACTGTAGAATCAGTCATTTCTCCAAGGAGCTCTGGTTCCTTTTATTGGAGAATGGTATTAGAACCAAGATCCAGGCACTGGATATGCTCTTTGCTATGGGGAAATTGCTTCTAGGCCTTCCCAGCTCACAGAGCAAAAAAAATATATGTACATATACTAACACTTACATACACAAATATCTATAAATATTTCTATATGTATATGTAAATATTTCTATATGTAATATTTCTATATGTAACCATATCTATGTAAAGCTAAATATCAGTTCATACCAATTACCTCCAATTCTAAGCCGTTATCACCACGGATCACCCTAGCCTGTCTTCCTAGTTTATATGTAGAGTTGACTCCAAAAAGGAAAAGTCTCATTCCCACCATCTGCCACTTCGTTACTTAATTTTTCAATTCCAGTATACATAGGTCAGTACCAGAATAGTTTCCCTGTAACCTCATAAGAAGCAACTTTATCAACTAGATGAGAGTATCTATGTGTAATGCATTTTGCTTTAGTCTCATAGACTACTCTCCTCAAGTGTTATTTAGGTCGGCATCTTTTACCCCCTCTCCCTTCAGGGAGTTTGTTTCATACATTTATAATACAGATATATCTCTTGATACAGTCTGCATTCCCTCCTGGATTCCCCCAAACTCCTGGATAATTTTAAAAAATTTTCATTCATAAATGTTCATTCTTTCAGCTATAAATTTCTAGAGTTTTTTGAAAGCTTACTATCATGCATCCACCATTATAGTATCATACAGAATAATTTGGCTACCATACAAATTCCCTTTGCTTCACATGTTCATCTCTTCTCCTCCTCTAAACCCCTGGAAACCATTGATCATTTTATTATCTCTATAGTGTCTTCCTTTCCAGAATGACATATAGTTGGAATCATGCAATATGTAGCCTTTTCAGATGGGTTTGTTTCATTTAGAAGAAAAAAATATATCTAAAGCAAGTAATTAGAAAACTATTGATTTAAAATGTAGAAAAAAGGGATATAAATATCTAATATAGACTAAAATTTATACACACCGAGTTTAAAATACATCGTCTTTGTAGCACTTAGAAACACTCAGCAATTGTCCTTATGAAAAATTCCTTAATTCTAAACCCTATAAATCAATGCAGGAATGGTCAGCAAGAGTGCACTGGCATTCTAATTGCTGGGATTGGCTGGTCTAAAGGGGAGAGTTAACCTCTAAAGGAACTAGGATTTATCCACAGCTAGAATCCAAGCCATTTCAGGGATATGGTTAAGAGAGTAATTTTATTCTAAATTTGTTTTTTCAATACCAGACTCTTTAAGAGACCATATTATGTTTAAAACCCAAATACCCATAGGTATGATACAGTTAAAAATAGCTTCCACATGTCTTAATAGTGTACTATTTAAAGTGCAAAAATTATACCACACAGAAGCATGAAAAAAGAAATGTAATGATCAAGCGGTTAAGGGGTATGTATTCTTAAGGACAGCAATTGTTTCTTGAAAAACGGCATTTCGACAAACTATGAGTGTATTTCAGCCATTAAATTTTTTTCATTTTGTTTAAATTAAAATCTTTTAATTTTGATTAAATGGTACCAAGATGTTATTTAAATCTGAGACTGCCATAGAGATAGATAAAAATAAATCCTTGTAAGTTATTCGAAGAGAAGATGCAAATGGTATTTCGATTCTAGACTTCTAGGTACCACTTGACTCCAAACTGAGTCAACTGCTTGTAGTATTGTGGTGTCCTTATTTCATGCCAAAGCCAGGAAGTCCAGAACCAGAAATCTTCCAAGAAAGCCTATTCTTATGCGATATTTAATCTGATCTTTTGGACTGAAAACTAGGAATAATTTTGGATTGGCCTTCAGAATTTTTGGCTGCTTATCTAAACTGAATAAAACCAAACTACTGCAGACTTTTGTACTTTTAAAAACACATTCTGAAGGCAAGAAGATGGTATATCATTTCCTGAAAAAAAAAAAAAATCTAAGAAGTTTGTAGATTTGAATTATGCCTTCTAGGTCGAGGCCAGAAAATTCAACTTTTATTCATTACCTGAAAGTAATGAGAAATAAATATCTATTGGGTCCTCTTAGAACAGACATATCTTTCCCAAATCTTAACAATGTCTTGGCTAAAACTACATTGTTTTAAAAATGGCAGTCTTGGGAGTTCCCTCGTGGTGCAGTGGTTAACGAATCCAACTAGGAACCATGAGGTTGCGGGTTCGGTCCCTGCCCTTGCTCAGTGGGTGAACGATCCGGCGTTGCTGTGAGCTGTAGTGTAGGTTGCAGATGCAGCTTGGATCCCGCGTTGCTGTGGCTCTGGCACAGCTCCGATTAGACCCTTAGCCTGGGAACCTCCATATGCCGCCAGAGCGGCCCAAGAAATGGCAAAAAAAAAAAAGACAGTCTTCGGAATCATTTCAATTTGAAAAGTTTAGGGAGCTGAGAATAGAGGAAGCTAGAGGGCCAAATTATCTAAGATTTTATTTCTTTGAGACATATAGAAATCAGTTAGCCAGTGAAGGGGATGGTGAGTTTTCTACATGATTCACATTTCCACGGCCGAATTGGCAATTTTTTTTTTTTTTAATTTCACTTGGTAAAAGTGAGAATACAAGGAAAAGGACATCTGTCCATTGTTGATGAGAGAGTAAATTCTTACCGGAATATTTTAGTAACACACATAAATAGCCCTTAAAACACACATCTTCAACAGGTAATTCTACTCAGAGAATAGTGGCTCAAGACTTTAGTTACAAATATATCCAATTACATCATCTATAATAGTAATGATCAGAAACATCAAAATGGCTAATAATATGCATTTTTTAATTTTAATAAATAAAAGTACCTGACACAAAATCTATCCTTATAAATCTTTTAACTTTCCCAATAATTCTATAGGCAAGATGCTATTGTGATCCCCACTGTGGAAATTCACATACAAAGGGATTAAATAACTTGCCTGAGTTCATATACCTAAACAAGTAGCAGAGCTGGGATTTGAACTTATGCTACCCCGTTCCAGAGTCCATACTCTTCATCGCAGTAAACTGTGATTATGGCTTATATCAACTGAGTTCCTACTACCACGTCCATGAAGCTATGCACTTTATGTGCATTGATCTATCTAATCCTCACAACATCACTGTGATGCAGACACTCTTGGGGATGCCCTCATTATCTTTATCTTATAGGTAAATGAATGGAGGTCATTCACAGTAATAGGAATACTTCTTCCAAGCTTGATTTCTGTCATCCTCCTTCACCCCTTTCTTGCTGTTATATTGAACAAATAATTCATTAAGTCTAAACTTGCCTCACTCATAGATGTCCATCCCTTCCTTGAGACCTGGGGAGAGATGAGTAAAAGATTTCGGATGTCTTTTCTTGGTTCATCTCAGAATCATTGTCTTTAGCTGATATTTTCTGGAGACTGGATTTTAAGGAAGTGGATCTCTTCTGGTTTCAATGAAGATGGAGGTGGCCAAGATTAATTTTAACATATCTGTATGTTTTAATTAGGCAAATGGAGTCACTGTGCCTTTTATTCTCTCTTTTACTAGATACAGTCCATATGTTACTTTTGAAATGAGAAAACTAATATTAAAAGTTTGTTCTACCTTTTAAATTGAATGTACCTGAAAGTAGACATGAAGAACTTCTTGAATTAGGAGCCAAACATCTGTCTGGATATTTGGAGCATCTCAAGTTCCATAATATATTCAAGTGACAATTGGTCATCTCTGCCATTATAGAGTACCATCGTATCTGATTATTTAATACTGCACTTTTGGGTCCAGCTAGTTCTCTTAATTTTTGACGTTCAACCCTTTTTAAGAAATAGCTAAAGCATTTTAGAATTTTTGCCTCCAGAAAAAGATCATACAATAGAA
Source organism: Phacochoerus africanus (assembly GCF_016906955.1). NCBI lineage: Eukaryota > Metazoa > Chordata > Mammalia > Artiodactyla > Suidae > Phacochoerus > Phacochoerus africanus. Next base: position 30,678,529 of record NC_062545.1, read on the forward strand.
CTTTAAAAGACCCCTTCTTCCCTTGCCAACTCCTTAAACTTTGAGTCCTCATTCCAGCTGTCTAAATCAGATCCTTATCCTTTGGTCCTTATTAAAAATGTTAAGTTTTTGTAACTTCTAGCAAAGACAAGTGCAAAAAAAAAGCAAAAAGTCTTTGAGGCTCAAAATGTTTGAGTATCAAAAAGCAAGGCCCTGAATGAGTAGGTAATTAAGTGAGTGCATAAATAATCCATTTGAGGGCTCCTTGGACTGAAAAGGGAGCACAGAGTTGAACAGGAAGCCAGAGAGTCTGTATTGTAGGAATCTTGCGCCCCACCCCAAGCCCTGGGGCCAGGGACTGCAGGAGAGGCTGGCTGAGGAGCTGGTAGAGGAGATAGAACCAAAAACCTCAGACATATTTTGTATATTTGAGATTATGGGATGATGGTATCATATTTTATCTTGCATCAAAATTGTCTGAGGGCTTGTTAAACCACAGGTTGCTGGGTTTACCCGGTGATTGATTCTGATTGGATAACTTTAGGATGGAGCCTGAGAATATGCATTTCTAATAAGTCCTCGGTGATATTGCTGCTGATGATCAGGGAACACATTTTGAAAGCACAGTTATGTAGGACTGTCTTCTATTTCCTGGGTGTAACCATGTATGCAGAATATTGGTTTTTTGCCCCTCCAGATCTACTCCCTGGCCTTCTCCACCTAGCTCAGTGTTCAGAAGACTGGCCCTGAGCATCATGGACTGAATCAATGTATTCTTGTCCTTTGGCTCCTGAGTGGTTTGACTAATAGAGAACACTAAAAAAGGGGGAAAGACTAGAGGGACATTGGGTACTTATTCCCCAGGCTGACACTCCATGGATTGAATGCCTCCCTACATGGAAAACACAGATGCTCTGATGTGGTTGTGAGATTCCCTCCATACTGCCATAACTGATCTCTCTCTTAGTCCCTCAGGTCTGAGTGGTAATAGCTTCCACCACCATTGCATTTAGCCTGGGTTTCCTACATATCGTTGCGTTCCATAAATTTGCCCACATCTTTATAAATAGCACTTTTAATAATCTCTTCAAATTGGTATTTTCAACATCCCAGCTGTCTCCTGCCAGGACCTCATTGATACAGAATAGCTGGTCAGCCTCACCTTGTTTTCCCTGCATCCAACATGTCTAGAATAAGAGAGCCTGGAAGAGCCCTGCTGAGTGTTTTGCAGCCCTGAACTTGAAAAGTTTTTTTGTATCTCTCTCAAGAACATGGAAGGAGCTTAGAGAGAGTGAGGGACCTTCAAGAAGACTTGAGCCAAGAAAAGGAGGACCCAGCAGTACTGCCAACAAAGACCCTCCTGTACTGGGTCTGAGAATCATTTGGATTCTGTCATTATGAAGAAAATCACAATAACTAAGAACAATAAAGACAAATACATATATTTATCTGTAGATGATAACAGGTGAAAACAGGAGACTGTATAGATGTGAAATCATTGGAATTTAGCCTGGTAATTGTCCTTACATATTCTTATATTGGCAATTTCAATGTAGAGAATGCTGGCTATTTCACACAAAGAAAGGAGAGGAAAATATCTTGAGTTAACAAAGACCAGTAAAATGGGAGTACGCAATAGAGTTTAAATTATTGCAGCAATCTCCAAGGTAGACCCTAGCAATTCCCATTCCCAGTATTTGTGTCCTTGAATAGCACTTTCCCACGCTGATCAGGGCTTACCTGTGTGATCAGAAGCATAGTGTGGAAATGACAGAGCATAACGTCCAAGTCCAGGTCATAAAAGATATTGCGGCTTCCACTTTGTGCTCTTGGATCTCATTCTGAAAAAGACAGTTTGTGAGAAAACTCAAGTCCTCCAGAGAAGTTCCCATTGTGGCACAGCAGAAATGAATCTGAATAATATCCATGAGGATGTGGTTCAATCGCTGGTCTCGTTCAGTGGGTCAGGGATCTGGCATTGCCATGAGCTCTGGTGTAGGTTGCAGACGCAGTTCACGGATCCCATGTTGCTGTGGCTGAGGTATAGGCCAGCAGCTGTAGCTCCAATTCTACCCCTAGCCTGGAAGCTTCCATAGGTCCTGGGTTCAGCCCTAAAAAAAGCAAAAAAAAAAAAAAAGTCCTGCAGAGAAATCCATGTGACCACAGCTAATGGGAGTGAGCCATCTTGGAATAAAATCCTGTATTGGATATTTGAAAGTTACTAAAGAGTACATCTTAAAATCTCCCATCATAAGAAAAAAACTATGTGTGCTGATAGATGTTAGCTAAACTTATTGTGATTATTTTGCAATATATACATATATCAAATCATTATGTTGTCTACACCTAAACTTTACACAATGTTGTATGTCAATTAAATCCCAATTAAAAACGTAATTTAAAAGAAAGGAGGACTTAAAGAAAATGAATGCTAGACAGTGAAATAAAATCAAACAAAGCCAAAGCAAAGTCCACCACAGCTTGCATCCTGGAATGGCATATAATCTATAACCTCTACACTTCCTTAAGTGCTTGCTAAGAGATGGATCTTAGCCGGGAAGCCCCACCACATACATCGCAGTTTCAATAAACAATCTGCCCTACATTTTCTTTGTTACAAGGAAAAGTTACAGAGTACTAAGAACCATAGCTTTGTTTAAAACCCGAGGCTCTGAATGTCTTAGAAAATGCCAGTGCTTTAAAATATATATATATATATATATATATATGTGTGTGTGTGGAATGCAGATAAGCCCTGGTTCAAATTCAGAAGCATAACTAATAAGAATAATATAAACACTTCATAACTGTTCTTAAATCAACACGGACAAACCTACCAATGGTTATAAAACTGAAAGGAAAATGTGTTCTTTAGCCCCATCTTGACAGCCTCCTTTTTTTAAACCCTGATTCCAAGGGGGGAGGTTTTGCGTCCCTCCCCTCAGTTTCATCCTGCTTCAGCACTAAGTGCATGCGAGTCACGCTAAGACTGAAGAGGTGGCAGTGCCAGCGTGTGGCTGGCAGATGCGGTCATTCTTGAAGTGCCACTGGGCATGAGGTACGGACGATTCCAGACTATTACTTGCCTTCACAACTTTTTCTAACAGGTGCAGCAAATGAACTTCTGCCCCTGTCTTCCTTAAATGCACACAAATAAAGCGTTACCATGTCCTGGATGTGAAGTCATGCCTACTTCCATGAATCATATTTTGTGTTCATGACTCTGCAACTGGGAATTAGTCATTTCGACCTAATTAGTTTCTTCAAAATAGGAAATGCTTCTACTAGTGATTTAACATCCAGATATAATTTATATAGTCAGACTACATCCAGAAAGATGCCAATTGAGATGTTTAAACACCACCAACAAATATATATTATTTTTGCACCCTGCCATCAAAACCCCAAATGAACCCCGAGAATCATGTGTTGAAACTGGCTGCTCGCCTACATTTGTGTAGGGCAGTCACAATCAAGGGCAAACTTTCAGCAGTGTTGGGCCCAACCAAGTGCTTGACAAGGCTCCATTCAAGGAAAATGCCAACAAACAAATCTTGTTTCATGCACCATTTAAAAATTCTATTTAAATTTGATAATTTTGTCATTTGACCAAAGTGACAAAATTCCATAACAGATCTGGCTTTTTTTCCCACACATGTACTCAAATGTTGAGAAATGTGCCCTGTCCTCAGCTTTATTTCTTTGGGCACTCACTATTCATGGAGATAAAATAAAAGAAAATTTAATGGGTGGACTGTCGCTAAGATATTTTTTAAATTATTTGCAATCTCTACAAGAGTATAAGAATCTATTTTGCTGAGGGTGACCAAAGCACATTTGTATCTCCATGTAAGTTGACACCACTTTTTGTGTTTCTACTTTGGTTTAAGTATATGTAACATCTCCAAAAGTGACTGGAGAATATTTTCTAGACACAAATATTTGGTGTTAATTTGATAAACACTTGTTTAACATTGACTAATATGTATTATAATTTTCAGTGTAGAGATATAACATATCTTTTATTAAATGTATTCTTAAATACTTAACTTTTGATGCTGCTATTAATGGGATTATTTTGTTGTAGAATTTTTATTGTTTGTTGCTAATAGAGTAAAATAATTGATTTTGCATATTTACCTTAAATTTACTTATTTTATTAGATTATTTGCAGATGCTTTGGATTCTGTTTGCACCACAATCTTGTGATGTATGTTTTCCTTCTTTGTTCAAATGTTTTCAAATTTTATTTATTTTTCCTGTCTTACCTAACTCCCTAGGATCATGGAAGGATTTTGAAGAGAAAATTGATCCGGTTGCATTTGTACTTTTAAAAGACATTCTGATAGAGGCATATACTATATATTAATGTGAGAGTTTAGGTCTAGAGAAATATAACTAAAAGAGCATATGTGGGAATTCAGAGAAAGACACACATTCAAGAGATCTTTCAGAAATAGAATTGACAAGGGATGGTCATCTTTTATAAGGACTAGGATGCAGCTAGTCATTACATGAGATCAAGAATATTTAAAAAGAGGAGTTCCTGCTGTGGCCAAGTGGAAACAAACCTGACTAGTATCCATGAGGATGTGGATTTGATCCTTGGCCTCACTCAGTGGGTTAAGGATCTGGCATTGACATGAGCTGTGGTGTAGGTTGCAGACGTGGCTTGGATCTGGCATTGCTGTGGCTGTGGCGTAGACCAGCAGCTGTAGCTCCAATTCAGTCCCTAACGTGGGAAATTCCATATGCTGTGGGCGCAGCCCTGAAAAGAAAAGAGAGAGAGAGAGAGGAAGAGAAAATGTTGAAAAGGAAAGAGGAATTAACTAGAAGCAGGTTAGAATAACACACAAAAATGCATTTTGAAAATCTTTGATATTCAACTCAGATCACATGTGCAGATCTTATAACACTAGAGCAGTTATTTTAACACCTGGCTAGATTAGGTATTTGCCTCCGTCAAGGGAGAGAGTGCAGAGAGTGCTGGGGAACCACAATTTGAATCCTGAGCCATAGCTGTGGGGTCTATGGGTGGAATCTAAAAAGGTCAATTTATGTGTTACTGTGGCTGTGATGTAGGCAGGCAGCTGTAGCTCTGATTTGACCCTTAGCCAGGGAACTTCCATATGCTACAGATGTGGCCTTAAAAAGGCAAAAAAAAAAAAATTAAAAAGCCAATTTACAGAATTCATTTTGAACTGTCTGTTTTAGTAATTGGAATGATGAAAAATGAAGGGATTCAGGTTGTAGCAAGCAGAAGCAAGTCCAAAAGGAAGCCTAGAGAAAGTATATTGGAAGAATGGAATCTGGGAATAAACTGTATTTATGGATTAATCTCAGTTTTAAGATAACAGAAAACTAAGAGGGAGAAATAATCTAGAGACAAAGAAAATCAAGTATCATGGGGTAATTAAATGAAAATTCAACAAATATTTGAGCACTTATTGTGTTCCAAGTACTTTGGGCTTTCTGGAACCACAGCAATGAATAAAAGAAAAAATATCTGCCATTGTGGGAAGGTTATATTTCAGTGTGAAAAGATCTATACAATAAATGAGCAAAATGAATAGCATATCAAAAGGGAATAAGCGCTGCAGAAAAAAACAAAGCAAGGAAGAGAAACAGCATTGCTAAACAAAGGAGAGGATACATTTAAAATAAGGTGGTCAAGAAAAGCTTCACTAACATGATAATATGATCATGCAAAGTGCAAAGTGAGAGCCTGAAATACTCTTCCAATTAAAAAAAATTGTTAACACTTGAAATTACTAGTCCATAAAAAATTGGCCCAAATCAAAATATATTAAAAGGTCTAGAGAGAATCTGGGAACTGAAACCATGACAGTTTTAGCAACCCATATTATTAAAGCCCCACTATGTGGCCCCCTTTAGTTCCTGACATTGTAGGTGGGCGGGGAGGTGGAGGACTAAGGACTGGTGAAGGACAGCAATTAGCCTTGTTCTAGTGTCCTCATTTGCAGAACTGACATCAAATGTTGGAGGACAGCAATGAAATGGATTTTGCACAGATAAGAGCAAGATAATGAGATATTCAGAAGTTTCCAAACATGAAGTAAGTTTCCTGGTCCAGCAGAGAATTTTTCATCTCTAGATGGTTTGTCAAACAGAGGTCAAGTGACCACTCTTCTTCACAGATGGTTTTAGGAAAGCATTTCCCAAGCTTTAGTCGGTTAAAAAACTTACATCATTTATTCCCTATATTTATGTACCATGTCTTAATATTTTAGATTAAAATGATCACTTTTTTGCTTAAATAAATCCTGTCAAAAGCAATAATACTTGTCAGAGTAAAGGTTTGCCAACTTGGTGTTTTATTTTTTTCCTAACACACTTTAAAATAAGCACATAGCTTAGGAACATTCACTCATGTACCATCCAAAGGCATCAAGAGTATCACCAAGCACATCTTTCAACTTCAGGAAACTTGCAAAAGACACTTGAACATAGAGAAGGACTTAGAATTTTCATTTCTCCCTGAGATGTATGATTCTAAATAGTTAATTGTTGCCGAAGCATGTCATTTTCTTTTCTGCTGCTAAGCAGAAAAATCCACATAGTCACAAAGAATCTTCTGTATCAATACACTTATCATTTCAAAAATGCTTTTCCTTTTATTATCTTATTTTACCCACTAAGCTCTGCAGAGAAATAGTAGAGATGAAAAACTAAAATCACGTAGAGCTGCTGTAAGCCCAGTGCCACACCACTATTTCATGATAGATCTAGTCTGCAAATCAACCCTGAGCCTAATCCTAATTCCATTAAATTCATCATTGATAAAGAATTATTTAGATCTTTGCTGTTTTATACATCCTTTAATAAAAATAATTTTCCAAACTAATATTGATTTATTTTCCTTTATTTCTCCAAATGTACAAACCAAGGCTCAAGCAGCAAACAAAACTCTGGGTAAAGATTTTCTTCAATGCCTTGGCTTTACACACTCATGTAAAGACAGTTCTGTTATAACATATTATTTTACTTGAAATAATTATCATTATAATAATATTTAAATGTTGGAAGGAGGGACTTGGATAATATTACATTTTTTGTAATTTAATTTTTCTTGATATTGTTTTGAAAGATGTTCTGATATTCCAATCAATCAATTGAGCAATTTGTATTTTTTGAACACCCTATATGTACCAGCACTAGAATAGAAGCAGTAGAAATTTAGTTAGAAGTACAAATCAGTGAATCAGCAACAAGCTTATGATCTAATTAATAGAACACATTTAATACAAATAAAAGAAATAGCAGCTCATTTGATTTAAGAACTATATTCTGATAGATTTTTCCATTCCTTTGGATGAAACAGTTTATCCTCTCTGAGCTCTTTCATTTGTGAAGTGAGAAACTTGGCTTTATCTTCAGTTTTTGAAATTCTAAGAGCTGTTTTAGGGTAATTGAAATTAAATTTTAAAAAATCACTTAAGAAACTTGTATATCCTTTCCTTCCAAAGAATACAAGAGTTCAGTTTGACAGTCATGAAATACCTTTGGCAAAGCACTTCTAAAGTGATGCCAATAATTAAGATTAAATTCAGACATGATTAAAAGAAGAGTAAAGCAGTTAACAGATACTTTTTTGAGCAACTATTTATGCCAGATATGTTGTAATAGCTGTCGGTGAAGTAGGAAAATTTCCTGTCCATAATGGACCATCCTCCAGTTAGAACTGGGGTGGGATGAACCAAAGAACAGACAGTAAGTTCTAGTATTGACAAGTGCTATGAAGAAAGCAATGTACATTAACGGGCTAGATGTTGACTGTGGACAGGGGAGGGAGGGAACCACTGTAGATTGTTATTTTAAGGGCCTTTTAAAAAATAGTCTTCTGAGTCGAAATCTCTCCCAAATGATTAGAAGTGACCATGTAAAGACCTTTAGAAAATGTTTCTTAGCAAGCCAACAATAAGTACCAATGATCTGCGCTAGGAGTAACCTAAGGTTTTTTTTTTTAAGAAAAACGGAGCAAAAGCCATTGTAATAGCCATGAGGACTGGAGGAAGCTGAGGTGGAAATGCTGACAGTCTTGGACACCATCATCATGTGTGGTTGTCTTGAAAGCATTTAAGCAAAGAGTCCATTTCTTGTAACTTTTGTCTTTCTTCCTATGTGTTCCAATCACCAAGATTTGACTTTGCCTCCCCAATCCATCGGCTCCTCTCAACCGAACAGTGACAGAAAACAGGATCTGACTCACTCTCCTAGGAATTTTCCTTGGTTCTTGGGAGAAATTAAAACCTAAAAACCAGAGCACATCCAAGTCTTCAGATGCCTCCTACACATTCTGTTATCAAGGGCAAATCCATCTGTATTATGGCCAGTCTCTTGCTCCTTCTTTCTGTGGGCATCCAGTGCCTTCTCCCTGATAGCCTTCTTGTTAGAATCTCAACTAATCCTGTGCCACCTTCTGACACTTAGGGTCCACAAGGTGATCTCATACATCCTCTAGTCTGACAAATTTTAGGAGTGCACATCTCAACACAGCCAGCTCTCCTTGGCTCAGCCTCCAAGAAGCTAGTCTTCCGTTACTGATCTTTAAGATTTTAAGGCAGGATCCAAACACTGACTAAATGCAGGGGGTGAGGGGGACAACTTGTATTAAGCTCTCAGAGTAGTCTCATGAAGGTCCGTTTCTCTTGATTGGAGGTGAAAAGGACATAAAGCATACCAACTCCTCTCTTCAAACACTGGCTCCCATTTCCAACTCTTAACTCTTTCTACCCTCTGTGAGTGAAGAGTTAAGAGGATTAGTCTGGGGCCATCTTCTTTGGAGATATGGTGTTACTCAAGCCTTTAAATCTTATTGTCAGTTTACGAGAACAAAAGAACTTATTAAACAAGGTCAAAATCAGCAAAGTGTAGAATGTGGGAAACTCTAGGGCAAATATCCCAGTTTTCTCAACAAGTAATTACAAAAGAGGAAAATAAGAAGTTGGGGAAAACCTATAAATTAAAAAAGACTGAGGATTGATATCAAGCAAATACGATTCATGAAATTCGGACCCTAATTCAAACATGCTATCTATAAAAAAAATTATGAGACCATCAGAGAAACATATGCGTTGACTGGATATTTGATAGTATTAAGGAAATAAAGTAATTTTCAGAGGGATGGTGGTATTGTGGCAATGTTAAATATCAAATTGTCCTTATATGTTAGCAAGAGGTATTTAAAAATGAGGTACTATGATGTCTGTATTCTGTTCAAGTAGTTAGAGATGAAGGAAGACTGGCCATGTGCTGAAGCCAAGTGATAGATACTAAGGGTTCATTATACTAGTCTACCCACTTCTGTCAATGTTTGGAATTTTCCATAAAACAAAAAGCAGAAATGCTGTTTCATACTCTCACAGCTCTCTTTGAATTGTGACATTGTCTTGATGGCTCAACTGAAATATTCATTTGACATTTTTCATGGAATGCATTACATATGCCTATATGGCCAGCTTATGGAGTGCCTAATATCCAGTTTATTTTCTGCCATATTGTATTTCTCCTTTTTGGAAGTTTAACCCGGACAACTGGGCCACTCTTTCCCCAAAGCCTCCAAAATGTTGTTGGATGGTCATATCCCACAGGGAGCTGCGTGGTATGGAAAGAAATCTCTGTATTTTTATGTCTAAAAGTCACCGATTGAATACTTCAAAATGTCTTCTACCATGGACATTGTGAAGTTAAACAAATTCTATCATGAAATTTTGTGTAGGAGACAGCTATGTTTCTTACCCATCTCAAGGGAGTGACATTGTATTGAAGCCAAGCACTTTAAATTACATGCTTTGATGCCTTGATTTTTATAGCCCTTTAGCATAATATTTTAATGTAGATGAAAAGAAATATTGGTTACACTTCTAGAGTACACTGGAATTAAATACATTTAGAGTCTTTTCCTATGATGACATTATGCCATTCTAGATCCTTTTTCTGTAAAATCACTTCTCCTTTTAGTATCTGTTATAAATTTTATGATTGATTGCAGATATTTGTCTGCAGGGCCCCAAGCCCACAGACTTCTTTCTTGTCTCGCATTCTTTATTAGGTCACCCAAAAATAACAGTGCCAAAAACTGTTATGAAGACAGACATTTAGAGGAATTTTAGGGTAAAGCTCATGGAAAGCAAATAAAAAGAAGGAGCCATGTAATATTCCCTGCTCAGCATTTCACTTTCTCTCAACTCAGATATTCTTTTTTTATAATATGAGTACAAGAAAGGGCAAATTAAACTTTCTCACCACTATTAAATATTACAAGTTACAGATGTATTTTAACAAGGCATCATTAATATGTCACAAATTATATAAATTCTCTTTCTCTTCTTCAGAGTAGGAAGAAATCACACACACACACAGCCCCAAGATGACACTGAATTCATGTTACTATGTCAAATTCCCTGATATCTTCATTTCACTTCCTTGCACAATAAAATAATGGCTTTGCAGACATGGAAGAATTTTTTTAAAGAGCTATAAAGTCATCAATAAAAATATTTTGATAATTACAACATAATCTTTTATTAGCAATTGGCAAAAAGACCACTGATTCATCCTCCAGTTAAAGCAGAATGGATATAGAAGAGGTCATGACTACTAAAATTTTAAACAAAAGGTGGAAAATACATTAAAACTCATCACCTAAAATTTATTTATGAGAATCAAGACCACTGAGTTAAGTAAAATTTTAATGCAATGAATGAGATCGATTAACCAAATTAGCCTGAAAATGTTTTGCTCAGAACTGCAAATCTAATAAGTTAGAAGAAGAAAACAGGTCTGATAAGTTGACTCTAAAACACAATTATCTAAATATGTCCTATAAGCACATTGCAAGAACTGGATAATATAGTTTTGCTAATTATGAAGGAACATATACCTGAGAGGGTGTCTGACCATGGAATAACTGCTTATGCAAGACTATCAATCAGAGGGGAGAAAAAAAGACACACATATGACAAACTCAATGGAGCAGAAAAATAGAAATATTTTTCAAAGAATTTTGTATTTTATCAATTGCTTGGACTTTCAAATGATATTGTCACAATATTGATGACTAATAATAGACGGCTAGCTCTTGATAATAACTATATTTACAGTGTGTATTATGTATTAGAAACTGTCCTAAGTATTGCATCAATCCTTGCAATCTTCACAACAATCCTATGAGAAAATACCGTTATGACAATGGTATTGCTTATGATAAACTGAAGCACCGAGAGATTACACAATCAACCCCAAGGAATGGCTGAATCAAAACCACTGCTATCTACTATCTCTTGTCTTTAAAAAAAAAAGTACAAACATATTACAAGGAATATATGCAAACCAAGGAAACGTGGAAAATGAACTTATTTTAAAACCGAAAAAATTCATAATATTTAATTGGGATAAATGCAAAATAAGGTTTTTTCACATCTACCATCTGATTCAGGGGAGAAAGGAAAAATAATAATCTGCACAAAAGATGATACAGAAAAGAGATATGATAGATCACGGTATTAATCTAATAAATTAAAATAAATCCAAAAAGCATAAATAGAACTCCAAGAAATAAGAACCATAGGATGATCTACTAACACATTTGGCCAGATTATTCTTTGCCACCGTGCCATCTCGGCATGAAGCACCTGGAGCTCAAAAATGCAAGTAAAAATCATCCAAAGAGCTAGCACATTTATATTTCCCATGCCTCAGGCACTATGCTTTATTACAAGTATTATTATCTCCATTATTATGATTAATGATGAAAAATCAACCCTTCATATTAAGGTCCAAAATTACTATGAAAACAGATAAGGTGAGCTTAGCAAGAATGATAAGGAAAGTTTGGATATAGTAAGGACTGTGTTGAGAAACACAAGTCAGAAAACCTGGAGAGATAGCCATACTTTTAACAGATAAAATTAAGGCTAACTACTATTCCTTAGCATGAACGTTTTCCTTTCCAGGGTTCTCTTCCAGGTAGCCCCTATAGTAGAAACTTGTGAAGGGATGTTTTATGGCTGATTATAAAGATTTGCTGCCGTTTTTTAAACTTGTTTTTGGAGGGAGCACACCTGTGGCCTGTGAGTTCATAGGCTAGGGGTTGAATCAGAGCTGCAGCTGCAGGCTTACACCACAGCAACACTGGATCCAAGCCGTATTTGTGACCTGTGCCACACAGCTTGTTGCAATGCCGGATCTTTAACCCACTAAACAAGGCCAGGGATTGAACCCACATCCTCATAGATACTGGCCAGGTTCTTTTCTTTTCTTTTTTACCTTTTATTTATTTATTTTTTCCTACTGTACAGCATGTTGACCCAGTTACACATATATGTATATATTCTTTTTTCTCACATTATCATGCTTCATCATGAGTGCCTAGACATAGTTCCCAGTGCTACACAGCAGGATCTCATTGCAAATCCATTCCAAAGGCAATAGTCTGCATCTATTCACCCCAAGCTCCCAACCCATCCCACTCCCTCCCCCTCCCCCTTGGCAACTACAAGTCTATTTTTCAAATTCGTGATTTTCTTTTCTATGGAAAGGTTCATTTGTACCATATATCAGAGTCCAGATACAAGTGATATCATATGGTATTTGTCGTTCTCTTTCTGACTTACTTCACTCAGAATGAGAGTCTCTAGTTCTGCAAATGGCATTACTTTGTTCTTTTTTATGGCTGAGTAGTATTCCATTGTGTATATATACCCCATCTTTCCTAATCCAATCATCTATCAGTGGACATTTGGGTTGTTGCTATGTCTTGGCTATTGTGAATAGTGCTGCAATGAACATACAGGAGCATGTGTCTTTTTCAAGGAAAGTTTTGTCTGGATATATGCCCAAGAGTGGGGTTTCCGGGTCATACGGTAGAGCTGTGTACAATTTTCTAAGGTACCTCCATACTGTTCTCCATAGCGGTTGTACCAGCTTACATTCCCACCAACAGTGCAGGAGAGTTCCCTTTTCTCCTTACCCCCTCCAGCATTTGTTATTTGTGGACTTATTAATGATGGCCATTCTAAACTAGTCAGGTTCTTAACACACGGAGCCACAGTGGGAACTCCTTGCTGCCTTTTTTTTTTTTTTTTTCAATGAAGGGCAAAATTGGAGTTCTCATCATGGCTCAGCAGAAATGAATCTGACTAGCATCCATGAGGATGCATGTTGAATCCCTGGCCTCACTCAGTGGTTTAAGGATCCAGTGTTGCTATGAGCTGTGGTGTAGGGCAGCAGCTACAGCTCCAATCTGAACCCTAGCCTGGGAACCTCCATATGCCTTGGGCATGGCCCTAGAAAGACAAAAAAAAAAAAAAAAATGAAGGGCAAAATGGAAGCTACTTAGAAAATGGTAGAATTTAGTTTAGACTTAGGAGAAATATCTGGGCTATAAAAACCTACAGTCTCTGTAGTAGCACAGCAAAGTAAATTATGGACTCATCTTCTCCTAGTTATTTATATGACTGAAGGAGAAAAGGATATCTCTGGCCTGCCCGGAAGCAGAGGGATGGACTAAATGATTTCAAGGACTCCTTCCTGCTAGCTGATTTAGAGATAACTATGGGAAAGAAGTAATCAGTCTACTGGTAGTTCTTCGAGTAACTCTCAATTGAGTGGTTGAAAGGGCTTAAAAATATCTGAATAAAAACTTTAGGGTACATGAACTCGTTACGATATCTTAAGTACACTCACTTCAAAATCCCTGCAAGTGTGGAAATATGTTTCTCCTGCCTTCTTGTATCCAGGATCTGCCGTCCTCGGCAGATTTAGCCCTCGTGTATCCCTAGCACTGAGGCAGGGGTTTCAAATTACTGATGAGGTCTTCTGCCTCTTTAAAGGTGGTATTAAGAGTACCTAGGAGTTCTGAGCAATATCGTCCCTTTTTAGATCTGTCCATTCATCATGATCCCGTGCCAGAATTTGTTAGGTAAACATGATTGACAGACAGCCATCTTTATCCTTTATATGGCTGGAGGTCAGCCCTGGTGGAAAGTAATGCTTTTTTAATTAGCTGTTAGAGGATTGAGTTTCCTTTGTGTAGATTGCATGCTGCCCTCTCTCTGAGCCAGTATCCAAAGTGGCTAATATCTCTTATGCCTTTCGTGCTTAGTATAACTCAGATAACTGAAGAACAGTCATAAAAGATTCATATTGAAGCTGTTTTATAAAAATTTGCACAGCTGGCAAAAAACGTGGAGAGGGAAAACATACTTGAAATAACAGCCCTCAGAAAGGAAAATGAGCAACCCATTTTCAAGGCTATCTTGGCAACTAACGACTGCAAAGAGAAAACTGTTTTGTCATAATCCTTCTGCTGCAAAAATAAAATAAGATAAACATAATTTTTAACTGTAATGTGCAAAATATAATTTCCCTCTGAGGAATTGGTCCTTCCATTTAAAGGTAAAATAAACCCCTGAAACACTTTTGGTTTGGCAAGGTTTGCAAGAAAAACAAAGCAAGCATTCGTGACGAATTCAATGGCACTGTACTTCTTCCGCCTCTTTTGTGAAGCAAGATGTTCACTTCAGGAAAAAACACTATTTTTATGCCTAAAACAATTAATTTAGCAATAGGTGAAACCACCATGAAATGACGAATGGATGTGCACAAAATTCTCATACATATTCAAAATGCATGCTTTTTATTTAAATATGAAATTGTTGGGCTACAAATCACTCTCATTTTAAACTGTCAAGCTTATAATATAAACTTCCAAGTGTTTATAAATACAGTGACTCAAAATGATAGTTTAGTACAAATGCTAATATTATATTGAGTCTAAAAATGAAATTTCTACCTTATGAATTAAAAAATAAAATCAATTATTTACTGGGGGAAAAATGTAATTGTAATGTATACATGTAAGGATAACCTGACCCCCTTGCTGTACAGTGGGAAAATAAATAAATAAATAAATAAATAAATAAATAAATAAAAAAGAAGAGCATAGGAGAGTTAACATTTCAAAACATAGTTAAATAAAAAGGCCCATTTTGGCATGCCAAAAAAAAAAATCAATTATTTAAATGCAAAGCATTAACAGAACCCAAATCTTTTGTCTAGTTTCATGTCCAAGCTGGTCTGTTGTTTTCCTCTATTATCTTCCGCTTCCAATTTCACTGATTTCTTATTTTTTTTAATTAATTTCTTTGTTTGGGGCTTATTACAGTTTTTTTCTAATTTCTTGAAGCTAAAGCTTTGTTGATTTGAGACTGTTCTTTGAGATCTTTCTTCCATTCCAAGCTCTTTTTCTTTTCTTTCTTTTTTCTTTCTTCTTCTTTCTCCTTCTCCCTCCCTTTTTCTCTTCCTTTCTTCCTTTCTGCCTTTCCTTCCTTCCTTCCATCCTTCCTTCCTTCCTTCCTTCCTTCCTTCTCTCTCTTCCTTTTCTTCTCTCTTACTTTCCTTCTCTCTTCTTTCTTTCCTTCTTTCATATAGTGTTGAAGAGCATGAGATCTGGAGTCTGAGTCTGAATCTCAGCTTTCCCACTTACTGGTTCTGCGATCTCAGAAAAATTACTCAAGCTCTCTGGTCCTCAATTTCCTAATCTGTAAAATGGGATTAAAAATAATTTTTGCCCATCAGATTGTTAAAGAAAAAATGAATAAAGATATGTAAAAAGCCAAGTTCTTTGCAATATGTGCAAGCTAAGTGCCATTATTATTACACGTGGCATGTATTCATAAAATATGTAGAATATACACCAAGAATACTCTATATTAAATAAGTTAGCTTTGTTTAAATGAAACATCAGCATTAGTAATTTCCTGTTTTTTGGCTTGTGCCTCATTTCTCACTGTATATACAAAACACTGGGTTGTAGTTAGGAAAGAAGAGAAAAATCTGTTTGTAATGGTGACAACATCTACCACCCAGTAATGGTTCCTAAGCCAATAGTAAGCAATTTAAGCACAGAAAAACTTGGAGAAGTCTCTATTGTATTTCTTGCTTATAACAAGTATTGATTCAGTAAATAGTCCTTATGTGCTAATTAAGCTCCAGAAAATTAATTCATTACTAGTGTGTATTCCTTCTGAGTGACTTTCCGAGTATATGGTTTAAACAAATAATAATCAGCACAAACAAATACAGCCATCCCCTGATTCCAGGACACCCACAGGTACCAAAATCCATGGATGCTCCAATTCCTTATATAAAATGGCACCGTATTTGCATATAACTTATACATCTCCTGTAGTATAATATAAATCATCACTAGATTATGTATAATACCTAACACTATGTAAATGCTAAGTAAGTAATTGTAAATACAATGTAAATGCCATATAAATAATTACCTGGAATGGGCGAATTTAATTTTTGCTTTGTGGAACTTTCTGGAATTTTTTTCAAAAATTTGATCTGTTGGTAGAATCCACGAATTGAGGAACCCAGGAATCTGGAAGAGTCATTTAAAGCAATGACTATAAGGCCAGGTGAAAAGTATAATTCCTAAAAATCAAGAATGAAATGGTTTTAAGAGACACCCCCAGAATGTAGTTTTGCTAGTTTCATGCTTGACATTAGGCAGGAAAGTGTTTTCTCCCTGCATCTTGCCAATTTTGGACAAAAGAAAAAAAAAATTGGTCTGTACAATCTGAAACATGGACCACATTTTCAGACACTTGAATTTTTACTTCACTAAGGTTGAATTTTTCCCACAAAAGGGTCATAATGGCTGTCAAAAGAATCCACATATAAAATTTGTTTACCGCAGCTTAAACAAGCCATTTAATCTGCAGCTGGTCTGGCGGCATGCGACAAGTGCAGAGGGTGCTGAGCAAAGCACCAGCACAGTCACACCATGTGCACAGCCGAGAGGCAAGTTTTTACACCATTTCTCACCAACGCATGGCATCTCTGCTTTCTGAGTGTGACCACGGGAGTGTGAGCCAGAATGAAGATGGGGATTAAAATGAGGAGAGGACGACCCACTTTACTGAGCACTTATTATGTGCCAGGTACTGTGCTAGGTAAGCCCATTACATATTGTCTCTTTAGGTCGGTTGAATAAAAGCAAAATTAGAAAAGCCTTTCAGGATGAACCATTGTATGAGGGTTAGAGGTTGCAAAGACGAGCAGTTGGTGCTGGTTGGGATAGAAGTCACTGAATATGATTTTTAAATGCTCGTTCAAAGAGGGTTTTGAATGTATCTCTTCCTCTGTGTTATATATTTGTGGGACCAGGTTTCTTTGTTGCCATAGGTACACTCCAATCCAAATATCAATGGACATATAAAGTTTAAAACGTGTGGTTTACCCTATAATAGGAGTAGACTTTGGCTGTACATTTTTATTAATCCTAATTCCTTTTGCTATGATCTGCTTTTGAAACAAACAAGCTGCTACGTCAGCATTTCATCTCATTAATGTACACCATGGAAAAGGGTTTGTGAGAAACTCATATACGAATGCAGCATTATGGGTCTAATTAGCTGGAAGAATACCTGTATAAACGGAATCTGTTGGACACAATATACTGCCCTCCCCCCACTTACTTATATAATAATCCTGGCTTTCAGAAGACTAATCACTAAACACCATCTACACAGCATCTAATTTCCTCATCAAATTTCTCTGCTGGGTTTAGCCATGCTTGTCAACTTCCCAGCTCCCGCTTCAATAACTGGGTTTATTCTTAGTGTCTCGCCAATAAACATTCCTATGAGCAAACCCATGAAAGAATGAAGTCCAAATTTCTTTATCGCTCCCTCTTTCCAGAAAGTTTTTCTGCTCACACTCCTGGGAAAGGTCACAGGTAATTTGGGCTGGGCACTTCGGGGTGGCAGGATTGCAGGGAGCACATTGGGCTCTTTTGTTTAAGTCTCCCACTGACCACCAAAGGGGACCACAGGCTTCAGGGGAACCATTTAGGGACGTGGACAGATGACAATGGAAGCAAATCTGCCCAACACTGTCTCTCTTTAAGTGCACATAAAGTTGCTCAGATTCAGTTTCAAGACAAATGCAACTTTTCTGTGAGCAAATTTCTCTTCCTCATTGCTTATATACTAGACATTGCTGAATGTTTACAAGGAGTTAATAAAAACCACTTATTGTGGTAGAGAAAGGTGCCATGAATGAACTGAATGCTAATTTCTATTCATCTCAGTTTTACCACTTGACAATGGAATAGTCATTTAAATCTCTCCCACTCAGTCTTCAGAATGTCTGCTTTTTCTTTCGAAAAGAAAATGGACACTTAGGAAATTGTGGAAATGCATGACTGCTGAACTGGCTATTTCTAAAATAGTATTGGCCTATGATGCTCTACGGGTTGCGTTGTACCCAGAAAAAGAGAGATTGGTGTCCTAACGCCCAGTGCCTCAGAATGTGGTTTATGTGGTGATCGAGTCTTTTATAAAGGTCATCTAATTAAAATAAGGTCATTAGAGGGAACTCAAATCCAGTATGGCCAGTGTCCTTATAAAAAGGGGAAATTGGACACAGACACACAGACACAGGGAGAACACCATGTGGAAGTGGGGGCAGAGATCGGGATCTTGCAGCATGCGCCAGAGATGACCAGCACACGACCAGAAACTCAGAGAGCAGCACAGAACAGGCTCTCCCTTGGGTTCCTTAGAACCCAACCCTGCTGACACTGGGATCTTGGACTTTTAGCCTCCAGAACTGTGGGACAACACAATTCTGTTGTTTCAGCCACCCAATTTGTAGTACTTTGTTATAGCAGCCCTAAGGAAAGATCATAAATTCTAATGATAAATTCCAAGATATTAAAGAAAATAAAACAGATGGATCTGAGTAGTCATTCTGTGCCAACAACTAAGTCGGTAGTAGTTAACTCCAGGGTGGACTAGATTATGCTGTTACATATGCTTCTTCCTAAGCAAGCTAGACTTCATCTCTCCTTCTACCTACATGACTTTCTAAACCAGGCCAGTGTTCTAGTGCCTGCAAAGCTAATAAAACCTCTAAGCCCCGGTTTCTCAACTCTGCAGCACTAACATTTTGAGTTGCATAATTCTTTGTTGAGGGCAGTGCTATGCGTTGTAGGATATTTATTTACCAGCATCCCTCATCTCTACACACTAGATGCCAGTAGCACTCTGCCCAGGGTCGTGACAATGTCTGCAGACATTTTCAAACATCCCCTGGGAAGCAGAACCATCCCCCACCACACCTCCAGTTGAGGATTACTACTCTACACATATTTTCAGGGAGAAATTGCTAGCTTGTAATGCAAAAAAATTAAAATTGATATTCCCTGATCCCCAGTTTTCAATGACCTTCGGAGACTTTTTCCAAACCTTAGAAATGAGAGCCTTACTTTATTCACAGACAATGCAATCCTCTTCAATTCTAGGACCATATACGGAGGGCTTCACATTGACCTCCTAGGTTAGGCTAGAGACTCCTCAATATATGAGTCTTACTAAAGCAGCCTCGAAAAATATCCCTCTTTTTTAACTGTAAATTTTCTGCCCAACAAATGTGTCAGTTTGGCAAGCACCATCTTCTCCTTGTTCTGAGGGTGAAAAATAAAAGTTTATGTGAGTAAATAACATTCCACCTGGAGGAAAGAATGGTCTTCCACCACTGTGAGGTGTCGTGTTACAGTAAATACTCAGTGTTTATTGGATCAATGAATGGCTCTTATTCCTCAAAGATGGGGACTAAAAATAGGAAGTTTCAGGCAAGACATACCGAAAACCTGTTAAATTATTAAGGGTATGTTTAGTGGGTAAGATAAATCCCTTTACACCGTTTTTATACCACTCCTTTTCAATCCCCAAATAGTCATTTGGCTTAAAAATAGAAAGATTTTCTTCTCTTTTTGGTTTTGATTTTCTACCTCTTTTGGTTAGAAGGTACTGTTATTTTTTATCTTGATACATTACAATCATCAGATCCCAGGCTCTGGACTCAGACATACGTAGATACATGGATGCGCTTCCCAAGTGTAACTGTCTTTTGCCAGTTCCCTCTCCTTCCTCAGCTTCAGCTTTTTTATCTGTAAAATGGGAATAGTGGGACTTAGAGCTATTATCGGATCGAACAGAATGATGCTTGCAAAATATCGAGCTTGATTATAAGAAAGCACAGTTCCTGCTAATGATTTTTTCAGAGCTAGATGTCTTCCAAATTGACCCATATAAATATTTTCTCTTCCTAAGTGACCAAACTCTCCTGCCACAAAGACTTTTTTTCCATAGCTTTCCATGATAACAAAAATAAGAGAAGTCTTTCTAAAATAGGGGTTGGCAAACTTTCCTCTAAGGAAATTGGTAGAAATGTTTTAGGTTTTGCTGGATGGTCTGTGTTTCAACTCCTCACTTCTGCCATTGTAGCATGAGAAACAGCATTAAGTACTATGTTACCAAATAAACATGGCTTTGTTCCAATAAAACTTTATTTATAAAAGCAGGGTACTGGCTAGGTTTGGCCCACAGCTATAGTTTTGCTAACATTTAGTCTACAAAAAGTAAGCAGATTTCCATTTTCATATGTCAATACCCGAGCTTTGTATGTTGGTGATTTACTTAAACAGCAGTAGAAGAATTCCCATTGTGGCCCAGCGGGTTAAGAACATGACATAGTCTCTATGAGGATGCAGGTTCAATCCCTGGCCTCACTCAATGGGTTAAGGATCCCGCATTGCCACAAGCAGTGGCAAAGTTTGCAGACTCAGCTCAGATCTGGTGTTGCTGTGGCTGTGGCATATGTCAGAGGCTGCAGCTCCAATTAGACCCCTAGCCTGGGAACTTCCATATGCCACAGGTGCATCCTTAAAAAGAAAAAAAAGAAAGAAGAAAAATCACTAGAGATACAAACCATGCTTTCTCCTTTCTCTTTAAAGCTTTGCATTCCTACAGTTCCTTGGTGGCCTAGTGGTTAAGGAGTCGGCATTGTCCCCCTGCTGTGCCATGGGTTTGATCCCTGGCCCTGGGAATTTCTGCGCACACACACACACACACACACACACATGCACACACACACACAAAGGGAAAAAAAAATATCTTTGCATTCCTGTGCATGATACTGAACAGTAGTAATTAAATTGGATTTGTCAACTGTGGGATGAAATCAGGGCTGAGAGTGTCAACAATTCATTGTAGTAAAGAAAAAGTTGGATGGTGCTTCTGTTTTACTTCTGCTCAGAAGTACAAGTCGGACATGCCTGGGCCACAGCCTGGGTACCCCGTCCTACCAATGGTGCTGGAACCTGCGGGTGGACTGCATTGGGCCCTCTACTACCCTTACTACAAGAGGTGAAGACATATCTGGTATCATCTCCCAAGGCATCAGAAGAACTAAAGCAGGACCTGCGTCTTGTACATCAAGGTGACCATAAGGTCCAAGGCCAAGAATATCAAAAGCACTCAAGATCGTGTGCCAATTCATGTTTACAAGCCTTTGATCCCTGTGGTCCAAACTCTGGATGGTGTCACAGTTCAAAGAACTGAGTCCAGTTCACAAGAGTCATTTCAAAAAGATTTCAGTCATATATTTCAATTTGTAATACTGTAAGAGTCTTTGCCAAGCACAGAATACCTCTTTACCCCCCTCTTTTCCTGCCATCTATGTTTAATGTAGTTAATTAAAAATTGTTTATCAATATCAACTACACACTAGACAAGGCTCCTTGGACCAGGGATATGGGACGCATGATTTCATGGTCAGGACAATCTCTGCCACAACAAAGTCCCCCAGACAAATATCCAACCCTGACCTGTGTGCCTCCTGTCATCCTTTCTTTTCCCTTTCCCTCTAGTTCTTTATTATAAAGCCAAAAGATTAGCCTAGTGACAAGTCAGACTGTTCCAGGAAGGCAGCAGAGAGAAAAAGCTGGGCATCCTCATGCATAATTATTTAATCCCATAACAAAACTACAATGCATCTTGATTATGATGTTGAATTTTGAATCCCTCAATCAGAATTCAAACAAACTCCCATCCCTTTTGAGAAATGAAAGAGTTGCCACTAACCCTCAGGCAGAGCAGGAAATGAGAAGTTTGACAAGAATGTAAAAACCGCTGCCACCATTTATAATTGGATGTTCCTTGTAGCAGGTCATTTGTGGCATGCGTACTGTGGGTACACTTTTCCCCTTCTTAAGGATGACAGTTCTGTATGATCAGAGCCTAGATGCAAGTTGTACTGAACAGGGATGTATTTGTTTGCTATTGCTGCATAACAAATTCCTATAAACTTAGATGCTTAAAGTGACACTAGTTTATCATTTCACAGGCTATTGAACTGGCTTCTCTGTTCAAGGGCTCACTAGGCCAAAATCAAGGTGTCATTCAGGGCTGTGAGCCCGTCTAGTACTCAAGAGCCTCTTTTGAGCTCACAAGGTTGTGACTGAGTTCATTTCCTTGCTGGCTGTAGGACTGAGGTTCTTGTTTTATATCTAGGTGGCAGTTGAGGGTCTATCACAACTCCTGCAGATCCCAGTAGTTCTTGCCATGCTGCCTCTCATGGGCCCTCTCAGAACATGACAACTGACTCGTTCAAAGCCAGCAGGACAGTCTCTGACCTCGGGGAGGGCCCTAGTCCCTCTTTTAGAGGGCCCACTTAATTGGGTTGGACCACTAAAATAACCTCTCTTTTAATTCACTCCAAGTCAACTGATTAGAGACCTTAATCACATCTTTAAAATGTCTCCACCTCTGCTATATAACTGCAAGATAATCTCAGGGGTGCTATGCCATCACATTCACAAGTCTTACCCATTCTCAAAGAGGGGAGATTTTATGGGATGTGTACCCCAAGAAGCAACAATCCTAGGGGTCATCTTAGAATTCTGCCTACAACATGGGAGGGACCACCACGATGGAACTGGCAACAATGAATCCCAAACTACTACATGTGAGTGTGTGTGTGTGTGTGTATGTGACACAATCATAAACTCAGGAACTTGCTTCTGAAGATGGGCTCCCCAAAAGTGTAAAATCCCATACTTAAGATCCACAACTATCACATAGAATATTTATTGTTTATTTATCAAGACAATTCTGCAATAGCACATGCATTTAAGGCTTTCACTCCCTAAAACCAAGTGAAATCTTGAGATAATTCCAATGATAGGGATAGGAGCCCAGATGTGCCTTTCAGCAATGACTTACTCTCACCTGGAAAACTACAAAGTGAATTTGAAACCACTGGCAACACCGTGGCAGTCACATGGATAAGATTTTTTTAAAAAAAGGAAGAAGAGAAACATCAGGAGCCTTTAAGCTGTTTTCTAAATTCGACATCAGCAGAATATTTATGTTGGCAGTATCCTGTAAATCGCAGCAGGAGATTTGACAGAAGGCACTCTATACGTAACCCATGTGAGCCCCAGATCAAGAAGAGAGTATTTGCATAAACTGAATCCTAGAGACCATGTCATCGCGATCGTTCTCTTCCTCCTTCCTCCCTCTCCACCCTGCAAGCTAGTGGGGTTGAGTTTCCCGGGCTACCTTCCATGAACATCAAGGAATGCAACAGAGATGAATGTTACATTGACACCAGCAGAGCTACCACAGAAAACTGTTTGTCCACCCTTTTCATTTCTCAGTACCAGCAAGCATCTGAAGACTTTGCACCTGTTCTAGTTAGCCCTGGCAAATGCAGCCTGTATTTATATTAATAGAATGATGTTTTCATAACAAAATGGATGTGCAGCGATCATGGACTCATGCTGGATGCTCTCATAAGCACCCAGATCGGGGGAGGGGCAGCTCTTACATAAAGCCCCATGGCAAGGGGGAAAGACGTGCAAAGCCCACGCTGAATCATCCGGACAGGTTGAGAACTTGTTCAGGAATGGCCCGACTCGTGTATTGGAAATTAAATTAGATCCTCGATTAAGAGGAAAATACGCTGGAGAGAAATGGGCTTTGCGAGGGCAGTTCGGGGCTCTGAACTCTTTTGTATTCCGTCTCCTGTTTCTGTAATGTGTGTCTTATCTCCCCAGAGGGGAGCAGAAAACTGGTGAGATCATACTTGGCTCAATTCCTGAAAGTTTGTTTTGAGTCACCAGTGTAAATATGGCCCACCCAATCTGTACATTTGCACAAATTAACTGAAACCAGCTACCCAATTCCTACTTCACTTTTGGATCTGTTGATTAACCCTGACAGCTGTAACCTCATTAGTCCAAGCTCTGGCCGTTCCAGAGCAGCTGTCAAATTAGGAAGAAGTGGACTCACTGAAGTCGCCTATGGACCAGGCACGTTAAAATCAATAGACGCTCTAAAAGGTTTCAGTTTATGATTCTAATTCTAATGTATGTGATGCGGTGGGCTTTTCACCCAGATCCGTAATATGGGCCTGAAATCGGTTCTTTACGGAGAAACCAGAGGCTCTATCACAAGGCAAGAACATAGGTTTTATCTGGAGAGTTTGGATCTGTATCAGTTGAAAATGGGTTTTTAGCATGCATTATAACACAGACATTTTAATATATTTGAAAATATTAGTTCCTAATGTATTTTTTGGCATGAGAGATTTTGTTAGTTTTGACAAGAGGCCAACAAAGTCTTGACTACAGAAATAAGAAAAATCTTACAGCTGGCCCTCACTGGAAAAGTAGAGATAAAAAGTGAGGAAAGGACTAAAACACACTCCAATAGGAATGCGGTTTCCCAAAATAGAACACGGATCCCTTCTGTAAGAATCTCTAAGGAAGGAGTAGGGAGGGAAATTCCCAATGTCTTTTCTTTAAAACCTGAAGGGCCAGGGAAGGCAATGACTTTCCATCCACCAAAGTGTTGCCAAGAACAGTGGAAATAGGTCAAATGCAGTGTGTGAACTTCTCTTGCAGCATTTTCATTGTGGGGAGATAGCACAGGGGAGCCGAAGAAGTTCTGAAGGAAGAATCTGGAGACTTCAGTTCTGATCCCAGTACTGGTCCCAGTTCTGCCAAGTCCACCAGTGCGTGTTTGAACAAGTTCCTTCACCTCCCTAGATCTCAGTAGACTCCGTTATAAAATGAGGTTTTCCAGATGAGTGAAATGATCCCTCTATCTTTAATGACTGCGGACTCTTTGCACAAATCATGAGAAGCTTCTCCTCCATGGCCCAAGGTGGATCTAGGTACGAGGTTTTTTTCTCTTCAGGGTAATTCTCTTCTACTCTTTGCAGTGCCCCTTAGCCTATTATGCAAACAGGTGCTGTCCTTTGGCGCCCCCTGGTGATGGCTGGGGCTTTTACACGCACCTTCCCCCACGTGGCCCTAGAAGATAAAAATGCTAACTCTGGGCACCTTCCCCAGTAGAACGCAGTTTGCTGCTCACCAGGGGGAAAAGCAATCCAAAAACTCATTGCTGTCACTTTATAGCTTTAACACACTGCTTTCTTGAGACTTAAGGGACTATGCAGATTTTATTTAAGTAGCATTAATCAGACGCTCTATTGGCATAAATATTATCAACTCCTAGCCTGTTCCAAATTGAAGGATTTAGAAACAATAAGGACTTCTACTTTCATTATTGTGAGGAAACAGACCAGTAAAATAAGAAGTATTTAAGTGTTTAAGAGAGGCCAAGTGTTTCCTTTGCACATGACTAATTTAAATTACCAGAAATATCAGAGAACGTATGCTCTGGTGTTTCCTAAATGGGAAAGCACTAGGAGTTTATTGAGCCTTTTCCCATACCTTTCCTTCAATTTAAAAATCATTTACAGGGAAAACTCTGTGAGTCGAAAGTCAGTTAAGATGAAAAAGTAAAGAAAATCATTTTTGTTGTTTTTTGTTATGGAAAGACAGATAACTATATTTTAAGTATCGTGAACCACTGGGAATTAGAGTCTACTCTCAGTCATGACAATTTGCAGTTAGATTATATTTGCCGTAATCGTGTCAGTCCCACTTTTTCTTGTTTATAATTATATTCTGTTCCTTTCGCTTTGAGGCTCTGTTGAACATAGTAAAAAGATGTCTTTGATTTAGTGTAAAAGCAGATACATCTTTCATTTAAATGCCAAACGTTGTGACTATCCAAAGAAATTAACCAAATACAATGTGAAGGGAAAAAGACAAAACTCAGAAAACTTTAATTATTCTATGTGGACTACAGTGACTTTACCATGGGCTACTAATGCTAAGCCCTTTCAAGGCCGATTCATTTTCATGCATCCAGTTCAATGTGATCATAACAACTATGACTGCTTCCAGGTAGGGTTAAAAAAAAAAATAGTCACAGGAAAGAGAAAAGTCAATATTCCCTAAAGGAGAAAAACATTTCTTTGCCATGCTTACTTGACTCCTTCTGGCAAAAGGCTGTTAGCAGTTGTACCACACAGTTCAACCAGAACGTGTCTCCAGAAAGAAAAAAAAAGAAAAAAGAAAGAAAAAAAGAAAGAAAGAAAGAAAGAAAGAAAGAAAGAAAGAAAGAAAGAAAGAAAGAAAGAAAGAAAGAAAGAAAGAAAGAAAGAAAGAAAGGAAGGAATATAATTGCATCTCAGAGATTTGGTTTGGAAAATCTGCTTTTGTTTCCAATGCCTCCTCTCTTCTCAACCACGTTTATAAGCATTTTCCAAGCTCTTTACGAGCATTGTGCCTGCCTCTCCACACTCCTAAATATCACCCTCTGCTCCCTCCAGCCAGCCACGTTTTTCACTCTTGGCCAAGGAATAAAACATTGGTTCACCTCAAAGGCTGCCATTAAATTTACCTCATTTATTGACCAGCAGGAGGTGCACCCACCCTCACCCACCCTACCAGGGTCAACGTTAACTATAATTCCGTGGAGCTCAGTGGCGCCCCAGACTGCTACCCTGTTTAATGACTGTTGGGCCCCCTGGGCCAGGTAAATTCTCCTGTTGACATATTGGTGGCAATGCCCTGGGAACACCTTTGATCCATCAGTATGCTCTCTCCATTCTGGATGAATTTAACTGGTGTTGATTAAAAATAACCAGCTATGGAGACATGAAGGAAGCAAATGGAGCTCCTACTGGAAGAATAAGCCATTTATACTTCTCTGCAGTAGATACTGGGGCCTATGAGGACATCAAGTTTAAGAAAAATAAGGCCTTGAGAACTCTGCTCTCTGGATAGAAGAACCATCGGTCCTCTGTTACCCTTGAGATGGGCAGTAGGAATTACCCATGAACCTGCCATCTCACTGCAAGGCACACTTTCACTGCGGAGGGAGCTCGGGGCCTGGGTTTCCATGCTTTTCTTCATCATCACTCTGCCATTCTGTAAAAATGTGAGATATCTCAGCGCAGTGACTGTGCTTAAAACAACCCAGAGTGCTTAGATAGACCATGAGAGAGTAATGGTGCCTGTAGGATCTGCTTATATTTTTCAACTGGCTGATAAAAATCATATTCATTATAAAGGGAGAGGGGATTTCCTTTTCTTTGTGAAAGTAAGTGCATGAACCTGTGCCAGACGAGAAAGCCTAGAAGTCAGAACGGTTGTTTTGTCCATAGACTGTCAGAGGCTCTCAGGCCGTGGGCCCTTCCCTGCTCCCATTTTACCCTGCAAACCTGCCTCCCTCAGCCCTGACCCCAAGTGACCAGGTTAGATGGTCAGGGATCTCAAGTCTGAATGCTGATTCAGGCCCTTCTCTCTTTGCTGCCAATAATAGTTCGTCTCGGTGCCAGATTTCGTGGTGGTTTCTTATGATGTGGATACCTGTCCAGCAGGGATTGGACTGTGACCACAAGCCATTTTTTCTTAAGCCACAGAATAACTGTCAGATGGTAACTGCTGATAGTTACTACTTGCCAGGCTCAGCTGCCTCCAAGTCAGAGACTCTCACATCCCATAGTAAGGCCACCGAACTGACCTACTCCTCAGTGAAACAAATTTTGTCAGGTATAAAACGTCCCGAGGGTAATGATTTGGTGCTTAATCTTCAGTTCTTCAAAAACAAACAAACAAAAGAGACAGAACAACGTTAAAAACAAACAAAAGACTCCTGCTCTTTTTCCCCTTACAGTCGGTTGGTTCTTCTTACTCTTGTA
The DNA here is from genome assembly GCF_016906955.1 of Phacochoerus africanus. Taxonomy (NCBI): domain Eukaryota; kingdom Metazoa; phylum Chordata; class Mammalia; order Artiodactyla; family Suidae; genus Phacochoerus; species Phacochoerus africanus. The sequence continues at coordinate 30,706,453 of NC_062545.1, forward strand.
TTCATGATTTTTCTGTTTTATTGCCCTTAATGTATTTTAGTATAAGTCACACCAGTTTTGGGGGGTCATCAATGAAGACTCAATTTTTTAAAATACAAGTTACATGTATGTATTGCGTTCCCCTGAGAATTAAGAGTCCTTTGGAAATGTGTTTCTTACAGCCTCTTTCTTTTGTAGGCAGAATCCCATTTTGCTCTCATTTTATAGACGAGGAGTCTAGACACCTCCTCTCCAGGAGTAGAAAGTTCATACCAAGAGTACAGGGTAGAAGCAAGCAAACACAATCAGAAAGATAATTCATTGTTATTAATGGTTTCATGATATGTTGAGGTCTCTAGTCTTAAACTGAGTCTGGCAAACTTGAACGATGAATCTCCGGCAAAGTGTTAACATAGACAGACTGAAGTCTACTCTAGGGAATGCTGACTTCCTGGAGTAATTTGCCTAGAAATTCCAGACTGTACTGATGTCTTTTTGTTTCACTCTTCACAAGCTAATAGCATTGTTGTGCATGCTTGTGCCTGAAAAACATTATTCCTTAAACCACGAAGGAGTTGTAAGCTCTCAGCAGTAAAAATATTTCAAATAGTGAATCAAACATATATACATAAATATAATTACATAGATAGATAGATGGATGGATGGATGGATGGATGTGTGGGAGTACACGTGTTTGTGTGAAGGAAAACAGTCAAAAGTGTAATTCGAGTGATTGATTCTTCACATTTGGGCTTAAAGAGTAAAAAGAACACTCATTGGGGAAAGTAAATGAAGCTTCTCCCAAAGTGAGAAGATAATTAACAATCTAGAAGCTATTATACATCTTTTGACTAAAATTGGTAGTCTTTCCTGAAATAAAAGGTATGAACATTTTTATTAGAATAAGCTTGACTCCCTACGATTTTTCACTCAGAAGCACAATAGGCAATTTTAAAATTTTTTGTAAATAAGCTTGTCTTCCTGAGTTTGTAGGAAATGAGACTTTAGAACCTTAGAACTGAGACATCTTGGGCTTCCTGTGGATTGACTCATTCCTCATACAGAAGAGGACAATGAGGCCCAGGGAAATCAAGGGAACACCCCAAGTTCACGCAATTTGAGTCAAGACCTTGCAGGTGACACTGGACTTCAAGCCCTGCGTTTTCCCCTCACTATTTCAACTATATCATCAATACCAAGATATTGAGATTTGTCTGCACCTGGATGACACTGATCTGGCCTCGATTCTTGCTTCTTTCTCCCTTCCGGAAAATCCTTAAAGAAAATTATGTTCAAGCCCACTGGCTCCATAGACTTCCAACCTTATTCTCCAAACTATCAGCTACAATGTCTACTAAATACTAAAACTGTCTTCCAAATAGACACCCACCAAAGTCCTTCCCAGTTCTAAACCTAATAATGTAAATTTCACCTGCAAACACTGGAGGAACACAACAGGGCAGTAGATCAAGATGCTATGAATCAAACTAGAGAATAATCCAAACTTTCCCGTATGTTCAAGGACAAGGATAGGTTCCAAATATTCTCCCTTGATCCTCCTCTAGCTTACCAAAAGCGTCTTGGAAATTAGTGATTTAGAATGAAATACAAGCAGTTTCTGATAATCGTCTCAATTGCTATGTTTCCTTGGACACATTTTCAAAGTACTTGAATGAAGCCCCACATGCAAATTATCTTCCCTGAAAAGAAGGCCTTTGTTGGCAATTTGGCTGTTCAGTTTTTGTGGCAATGGCATGGAGACACAATGTATTTTTAACATTCTTGTTTTGTTCTTGTCTTAACTGACACTAGTAATTTAAGAAATGCTGAGGGCGTTACTGAATATAAATCTGAAGAAAAATAGCTCTTCAAACTATATTGTTAGAAGTAGGATGATTATTCCATCAAAGATGAATCAAAAAGTTTAGATTATGTATGTTGGCATATACCCTCCTGAAAAGGGACTCTTCCCATGATCCTTTCCTCATGATGTGGCATCCACAAGAATCACACTGCAATTTGCAACCAATTGGGCTCTGAATGACAGAAATCTGCCCTACTCTCATTCAAAAGCTCTTTTTATAGAATTATTGAATTTCTGAGATAGAGATGATGATACATGGAGTATATCATTTTGCAGAAGAGGAAACACATCCTGAGAGCAAAGATTTGCCTGAAGCTCTAGAATATGTTAAAGCTTTATTTCAAAACCCAGATTCTGAAACCTTAGCCAAGAAACCATGACTCTTACTCTTAAAAATGGTTAACACCATGTCTCATACTCAAGTTTTCTTCAGTGTTTATATATAGGAATCCATTCTTAAATTTTTTTTTTATTCTTAAATTCTTTTTTTTGTCTTTTTGCTATTTCTTGGGCCGCTCCCGCAGCATATGGAGATTCCCAGGCTAGGGGTCAGATCGGAGCTGTAGCCTCCGGCCTACACCAGAGCTACAGCAACGTGAGATCCAAGCCGAGTCTGCAACCTACACCACAGCTCACGGCAACACCGGATCATTAACCCACTGAGCAAGGGCAGGGACCAAACCTGCAACCTCGTGGTTCCTAGTCAGATTCGTTAACCACTGCGCCATGACGGGAACTCCTATTCTTAAATTCTTTACTGTCCCTTTTTTCTTTCCCTTTCTTTCATTCCTTCCTTCCTTTTAAAAATAAATATTCTTTTACCACATGTTCATCATTGTGAGGAACTCTGGGGTAGAAAGATAGAATATGGCCCATGATTCAAACAGCTCATCTGTAGAGAAGACCAACATGGTAACCAATGGATTCAAACTCTTTAATGTGGCTTATGGTCATCTTCTGTCTACCCCAACCCCTCTCTAGCTACTCTCCATCTTGCCATCTATATCCAGACTTACTAGATTTGGGGGGCTCACTGTGTGGATAGCTCACGTCTATATATCCACTTCCTGAAACATTGCCTCTCCCCTACCTTCCCCATTTGGCTGGCACGATGTCATCCTTCAGATTTCAGTGTAAATATTTGTTCTCAGGGAGTTCTTCCTTGGACCACATCCTCGTGGATGCTGGTCAGATTTGTTTCTGCTGAGCCATGATGGGAACTCCTGTTTTGTTTCTTTCTTTCTTTTTTTTCTTTTTCTTTTTTTTTTTTTTTGGTCTTTTTGTCTTTTTAGGGCCGTGCCTGCGGCACATGGAGGTTCCCAGGCTAGGGGTCAAATCGGACCTGTAGCCACTGGCTTACGCCAGAGCCACAGCAACTCGGGATCCAAGCTGTGTCTGCAACCTACACCACAGCTCACAGCAAAGCTGGATTCTTAACCCTAGCATTGCTCAGTGGTTTAAGGATCTGGTGTTGCCACGAGCTGTGGTGTAGGTCAGAGTCATGGCTCAGATCTGGCATTGCTGTGGCTGTGGTGTAGGCCAGTGGCTACAGTTCTGACTTGATTCCTAGGCTGAGAATCTCCATATGCCTCGGGGGCGGCCCTAAAAAGCCAAAAAAAAAAAAAAAGGGAATGAAACAAAAGGATTCATGAATAGTGGGAAAGTAAAATTAAAAAACTAAAAAAGAATCTAAAAAGAGCGGTTATTCTTCTGGACACCAACTATCTACCCCTCAACCTAGAAACTGAAAATGTGATTCATGGCCTGAACCACGCCAGGAAGAAACCCAGAATGGTTATGAACATGATGTTTGCCAATCTATTTGCACAATACACAAAACTAAAAGTTTTGGACTGTAGGAGTGTGAGTCTGATAAACCATTCACCCCAACTCCCTCTACACATAACTCCGAATTACCTGCACTAAATCACATTCCGTTTTGGCAGGCAAACATCTTGGAAGTAAAACAGTTTTTAAAAGCACTGATTTTTCCATTAATCTCAAGGCATGAATGGAATTTTTTTTAATGTCAGTCAATGTCCACAGTGGGAATTTAGAGCCACCCACACATTTCCTGTCAATGTATATGTTAAAAGGGATCGACGTGTGCACCCATAAATGTAATAAAATTAATTTTTTTTAAAAAGGGGGACCTATGGATAAATGCCCAATCCAAGAAATTCCACAAAGGGTGAATTCAAAAAACAAAAACAAAAACCAGAAGAGCACAGAAGAATGAAAACAACAAATGACCTGTTGTTTTTCACAATTTCTAAATGAGACAATAAAAATGCCCCTTACTTAACAGGCAACTGCTATCAATTCATTTCTCTTGCGAAGAATGTTTGCCCAGGAGATAAGTCCTGAGTGGCAGCTAATTCCTAGAAGAAAAAAGACAAGCTCATACAGTCTCCATCCTAACATGCATTCAAATTATGAAAGATGACTGAGGAAAAAAGAGCACGATTTGATGGAGGTCAAGAATATTTAGTGATTCTTGGTGAAGAACATGACGGAAGGTCCATTAGAAGAAATTACCACATTTCTGTTGCCTCAGAATAGGACAGCAATAAACTGGCCATATTTCCCGGGAAGAAACAAAAACAGGCAGGCAGAGGCTCCCCACACGGCAGTGTTTTCAGATGTCCAGAGAAGTCTCTGGGGCTTTCTGGTTGGCTGACGGCAGGGGGTCTTACAGTGCAGGGTATGCAGCCATGGACCATTACAGCTTGGCACGCACCTCCAGAGCAGAACCACCTCAAATCCCCGATCCACTGTGTTTGCTCAAAGACGCGCTCTGTGGCATCCAGAAATTAAGGGAGGCATAATTTATGGTATGAATATGTACTTTCTGGAATGGCTAAATTTAGAATTTTCCATATATTTTAGGGAAATTGGGAATATGTACTGTTACTCTCCAAATAAAAGTAGGTAGATTTTGTTTCTTTGTCTGAATGATACTGCCTTTTGGCTTTTCTTTCTATAGTAGACTGGGCCAATAATGATAACAATGAAATGATTATCTCTCTCTATATATATTGTATTAATTATAATGGTGATACTCTGGAGGTCCACTAATGAATGAGATAGTGGGTTCCAAATACCAGGCCATCCTGGTGCAAGGCCATGCCAAAATAGTTACTGTTATGCTACAAAATTAAAAAAGCAAGGAGAATGTGATAGGTTAAAAAAAAAAAAAAAAGCTAAATATTCAGAGTCGCCTTGTGGCTCAGCAGGTTAAGGACCCGGCATTGTCACTGCAGCAGCTTGAGCCGCTGTGCTGGTGTGAGTTCGATCCCTGGCTAGGGAACTTTTACATGCTGTGGGCCTCGCCCAAAGGAAAAAAAAAAAAACATAGATATTCTATTTATGAGTTTCTAATTTATTTTGATATCGTGTCATCCTCATTCTCTTGGTATTAAATATATATATCTAAGAATAGAATGATGATGATGGGATGAGGAAGTTGTGTTATTTGGTTGCCAGAAGTCACACAGAGCCTAATAGCAGCAAATCTGGAATCCAAACTCAGGCAAGGCCACTCAAGAGCCTACACTCTTAATCAAAATGCCTCACTAGATTTTCCTACTTCAGTGTCCCCATCTGTAAAAGGGAGAATAATGAAAGTACTCTCCCCAGGTTGTGAAAACTAAATAAGTTTATTTTTTATAGAGGTTGACTTCTTTTAAAAAAAATTTTTATTATAGTTGATTTACAATGTTCCATCAATTTCTGCTGTACAGCCAAGTGACCCAGCTATATATATATTCATTCTTCTTCTCATATTATCTTCTATCATGTTCCATCACAAGTGAATTAAATGAGTTATATTTGTCAAGTTCTTAAAGAGCGCCTGACATTTAAGAAGTTGCATATAGGTGATTGTTTAAAAACCAAAAAAGAGAAAAGAAAAGAAATCAGCATTTTATCCAAAGTCACACAGCTAGTACGTGGCAGAACAGTGATTCCAACACATGCAGTTTAACTATACATGTAGTCTACACACTTGCACGCACCACTGCCACAGAGTCATGCTGATTCACACCATTAAATACAAAATGAGTGTGAGAAGCAACCACTAAGTTAAAGCATCACCAGTTTCAAATCTGGGATAAACTCGGTCAACCATGGAAATGGGTGGTTGCCTTGTTAGCAACTGAAAAAAAAAAAAAAAACTAAAAATTTCAGCTGAGTGGGAGGAAAAGAACGGAACCAGGTGGGTTGTATTCCCCGGGGGTCCCGACACTCGTGCAGCTGTTCTGTGGGGCGAAGTAGGCTTAAAATAAAACTGAGCGCAATTGCCAGCCTGATCCAACCCTGTCTCAGCCCCTGTAAGAAAGAAAATGTTTATAGAAGAGACATTTATTGATTGGCTTTGAAAAGTCTCGCTTTGGCCTTAGTCATGGGTTTCCTTCTAAACGCTCAAAATCTTAAGTTGTACTTCTCAAAAGCAGATGAACACACCCACACACTGGCATTGTCAACATCGCTGAGGCTCTCTTCCTAAGAGAGCAGGAAGTGTGTTCCTATAGAAGTGAAAGGAAGGAAAAAGAGAGATTTTGAGCTTTTCCCCCATCAGCTTTTAGGCAGCAAACAAAGAAAAAGTGATGGCATTTTTACCGGTTCCACATCCCACATTGCTTTATGTTTTGTCTATCACTTGCATTTCATCAGCTCAATGTAAACATCACTGCTCTTGCGGCTGCCAGGTTAGGAAAAGCTAGTTAGCCTTCCAAGAAATCACCAGCACTTTGTACTCTTGATGAGTGAAAATTTGATGGAAGAATGAACCAGCAGGACTGAGAGAATGTTTGGGGACCCATTACCTTTTGTTTTTCCTGCAGTTGATCATGCTGGAGAATAATCTCGCCAATTAGCGCAGACTTTGCAAACCATCCCACCTCAGGAAGGCTGGCTAGTTAGCATCCTCTCCTCCAGCCTCCAACTCAAAATACAGCTCAGGCCTTTCATCACTTGTCATAGTTTTGTAAATAACTCCAGCCATATGAAAGCGTTTTCTTTCCTTTACCGGTAACCATGTTTACTGTCTACGTCCAACGTATAAGCTACGACATTTTGTTTTGGGCTTCTTTTTAATTAGTTTTTTTTTTTTTTTTCCCCAACCAGGGACCCACTGTTGTTGAAACAGATGTTGTGGGGCCCAATAATAGCTCTCAGCTGCCAAAGGCAAAATATGAAACTGTGTCCAGACACACAGAGCAAATGACTGTGAAGGGGGGTGCTTATCACAAACAATGGAAAAGGCTGACATTTCATGTATGTAGCAATTTCCGTGTGATCATAGATGGGACATGTCCAATGTCCCTCTTCTTGTGCCCTCTTCTTGTAACTAGCCTAAATTGTACCCTCTTCCGTCTCATGAGTAACTAGCTTGAAGGGCAGGTACAGAGGGAGGTCCAAGACTAGCTTCCCCAAAGTAAGGACAGAGATATGTGCGCTCAGGAACTATTGACCTGTTAAACTCACAACTTGAAACGAAAAGACCCTCCCTCACACGCTCACCTGGGCCATAAACTCAAGCAAATAGAGCTCCATGTAAACTACTTTTAGGTTTGAAGTGACAACCAGATTAAAAAAAAAAAAAAATCAGGAGTTCCCATGGTAGCACAGCAGTGACGAACCTGAGAAGCATCCATGAGACTTGGGTTCGATCCCTGGCCTCGCTCAGTGGGCTAATTATCCAGTGCTGCTATGAGCTGTGGTGTAGGTTGCAAATGTGGTTCGGATCCTGCACTTCTGTAGCTATGGCGTGGACTGGCAGCCACAGCTCTGATTTGACCCGTAGCCGAGGAAGTTCCATACGGCACGGGTGCAGCCCTGAAAAGACAAAAAAAGATGAAGAAGAAGCACTAGCTAATGAACAACTTGAGAGGGCGCTAAGTTATGTGATGGGGGAGAAATATTTATATACACACACCACTTCACCTTTTCAAAATACTAAAATAAAAAGCATTTCAGAGAAAATCTCCCATAATCATGATGTTTCAAGACAGCTGCAAAGAACTACTGCAAAATCCATCATGCCCCAAGATTTTTGTTTGAGTAATTCTGGATAAAATGTGTGTTGGCATCCTTGTAGCTTTGGGAAGCAGGGATTCTGCTGTTAAAACCTTTGAGTTCACATCCTACCTTTGTGCCAAATTTGCCTATAGCGGAACAGTGGGGAAATTATTTAATCTCTCTGTATCTCAAATGTCTCATCTGTAAAATGGGGTGATATTTAACACCTACTTTGCTGAGTGGTTGTACGGAGCAGTAGATTAAAGGGCTTACCCCTATAATAAATGCATATACTAAATGCTCGGTAAAACCTAGTAATTATTACTCTTTCTTAGAGGGGAAAACATTCCAAACCATTCTCTACATATCAACTCTAAAACATATTTAAAAATAAGAAAAAAGAAATAGGGACTTTCCATTGTGGCTTAGTGGCAATGAACCTGGCTAGAATCCATGAGGAAGTAGGTTCCATCTCTGACCTCGCTCAGTGCGTTACAGGATCCAGCATTGCCTTGAGCTATGGTGTAGGTCACTCGGATCTCTCCTTGCTGTGTCTGTGGCGTAGGCCAACAGCTACAGCTCTGGTTCATTCCTAGCCTGGGAACTTCCATATGCTGAAGGTGTGGCCCTAAAAAGACAAAAAATTTATATATATATATATGAAGAAATGAGACATTTTTCTTGCTATATCATCTCAAAATTCTGATTTTGATCAGAAACCTTTATTCTTATTCCTTAAGACTTATAAGAAAATATAGGAATTAAAATGATTTCTAAAATACTTGCAAACTTCAGAATGATTCATTTCAACTTCAAAAGTCACTGAGGTACTTCTGGGAAAGGGTTTTGCATTCTTTAAAAAAAAAAAAAAAAAGACTCAAAGAAGAGAAAGCAGCTTCCGCTCTATTTTGCCTCATGGGCGGAGGCAGCCTTGAACTTTGTGACCATGGAGGAGTCCGTGATGGCAGAGAGAAGAATGAGAAGAAACTAACCTGGGGGGAAACCTCGGGGATGGTGCAAGCTTCCATGTTACAAAGCCAGGAGAACTCAGAGCAGCTCTGGTGGGGGACTTCTGTCACTTGCAACATCAAATACTTCTTAACGTTTCAACTGGAGGAATTTACTGTTCTACTATTCACAGAGTGGCATCTGAACTCCTACAAATCCCTTTCTGTCAAACTGAAAACTCAAAGGCATTAAGTGACCTGCCCAAAGTAGCAGTTTGTGACAGAGCCAGGCTTCACAGCCCCCACGTATTTCAGGTGGACTTTTTTCCTCTTCCTTTCTTCTCCTCGCCTCTTCTCCCCATCCTTTTCTTTTCTTTTCTTTCTTTTTTTTTTTCTTTTTGGTCGTTTGTCTTTTTAGGGCCACATCCATGGCTTATGGAGGTTCCCAGCCTAGGGGTCTAATTGGAGCTACAGCCACCAGCCTACACCACGGCCACAGCAACACAGGATCCGAGACGTGTCTGCAATCTACACCAGAGCTCATGGCAAAGCCGATCCTTACCCCCCTGAGCGAGGCCAGGGGTCAAACCTGCAACCTCATGGTTCCTAGTCGGATTCGTTTCCTCTGCGCCACGAAGGGAACGCCTTCCTATCCTTTTCTTTACTAAATTCATAGTGGATGTGACCATTTCAGATTTTTCCTACAGCCCCTGCCCATTTTGGCTGCAACTTATCCAGTGGTATGATTGAGACCAAAATGTCCCCAGGAAGCCATAGACAGCCAATTGTGCATTCAATTCCAAATTTTATGTCTTGAGTAGCTTTTCTCCAAGTAACCATAGGGGAAACAGCAACTATGGGATAGAATTACAGCAGCACAAATCCAAAAAATTACTCAATTGTGGAAGAAAATAAATCTATTAAACTAGCTCTTTGGTCTCATGCAGAAAAAAATAGCTATTGATTTATTTTGTAACTTTTGCAATACTTAGCCAATATTATTGGCTTAGCCTAGCCTTTTCCCCCTCTGATATTTGTAACTCTTTGAAAATGTATTCAACAATGACTTACAAAAATAAGTTAGATCAGGGAAGGTCCAACCAGGAAGAGAGAAATTATTGCAGGTGATTTAAATGCAGGGAATTGGTTACTTAGGTGAAAATAAGGAAACCCAGAGATTAGTAACAAAAGGAACACACTAGGCTGGTTAGACAAAGGGGAACGATGCTCCTGTAAAAGCCAGGGGACAAGATTATTCAGAAGAAGCTGCAATAATGGTAAATAAGTCTGATAGGAGCTGAAGCCATAGAGGAAAAGCAATCCTGGCTGGAGACGCCAGGAGAGGCAGAGAGACGGGCTAAAAAATGCCCTGGCCTCTCTCTCCTCCTGCCCTCCAGTCTCTCTTCTCCCACCAGAGCTTCCCACTAATCAAGCCCAGCAAGAAGCTGGCTGACACCAGAGCTGGGAAATGGAGCCTGCAAGTGTCAAGACCAGAGGCAGAATCCTGGAACAGCGAGCCATGGGTCTAAGAAGAGGCCACGGATCCCCTCAGGAGCTTTAGTAAACTTTTTTAAACTCCTTATAAGAAAACTTCCTTACTGATTCCATTTATTACTGCATTTTTCTCTTAATTCAATGGAAAGTGTTTCTAAGGAACATGGAGGTCAAAGATATTTTTATTCTACATTAGGGGGTCTCTAATCAGCAGATGTAAGAATTAATTAAACCTAAAGACCACAGGGACTGTAAGTCTTTGAAAGGAAGCTTCAGCAATGATACTATTTTAATTCAGACAGGAACCTCCAGTGGGTAGGTAGGTATTGTCCCAGGTTTAAAAATATGAAACGGGCAGACATGGCGCACAAGTGAAAATATACACTGACTCTCAACAAGTTGAAAGAGGAGGAAAAGGACAAAAGAGAAATGAAGAAAGGAAGGAAGGGAAGGAGGGAGGAAGAAAAAAGATTCAAATCAAGAACACTTTAAGTACTGCACAAGTCGAAGTATGAATATTAATATGACCATTTAACCCTTAATCGTCAACAATTCACATATCTTTTAGCGTTTTGATCTCTGAAAAAACTAGTTCATTTTCCACAGTCTATGTTTCTATTAGCTGGGCTGAAGTAAGTTTTATATATTTGAAAAACTTTGTATCACTTTTTTTTTCCTGCACAATATTTATCTTAACATGAGTAACACATTTCTGAAGATCAGGGGGTTTCTTCTACCCATTTTTCTATCCTGCAGGGCCAGTTTCCTGGCTCACAGCCTCACTGAAGAAGGAAGATTCCAGTCTCATTCTCGGTTTTAGACTGTGTGGAGAAAAGTCTTATTTTAATTGAAAATGAAATCCCACAATTAGGTTAGAAGAGCACTTTCTCAATGGATTCTTTGGAAGGTTATTGTTTTCTACATTGTATAACTAGGAAATGAAACGGATCATCAAGAAAATTCTGTAGGTCTGTTGCACTGCCCATCGAGGAAATATTTAGCTCATTTATCAATTCCTTTTTCCCTTTTTTTTTTTCTTTTTGTATTAAGTGATTTTTATCTACAAAACAAGACGCAGAGCATTACAAAATGACTTGTAAGTTGATATTAGAGAGTAGAAAAAAAAAAGGAATTTTAAGCAAGATAAGTGTTGGAGACTGAACACCAATTACTTGCAAAAGGCACATACTTTTTACCCTACATAGAAAATCAACAGAGCATGTGTTTAAAAAAGTATCTCCCATGTATTCAGTGAGTGTTTGGAAATGAAATGAGAATATTAAACTTTATAAAGTGTTTGGTTGGTTGCATTAGATGGGTACCACTACTTCATGAGATGGATTGATGAAACACCTTTATTGCTGTCAGAACTCAATACAACAGTTCTCATCAAGTAAAAAAAGAAACACTACAGAAGTATTGTTTGGCAAGAATTTAAAGTCATGTTTCATATCAGTAGAAATTATGCCTAAGGGCTTGTGTGCATATGTGTAGACTATGTATTAACTCCAAAAATGTGTTACGGCTCTACCCTGAAAAGACACTCAAAACCAGGATATTGCAACACTTGAATGTTCATGAGAATATTAATATATAGATGACTCCCAACAAGAATGAGAAAGGGAATAATGTCTTGGCTTCTTGTAACATCCTGAACACCTTCCTAGGAAAGTACATGCCGTACATCTCTTTCTTTGTCTGTTCTCCTCTAGTAAACTTTAAATTCTTTCATATCAGGGGTTGTATCTTGTTTAATCGCTATCCCTAAGGCTAGCATATTCCAAGACACATTGGGAATTTTCATCATGCTGTTGAAATAATGGAACGACAAAATAAAAGGCTTATGTTTACTTGTGTTCAAACCTTTCATAAATAAAATTTGAAAGAAGCCGTATCACGGAAACAGATCCTCAGATTTGGGCTGAAACACTGGCCTTATGTGGTAATAGCAACATGTATTCTATTTGCTTACGGAATTTTCACAAGTGTTATTGACATTGGCCATGCAAATGAATGCCCTAGGTAATTGCTCAAGATTTGATTTTGCTTTGTTCAAACAAGTAATTAAATCTATGAATTTGGACAAAGTCGCTACTTAAATTTCTTATCTCAGTTTTCGAATCAGTAAGATTCGTGACTTGTAATAAGTATTTAGAGACAGTTAATCACAATAACAGGCCGGCACATATCATTGCCATTTAGAATTTATAAGAAATAATTCAAATTTTAAATTGGTGCAACATGAAAAAATTAATGTTGCTATAAATTTTTATTAAAGAGATTTAGACCAAACTATTTAAATTGTCATCTTAAAAGCTATTTTTTCTATCTTTTTTTATTTTTAATTTTGTAGAGCTACCGATCACGTTTCTCGAAGCAAAAATGTATTACACATGCTATGAAGAATTTCTGAGTGGTTCTTAAAAATGTATGCCAGAGTGCTCAATAATCTGCATATTTTGCACTGGGAGGTCAAATTTGCTAATGACACCTGATTATTTCAATGCCAACGTACCCTAAACTGAGCAAAACCCATTTCCCTAATGAATATGGTTCTGTTGCCTCTTCTTCCCAGATTTCCAGGGTTACGCAGGTACATAAGGAAGCTCTGATATGTTCTTCCCCACCAGCCCTTTTAAGTTGTTAAATGAATAGTGAGTGGTCGGAAGCAAATAGAGTAGTCCTTATACTTTAGCTTTGATTGCTATTTGCTAAGCAAATAGAGTAGTCCTTATGCTTTAGTTTTGATTGCTAAGTGGCTAATCCCAGAATGCTCTTGAAAAGGAAATGATCATGTCCCCAGGCTATTTGAGAGACTGGCCTGGGTATCATGAAACATCCCCAATCATTCCCAGGAACTGAACTGAGGAAGCACCTGACCAAGGACAACCAAACCTGTCAATGACATTTTGACATGTTCCAGGTTAAAGAAAAGAAAAGACAGTTGGGGTCAATCAGATTCCTTTTCTCCATGATTTTAAGTAGGAAATACCCAGACAGCAGTGAGGCCAGTTACATACATACAGAAATGGCACTGTGACGGCATGGGTCATGACTTGCCAAAGCCACGTGCAAACCAAAGTAATGGTCAGCCAAGCGGAGCAATTAGCATGAAAAAGAACAGAGTGGTTGCCCAGCTGGAACAGAGATGCTTCAGTGAGGCTGTAAAGCCTGAGGGAAGCCTCCTAATGAGTCTCAGAATCACCTTCTTTCCACCTCACTTCATTCAGTTTCGGACCAGGTATGGCTTCCCACCAATTTCCCCAAAGGAGAACACTTTTGTGACTTTCTTAGTAGTAAAAATAAGATATCATAAAACAAACAAAATATTTAAATGCAATAAAGGTTTTGAAAAAACAGTGCAGTACTAATAATGTTTTATTAAATAGCTATTAGACTTCTCTTTACATATATATTAGTATTCACATGTGATTTTTTCACGGCTGGTTTGTAGCTTGCATTTTTTAACTTAAATGTCATGAACACATTTCCGTGCTCATAAATATAACTTTGTAATATTACTTCTAATGGCTCCTGGTATTCCATTGTACCCATATACCATAACCTCTAACAGAAACACCTTCATGATAGACATTTATATTGTTTCCAATTTTACTCCATGATAAGTAATGTGGCAATAAATCTACTTGAACATTCTAAATATCTTGTAATCTATTTTTCCTTAATTGTATAAGTATTTTCTTAAGTTTTCTAAAGTGGAATTATTAAGACAAATGGTATGTGTATTTTTGATTCAGAGCAAATTGTAATTTATAAGATACCAATTTTTTGCAAACCATTGTTAACAAAAAGAACTGACCTTTTCCACTCAAATAAGGTAAAGAATACCATCTCATTCCTGTTTCAATTTTTTTTTATTATTATTACTGATAGTCCTTGACCATTTGTATATCTCCTCTTGTAAAATATTTGTTCATAAACTTTCTTTTGCTATTAAAATACTGAGATGTAAATTGATTTAAGGGATCCTTTATATAATAAGGTCATTAATACTTCACCTAGCATAGATGTTGCAAATGTTTTCCTAGTAAGTTATTTGCCTTTTAAGTTGTTTATCGTCAAAAATTGAAAATATTTTACACTCTTACAACATTTTACTTTATGATTCCTGGCTTTCTTGGCATACTTGAAATGGTCTTCCCAAAAATATAAAAATATTCATTTTAGTTTTGTTTTAGGATGTTTATGGATTTACTGTTTGTGTGTGTGTATATATATATATATATATATAGTCCATCTGGAATTTATTCTGCCATGATTAAACTAAATACTCAACTTATGGAGTTATCCCAGGACCACTTATTGAATAATGTATTATTTTTCCTCTGGCTGACTTAAAATGGTATTTTTATCATGTTAAGTTCCATGATACATTGGAGAAACTGGATATTTTTACATTTTTACAAATGGTAAAGCAGTTTGATGCTAGAATTATAAAGGCTTATGTTAACACTAACTGCGTAATTTTGGACAAGTTACTAAATCTATTGTCTAAGCCTCAGTATCCTTGTCTAAAATGTGGAGATAATACGAATTAGGTGATTTAAAATTATACAGAATACTTAGCCAGGCATTTGTTATTAAGGAAATTTCAGTAAAATTATTTACTAGCTGTACTTGGGTTTATTACTGGATTTTCTTTTTCGTCCTATCAATCTATTTATTCCTGTGCCAAAACCTTACTTTTAATGATTATGTCTTTATCATATAGTTTCATATCTATTAAGGCAAGTATCTTGTATTGAGTTTTTCTTAGAATTATCCCGACTTTATTACATAATTATTCTTTAGAAAACAGTTACTTTCCCTGAAGTAATTTGAGTGGTATAATTAAAACAATAGTGATTCCTTAATCTCTCTGAGTTTCAGTTTAAACATATATGAATTAGGTACAATACCTACTTCTTATGGTTTTTTCAAGGGTTGGGTGTCAATGTAAATAAATTGCCCTAATACAGTGTCTGAAGCAAAGAAGATGTTTCATAATTGGTAGTATTGTGATTACTGTGATTTTTGACTTATTCTCTATCATGGTATCCAGGCAAATCAGTACCATAATAATTTTTTGTTAAGAAAGTGGCAAACGGAATGTTGGATCGATAGTGACTATTTGTACAGAAATAAATTCCAATAAACTTAAACTGAATAAAATCAAAAGATTCCTGAAGAGCATACAACCAGCAATGCAGGGCAAATCCAACAGAGGCTGTCTTTTATTAATAATTAGGAAAACATTGCTGGTGGAGGAGGAAAATAGTGGGCATTTCAACTTCCATCAGTCCATTGGGCCTAAGACAAAACAAAACCTTGATGCTAAAATTGCAAATATCTAGGCTGTATTTCACAGACTTCTTACACCAGGGGATGTGTGTAGGGGTACAGATGAAGGATGCTGAGGAGGTTTGTTAGTTTTTCGGATACTACACCGGAAAAGTAAATAAAATTATACACACTTTTAAGGATGCTGATGAACTCAAAACTGAAATGGCTTTGAGAAAACTGATCAATGGGCCATTTCTTAAGAGTAAGACTTCTGGGGAAAAATTTAAATTACTGGATTTTCCTTCTTCCTTCCCTTTCTTGCTTTCTGCCTGCCTTCCTTCCTTCCATCACTTATTCATTCAACAACCAGAGCTTCCTCTTACAACCCACTGTTGGTCATCCTTCTTTACCTCTGAGAGAAGAGGGAGGAAAGAATTTCAGAACTCTAGTTGAGATAAATATCAAATATATTATTCTTTTCAATGAGTCTTCCAGGGGAGGGGAGTTTTTCATCCCAACCACCCCCACAAAATACTTAAAAAAATTCTGTATCTTCTCACTACAAGCCTAAGTCTACCAGTTAAAATGGGAAAAAAAGCAGAAATAAGAAACAAATGCCATTTTTTTTTTCGGTAATGCATTACAACCAATTGATGCCAGACCGTAAGCGTTTAAAATGCCTAAAACACATCCGATGCCATCCAGGCAAATCTGAATGCTGCAAGCAGTCACCTTACTTTTCGGTGCTGAGGTTATGTTCACGAAGAGAACTGCAGTTGGTATCACGTTGCACAAGCTCCCGGAGCTTGGGGGAGAATAATGACACGAATCAATAATGCTGTCTGGGAAATGGCTTAGAATAAAATATTACAGAAGGGCACGAACATCACCCAGGGGGAGACTTCAGCGTTGATTAAATATGGCTGCCTCAGCTCTCTTCCACGCAGTGACAGATGGAAAAGAAGTGCTTACTTTGGCTTTCGCTGCATTTTTTTTTTTTTTTTTTGAACTAGGGTTACTCAGGTAGCATGAAACAGGGCAATGCATACCAGTTCAACTGACTTCGCTGCGCTTGGCTGCCCCCTGAAGGCCAAAACTGTACACACTGGCAAAGAATTCCCTCCTCGCACTTCAACAGCATCTGCAGCTGACATTGTTCCAAACTCTGATCCTTTCAAAGCATCCTTATGAAAAGAAATTAAGGGACAAAATAAAGCACGCAGAGTTCTCCCTTTCATCAATCCCACCTCCCTCCAAGGAAACAAAAAGGATAGTTCAACTGCTCACGTTAACAAAATATATTAAGTAATATATGAAGAATTAACAAAATATTCTGAACAAAAATTAGAAATCAGAGACCATCTAGATAAATGTCAGTGTTAAATCACATTTGAATGCTTAAAACACACACACACAAATTTGCACTGCCAGTATCAATAAATCTTTCTTATTTCCTCCATGTGTAAACTACCAAGTTTTGAAAATGTCCCAGGCCATGTCACAGAAATGTCATGTTCCTCTTCTAGTCCATCCAGCTGTACTGTGAACTTATCACGGTGCTTTATCCTACCAACTCTTTATTTCGGCCTTTCAGAGAACCCAAATTTAAAAAGAAAAACTTATTTTATCCCTGGAGTAAAAAGTGTGGGTGGCAGAGGCCGTCAGTAGTCTGGGCACTGAATTTCCTCTGTGTGTGAAAGCTTGTGTCTCTGGGTACCCCGTGATTGGAGACACCGGTCCAGAAACGCTTGCTGCCTACTCAGCTCTGTTATAAATTTGATTGAAACCATTAGCTAGATGTAATGAATTCCATGTGTCAGTCTTCTTTGGCATTTTTTTAAGATAGGATTTTTAAAACACATAATTGTGATAAATCCACTTTGGACAATTTATGTTTTTCTTTTCTTTCTTTCTTTTCTTTTTTTTTTTTTTTAAACTAGGATTCCTTCCACATACAGACTTGAAACAGTCAAGTGGGCATTTACATATTTACTGTGAGATAACTCCTGCTTTATAAATTTATACTTTTGGCCACTTTTTCCACTATTTTACTCCTTGGGAATTATTGAAGTAGGAAAACAGATTAACTTTTTCGGGCCGTTGAAATCTAAAAACTTTCTGTCAATAAGTAGACATGCTTAAAACACTTACTCAACATTGTATTCCTTGAAAGTTTACAGTAAATAGAGAGTATTTTGTGCTATCAATCTAATTCCCCAAAAGTCAGGCTTAATAAGTGTGTTTTTAGAATTTTTATGTCCTAAAAATCTATTTTAAGTAAATTACCATTATTTAAAAGTTTCTTTTAACCAGTATTATAAATGAAAACTGAGGAATAATTTATCAGAACTTGAAAACACTGAAATCTAAATTAAGTTGGCCACTCCCTCAAGTTTTGAATTCAGACAATTAGGTCAACATAGTAACAAAAAACAGCATATTTTAACAAAAGGTTTTTCTCGAAGGGTACAGTCATGCTCCTTTAAAACTGTATATACACAAATAAAAGGAAGTACCAGTCTCTCTCATCCAACATACATTGTCAATTCCTGAGAATCAGAAATTCTGAAAGAAAATGATAACTGAAAGCCATTTCCATTATCTTAAATAGAAAAAATTAAAATATGCTACGTAATAATTTCCAAACTCCAAACCGATTACTAAAATGCAATGACTGCTATATATAAGTAGCACACAAGTAAGTTAGAGTATAATGTGCTGAAAACATTACTTCCTAATTACTGAACAGTTAATTGCTGTTCACACACAATGGCTTTGTGGAATAGCGTGGCCTTCCTTAACCAGCTATATTTGGAATATAACATGAGTCTTTTCCCACGTGAGTTTGGGGGAACAATTTTTTTTCCTTTACAAACATTGTCAAAATAAGGTTTATCAAGGAGATGCACACGTTTCATTGTTGAACACCAGGAAGCACTGTGGGAAAATGTTAAGGGGAGAACTTGGGCAGAGGGTACTATATAGCCAGTGTGAGCCAATAACTCAATGGGCTGCTTCACCAGGAACTAATTCCCCTCACACGGGAGAGCAGCAAACCCAAGCTGGATGACCTAGTCATTGTGATAGCCTTTGCCATCTGTCTGAGTTTCCTGGAGCTGCCATAACAAATTCCCACTAACTTGATGGCTTTAAACAGCAGAATGTTATTTCTCACAGTTCTGGAGCCCAGAAGTTTGAAATCAAAGTGTCAGCGGGGTAGGTCCTTCTGAGGCTTCTGTGCCTCCCTCCTAGCCTCTAGGGGCTGCCAGCAACTCTTGGCATCCCACAGTTCACAGACACACTGCTTCAGTTTCTAACCTGCCTTTACATTCCCTTCTCCCTCTTCTCTTCTAAGCATACTCATCATCGGACTTAGAGCACACCCTCATCCATGATAACCTCCTCCTGGATTTCTTTTCTTTTTTTTTTTGTCTTGTCTGTGCCGCGTCTGCGACCTACAGCACAGCTCACGGCAACGCCAGATCCTTAACCCACTGAGCAAGGGCAGGGACTGAACCCACAACCTCATGGTTCCTAGTCAGATTCCTTAACCACTGAGCCACAATGGGAACTCCCTGAATTTCTTAATAACATCCGCAAAGATCCTTTTCTCAAATAAGCTCAGATTCACAGATACTGGGTGGACATATCTTTCTCGGGCAGTGTGGGTGAGGGGGAACCACCATTCAATCCACTGCACCCTCCAAGCTTGAATTTGTGTGATAACATCTCCCCTCTACTGGAAATCATCTCTACAAGGGCCAGGAAGCCATTTGCCACAAGTCTTCAAGCACTTTAGCTCCTCACTGCCTCTGGCATAATCGTCATTTGCTGAATGAAATGAGGGAACAGAACTCGTTTCCATCCTCACGGGCGACAATTTGGAGGTAACTCATTCTGTAAGATTGCTTTATGCCACACAGTCTAGTTATCTAAAAATGGTCAAGGAGTTCCCACTGTGGCTCAGCGGGTTAAGAACCTGGCATCATGTCTATGAGGACTCGGGTTTGAGATCCCTGGTCTCACTCGCTCATTGGGTTAAGGATCCAGCATTGTCACAAGCAGTGGTGTAGGTTGCAGATCCACCTGGGATCTGGCGTTGCTGTGGCTGTTGTGTAGGCCGGCTGCTGCAGCTCTGATTCAACCCCTAGCCTGGGAAGTTCCATATGCTGCAGGTGAGGCCCTAAAAAGAAAAAAAAAAAAAAAGATCCAAAAATTTCAGGGGCCAGAGAGCCTTCCTAGGAATGAGCCTGTGGCAGGTACTGTGCCGGCTCTCTGTGGAAACTGTCAAGCATTCCCATGGTTTTCCTAACTTCTTTGCCTAGAAACTGCTTCTAATGCATCTCTCCAAGCGGTCTAATTGAAATCGTTCTAATGGGGAAATTAGAGAAAACAAGGAGTGACCCAAGGAAACTGCATGTTTGATGGCTCACTAGATCTTATCACATGCAGCTAAGATGAAAATTCGAATCCTTAGATCACAGCCCACCAGGACATTGAGCTAAGAGGCTTTGACCCGGTTTTTATTCATGTGCAAAATAAAATTAATTCATGACATTTACAGATGTGGACATATAAGGAACTGATACAATTTTATAAGCATGTGTGCTTGTTTGTATACGTCTTGGATGTAACTTAAACAAACGAATATGCCTGGATGTCGCTGTCAAAGGGTGTTGCTGTTATCAGGTAGACTTTGCCATTCTGAGGCTCCCCCACCCCCACTTCTTTCTCTTTTCCCCTTTTTATTTTTTTAAATAAAGTTTTCTTTCAAGTCCTCTACTGTTACCGTGTTTCGGCCATCAAAGTCCCCTCCTAGCCATTTCATTTACCTTGTGACTCTGACCCTTTGTGAAGCTGAGCATTTTCAGAGTAAACCGATCCTGCGGGTCCCCAAGGATGTTATTCTCATTTATTCACTCAGCCCTTTGAATGGAGCAGCCCTCCCTTGGCAGCCGTTCAGCAGACCAGGATTCAAAGAGCACACAATCCTTTTTCTTCCAAGGGCCTTTCAAAACCCGGTCCAAGGTTTGTCGAGGAGCTTTAATGGATGTCAGTCATTTAGCATGTTACATTTCATTCATGGCTGCCAGGGAACGTGATGAGTAGAGAAGGAATAAAAGAAAACGGGCAGACAAGAGCGGGAAGGGATAGTTTGCTGAGCCTTTTGTGACATGACATTATAGAGGGCATTTTTGAGCTGCCATTACTCATGATAGGAGTTAAAATAGAGGGAGGTAATGTGCTGTCTTCTAAGCCCCGGCAAAGCCTCCCAAACAGCTTCGGAGCCAGGATTTCAGGAACCTGGGCCTCAATTTGAAAGGTAGGTGCCGGGAATCAGAGACAGCTGTTTGGTGGGGCCCCCCCACCCACCGTCCCCCAGGTGGGTGATGGAGGGATGGCGTCCCTTTTGTGCCATCTGCCTGGTCATCTCTGACAGCTGGTTCTCCTTTTCTGAACATCAAAATGTTTGGGGATGGTCTCTGGGGACCGGCAGGAAGACGGGAAAGCTCAGTGACAGTCCCAGGGGACAGCGAGGGGGATGGAGGCGAAGTTCAGGACTGCGTACCTCTGTACCTGCCAACTGGTGTGTCACAGACGGGCTAAAATTACTGACTAGTCAATTATCTGATTAAAGAGAGTCTTTCATTTGAGGCTTTAAAAAAAAAAAAATCCAGACTGAAATCTAAACCTTCTAGAAAGTGAGCCCCCCCCTCCAATTTTTTAACGTGGGCATAATCAACATTTGGAGAGGGAATGATAAAATGGTACAGGGAGAAACACTTTGTTCCTGGCTCCAGGCCATAAATTGTTCTAGGATTTTTCTCTTTCTTTTTTTTTTTCCTTTCCCTTCGTTTGGGTCCGACAGCAATGTTATGAACTTAGTTGAAACTACTGGCATCAGATTTAATCTGACTTATCTTCACACGCGCGCACACAGGGAGCTACCAGGCTGACTGTATTTTTAAATGAGCAGAATCAATTGATTCGAAAAGTACCCATGTTCCCCCCAAACATTTCATTTTTTATTAGTTTTACAATTGCACTGAAATCCCTTTAAATTATAGAGTGCATGAATTATGCCTCTGTCAGGCAGCATCAGAACTATGTCTTTATGGCTCTGGGATTCCACAGAGGCTGTTGTGGTTTGCAAATAACAGAACAATGTGCTGCTGCTTCACCAGCCGGTTAATGACTTGCCCCATGGTTGAAGGCCCCAAACCGCACGGGGCAAGCTGGGCTGAGGCCCCCAGGCCAGGGCTGCCCAGCCGAACCGCACAAAAAGAGGGAAAACATGCCGCACTCATTATCCAATGTGGACGGAGCTGACTTCTTGAAATTTTATTAATAATTTCTCCATAGTTTACGTTGCCTTGTTTGTTTTACAAAAAAAGAAAAGACACAGTAAAGTTGTGGAGTCAGCAAACAGCCACGCATAGGAAAAAGTTAGACGACCAGACCTAAACCAAAAAAAAAAAAAATTCTTAATCTCTGGACTGAATACACAGCTGGGGGCAGGGAGGAGGCTTAAAAAAAAAAAATTAAGCCTCTTTGTTAGAAGAAGAAAAAGAAGAGAAGGAGCAGAAGGAAGAGGAAGAGGAGGAGAGAGGGAGGGAGGAATTAAGGCAAAATTTCATCGCTATCATGTCTGTTTCTCAATTCATAAATCCATGACCTGCTCTTCACGTTAAGAGTGAATGAACGGAGTTCCCATCGTGGCTCAGTGGTTAATGAATCCGACTAGGAACCGTGAGGTTTCGGGTTCGATCCCTGACCTCACTCAGTGGGTTAAGGATCCGGCGTTGCCGTGAGCTGTGGTGTGGGTCACAGACACGGCTCGGATCCCGCGTTGCTGTGGCTCTGGCGTAGGCTGGCGGCTACAAGCTCTGATTTGACCCCTTGCCTGGAAACCTCCGCATGCCGCGGGAGCGGCTCGGGAAAAAGGCAAAAAGACAAATAAAATAAAATAAAATAAAAATAAAAGAGTGAATGAAGGATTTACACTGAAGAATACAATGGTCACTAATACACATGCCCCCAAAGCCTTAAGGAACTATGTCAAAATAGATGCTGACTAGGGGATGTTTTAGTTCTTCTCGGGCGTTGTTTCTACCCTACCCAAGAAAAGTTGCATCTGAAACTTTATTTTTTGTAATTTACTGCGACACTTTCACAGCTTTCGTCGTAGAACAAACATTACTAGTGTTTGAGTCTTACTGTGGCCCTGGGACACCTTTTCCCATACAAAGTACAAGACCTCAGCCTGGCTGATGTGCACCAAGCTAGACTGGGAAGGAACCACGTCACTTTGCGATTCCTATCAGAAATATACCCCGGGAAGATATTTCTGCCACAGTTACTGGGTATTGCTTTATTTATTTATCTTATTGGTTATCATATAGGTGTGGAAGTTCCCAGGCTAGGGGATCTAACCAGAGCTGCAGCTGCTGGCCTCGACCACAGGCATGGCAGCTACAGATCCAAGCTTCAGCTTGTGGCAATGCTGGATTGTTAGCCCACTGAGTGAGACCAGGGATCAAACCCGCATCCTCATGGATGCTATGCCAGGTTCTTAACCCGCTGAGCCATAGCAGGAACTCCGAGCATGACTTGATTGGAGTGTATCCTACTGTTACTCATCTATGAACTTTGTTATCTTTTTTAAAAATTAAAAGATGGCAAAGGAGAAGAGATATAAAATATAAGTGTGGAGCGGCAGTGTGTGTGTGTGTGTGTGTGTGTGTGTGTCTGTGTCTGTGTTCGAGGGAACCTCGACTTTTAGGAAGCCACTCTCCCAGAAGGCATACAAGTATCCTGAGTGAATTATGAAAAGGAAGATGGCCTTTCTTTTACTAAAGGAGAAAATTTTGCCCGAGACCCTGACCATACTTCCTAGAGGGAGTCAACAAAAGACTCATCATAGATTCTACCTTGACTCAAAGGACTTGACCGTCTTCTTCTATTGCTCTGACAGGTGGGCACACAGACTCTGCTCACACCCTCAGTGGCCGGCAACTAGCTCTTACTCTCTCAGCTTGTGGGTGACCTTCTTAATTGTCAGGAAAGTATTTTCTTCTACGGGCCCACACTCACCACCCTGCAACTACCCCTATAGGACAGCCTTGGAAATTTTTAACACAACTTGTCACTTCTCTTGGGCTAAATGAACACATTCCTCCAGCTACTCTTTGTGTAATATGGTTTCCAGACCCTTCACCGTACCTTCTTTGAACACGGTCCAGTTTGCTGTCAACTTCTCCCTTAAAATGTGGTGAATAGAACTCAACACAGCACTTCCTGTGTGACTGGCAGCAAATGAGGTTAGACTAATACTTCCCTTGATGTGAAGGCTCTGTTGCAATTACTAGAGGATACGACTGAGATAGGGATTTAGCAGCAGCGTCACACTCTTGGGTTACATGAATTTGTATGAAAACCAAAAATATGTTTGCACTTACTCCCAAATTAGATTTTCCCCACTGTCCACACAAGAAGTCGATCATTTGAATCTCTGCGTAAGGGGTTTCTTATTTATCCTCTTGCATTTCAACTTCTTTGTTCCAGCAAAACTTTCTAGCTTATAAAATACTTTGAGTGCATCCTTTCTGTTTTCCAGCACATTAGCTAATCCTGTCATTTTGTGTCACTTGAAATTTTGACAAAACGTTCTTCTTTGTCCAAGGCCTTGAACAATAGAGAAAAGAATGAGTGCCTTTATAGAGGAAGGAATCAATGATGCACTTGACACCTAGCATTCAAAAAATGTTGTTATTATCTTTAAAATTTTTCAAAGCCCTTCTTTTGGTAGGCATCAAATCCCTCCCTCATGGCCATAGCTAATAAAGTTTTGTTTTAAAAAAACATAGAAACAGTATAGATGAGGGAAGGAAAGAGGCCAGAATGTGAAAGTCAAGTTGTACCCAATTCATTTGCCCTTAGGAAAACCACATCATTGTTCCGTAGCCAGTTCTGAGTGGCAGTCAGCAACCTGGTCCACCTCCTGCCCTCTGAGATGTGCCCCTGTGGTTTTTCTTGTCCACTGACAGAATAAATAAAAGCAGGAATGAGTGAATAAATTAGCGTGTAAGTCCAAGATTTTGTATTTTATTTTAACAATGTTCTCATCATGTCTGTATCCATAAGACAAGGGTCCAAAATGAGTGGCCTAAAGATTACAGGTATCCCCCATTTTTTGAAAGTTCCCTTTAGGCCACTTCATTTCCCAAAAGACTTGCATTAATCCCTGTGGTCGCTAACTGAAAGAAATCCAAAAAGGATGTTCACTTTTCTGAAAGAAAGCTGAAGAATGGCAGTAGTGATCAGCGTTTGTTTTGCAGCGAGATGTTACAGAGGCAGCGAGAGTGGCTTCCCCCCACATCCCAGCATCAAGCTGCCTTAGCTTTGAACTGTGTCTGGGAGGCTCTGTGTTTTATCTCGATTTATTTTACACAGCTTTTTTTGCAAGATGTGCCCTAAGGTAATTGCTCCTTCCTCCTTCTCATTACACCATGTTGGCTTATGGAAGGTTTCAAATCAACCATCTCCTTTCAGATAGTCAGGAAACCTGTATTTATTAATGCTTTAGGTAAGCAACTGAGTACTTTTATTGTGGTGTGACAACAAACCACAGAAGGTTTCTTGCTTCTTAAGCATTTTTTGAAAAAAATTCCAAAATTTTTGCAGTATCACAAAGTTTAGTACCATACATTTGGGAAAGTATTATCACAACAAATGAAAACAACAGTCCTAAAAACTGGTACATGCTGCTGTGCCTATTTTATTATTTGTTTCTTCAATATATCCACTTTTATTTTTTATTTATATATGACATATATAAATTGCACTTATAATGTGTTTCTAGTATGCATTAAGTCCAAATAAAGTAGGGTTTTATAAACCAATGTACCATCTTTTCCTGTCAATGTTCCCTAATTGCCTATATATGTTGTAGAGAGAGGCAAAGGCAATATTTATTTTGTGAAAATTAGAATTTCTAATGTAGAAGGAATATGAATTTTATATTTATAAGCTTTAGATATCTTTTTTTAAAAGTTTCAAATTATATAGCAAAACTCATCAGCAGCCTAGAAGCAAATTGAGAGGATAGATGATATTTATGTATGTGAAAATAAATATAAAACTTACACTTCTACCACTTTCTTGTATTTTTCCACTGCTTTAAGGTACTCAAGAATGTGATTTCTAAGTGACTATCTGATTTTCTATCCACATCCATATTTTCCATGTAAAACCTAGTTTTTGTATAAAAGTTCTCACTATGCAACACTTGAATTCCTCAAAATGGTTTCTTAGCTCAGGAGAAACATAAGCAGACATATATGTACACACTCAGGTGTAGAAGAATGGTAAAGATTAGTAAAAATACAGGGACATGATATTTTTAGAGTCCCACAGCTGAGAGATGCTGTAGAAAGGCTCTTGATCTATCATGGCCCTTTATCTATGTCACGGCAGACTCTTCCACTTTTTCAACTACCTTAAGCAAGCTATGTACCTGTTCTCTGTGTACCTCTGTAGTTGGAGACTGGCCAGGCTCCCTGCTGTCACTGGCAGTTCATTAATCCTGAACTACTGCCTTGTTCACCCACCCTGGGGTCCTGCGGTTCCTAAGGCTTGAGTGAATGGCAGCGAGTGGAAAATAGGAGGCTTTGTTGACCCAGGTCCTTTCCCTCCATGATGATGACCTTCTGGGCCACCATGGACCTAAAGCACATGGGGTCACTCTGCCTCTCTGTCTTCTGCCTTCACTTACTAATGTTCTTTGTGTTTCTGGGTATGGATTCTTTTAACACTTGCTGACACTAGATGCTTTTAATATCTGCCCACATAGTGATGGCTGAGAAAACCAGTAAGGAAGAAATTCTTCCAAGTTAAGACACCTCACAAAAACAGAATAGTTTTATTTATTTATTATTATTATTATTTGTCTTTATGCCTTTTTCTAGGGCCGCTCCCACGGCATACGGAGGTTCCCAGGCTAGGGGTCTAATTGGAGCTGTGGCCACCAGCCTACACCAGAGTGGGATCCAAGCCACATCTGTGACCTACACCACAGCTCACGGCAACACTGGATCCTTAACACACGGAGCAAGGCCAGGGATCAAACCCACAACCTCATGGTTCCTAGTCGGGTTTGTTAACCACTGCGCCACCATGGGAACTCCAAAAACAGAATAGTTTTAAGTAGATATCATTGCACTAGGGGACCATTTTGATTTTGTAAACTCTTCAAGGTAAGGGAGGGACCCACCTTTGTTAGGGCCACTTCTATTAAATCTGCTTCAGTTTTTTCTGACTCCTGTGTAAATATGCTTCCTGGACAATGAATTATTTGTGCTTTTCTTTATAAAGGTAAAACGATCTGATTTGTTCGTGACCTGATTTTTACTAATTCCTGTATTCTATTTGTTTTATTTGTGGCCCTGTCCACAGGATGTGGAAGCTCCCGGGTCAGGGATTGAATCTGTGCCACAGCAGTGACCCAAGCTGCTGCAGTGATAACACCAGATCCTTAACCTACTGCAATACAAGAGCACTAATTCTTATGTTCTAAACATCTGTTAATCTAGACTTCAAAAATCTCTCCTATAACCCCTGTAACCCCATTTGTTTTTTTAAAGGTATATGAATATGCCCTTATTTTAACTTGATAAAAAAAAACTATCGACCCACCCAGCTGCAAAAATAGAATAAACAGATAACTTTGTTGAGATCCTACAGAGCACATAAGTGAATGTTTTCATTTATAACTGACAATTTTGTAACAAAGATACTGAAGAAATTCCCACTACAGAATAGGATACTGTGATTTCCTAAGATCGAATAGTTAGAAGTTCTGGTGCCAGGAGAGAAAGTACAGTTCTATTCAGAGTAATACTGACCCCCTCTATGCTTCCTTTCCTCGAGCCAGTCCCTCAAACTCCAACCTGGGCCCATATTTAACACTGGCCTTCTTGCACAGAGAAGATAATTCAGCAGAGCCCCCAGCAATCATCCCCTATAGGAGAAATGCCAATCCTTTCCACCGATGTGCTCAGGTGTAGGGTTGTGTGTGTGCGTGTGTGCGTGTGCGTGTGTGTGTGTGTGTGTGTGTGTGTGTGTGTGTGTGTGAGAGAGAGAGGGAGAGGGAGAGGGAGGGGGGAGGGGAAGGGCGAGAGAGAGAGAGAGAGAGAGAGAGAGAGAGAGAGAGAGAGAGAGAGAGAGAGAGAGAGAGAGAAACATGTTTTTAATATAATTCAAGTGTGTTGGCAGGGATTTAAAAAGCACAAAAAGAGATGGAAAAAGATCTTTTTCTTTATTTCCAGAAGAAAAAAAAAAATCTGTGTTACCTTAAAGCCTGTTTGAATGTTACAGTGTCAAACTCACCCTGCCGTTTTTCAAATAGGCATTCCATTAGGCCCTCTTAAAATTTATTCTAACTACAACACTGTATTTTTATGTTATTGTGTATTTGTAATTAAAGGGTTTACTGCTTTGGTAATTATAGGGAGAATTTAAGTAAAAAGCTAAAGTATATTCTACAGAAGACCCAAATTACAGTAGTGACCAATTGTACATTGATTTAATCTGGACCTCGAGAACAGCAACGGCCCTTAAAATATCAACCTTTTATTTGCATAGTAAGTAAGGTCAAATATGCACTGTATACAATAACATCTGAGAAGATGTTGACATAATGTTAGCAAAATATAGTTGTGACAGCGACAGGAGAAAACTACTCTTTCAAAGAATAGGTTCTCTGAATGCTCTTGGGTCCTATGCAGCTTATCATCAGTACAGTATCAATAAATGGTAAGAAAATGGTATCTTGCCACGTAATACCAGGTATCATCCTAAATTCTACTCATTGCTAGATTGAGTTCTATAGTACTGGCAGGAGCTTAATAGCATCTCTTATGTATCCTCATGTAAGAAAACATGGCTGTGAGGGGCTCATCCAAGAAGACATAGGTAACAAATATCTGTGCCAGACCCAAACCAGGACCTCTGAGTCCAAGTCCAGTGTGCTTTCCCACTCCAGCAGCCTCATGTAAAATTCCATATTTCAAACAGGATATGCAATGTACTTTGAGTTATAGCTTTGTGATCTGATTATTTGCTG
The DNA here is from genome assembly GCF_016906955.1 of Phacochoerus africanus. NCBI lineage: Eukaryota > Metazoa > Chordata > Mammalia > Artiodactyla > Suidae > Phacochoerus > Phacochoerus africanus. The sequence goes on from NC_062545.1 coordinate 30,735,164, forward strand.
TCAGTATGTATCCTCGTATGCTTCTCTGACCCAAGGGTTGTCCCTTTTGGATCACTGTTATCCGATTTTTCTAAACATTCCTGTGTGTCTCTCACTCTGTCTCCATCAGTGGTTTCAATTTTTAGACCTTATCTCTACTTTATTTTTATTCTAAGTTTTTTTTTTTTTTGCTTTTTCGATTTTCTGAAAATACAAAATAACATGATTTTGTTATGAAGAACTTGGGTGCTACTTAGAGTCGTCTTTGAAACTGATTTCCTCTTTATAATTTTTATCAAGTTACCTAAGCCCTTTCATCCCTCGGAATATCTGTTTTGAAACTTGCTTCGTAGGCTGAGAATTCTGTACATGAAAAAAAGTGGGATGAGTGTGGTTAGGATAAAGAACAAGACTCTGGCATGTAATCAGCATGATTCAGTGGATAAGTAGAATTTCCGATTGTTATATCAGTTTTAAACCACACTATGCATTGCCCAATTCAGGAAGCTTGATTCTTCCAACATGTTTAAACTATTCTCTGGCAGAGAATTAAGTGCTTTGAGAAAAGAACAAAAACCAACAGAGTTTATGGTGTGGTGAAGTCCCAGATCCTCAAAAACTCTGAGACACCAACACAAGACGCTTTACAGGCAAAGGATTTGCTCCACTGGATATATTAATGCTTATAAACATACTATTACTATGCCCAAAGAGCCAGTATTTTAGATTTTGATCATTTTACCTATTGTTGTATTGGGGGCAGTTGAAGAATTTTGAAAGAGCCAACCTGAGTTCATATTCTACTAGAGTCATCTCTTACTAGCTTTAAGTCCTTCAAGTTTAATTTCACTTTCTGAGCCTCATTTGTAAATACCGCAGGGTTGTTATGACAAAATAATGGGCACGAAGTGCCTAGATTAATATTGGATTCCCACCAAGTGATATGATGATTATGATGATGAGGACAGTGATGATGTTACTGTGAGTCCTCACACTGATTAAAGGGGGAGGAGGAGAAAGCCAAGCTTAATAGCAGATCTAATACAAAATAACTTCTAACTCTGAATATTGTAAACAGTAACAACAATCTAGAAATGTGATCATGTTTCATTAAATAAGTTTTCTAAGGAAAAAAAAAAACTCTCCTCTTAAAAGACCCATGGACACTAATCTGATAAATCTATAAATATTTATTTATATTTGGCCTTTTGTAATAAATAATTTTGAAAAGCAATTTTATGGAACTTTACAGAGATGTATTAGTTTGTTAAAAATGTTTTCCCTAAAGTCTTTTCATTTTGCAGTGCATGATTAAAAAAAATAATAATAATAATAATAGGAGGAGTTCCCGTCGTGGCGCAGTGGTTAACGAATCCGACTAGGAACCATGAGGTTGCGGGTTCGGTCCCTGCCCTCGCTCAGTGGGTTAACGATCCGGCGTTGCCGTGAGCTGTGGTGTAGGTTACAGACGCGGCTCGGATCCCGCGTTGCTGTGGCTCTGGCGTAGGCCGGTGGCTACAGCTCCGATTCAGCCCCTAGCCTGGGAACCTCCATATGCCACGGGAGCGGCCCAAGAAATAGCAACAACAACAACAAAAACATAATATCTCTTTTTTGAAGTAAATGGGAATAAAGCAGAGTTTGAAGCATTTGAAATTTACTTCACAACATAGTTGCCAGAAATACATTGGTCAAGTTTCATTCTACCATGTTGGATTTGTTTCATGACTTTAAACAGTAGATACTCCAGGGAGAATCTGAGCCTTGGTAAGAAAAGACATGCACATACTCTATGTGTTATGGTCCATAGGTAGAAATGCTTATCCTCAGAGACGATTTTACAATAAACAAAAAATCAGACTAAGGCCAACAGGATCGCAAGCTCCTTTAGGGGAGCAAACTGATGAAACTATCTGGCAAAACTTTTTCAGGTTTTCAGTTATCAAAGCAAAGTTCTCCAAGTTGTAATGGGTTCCTTGATTTGTTTATTTTGTTTAGCTCTAAGCCAGAGGTAACCTTGGCAGCAGCCAATCATCCCTCTATGTGTCGGATGCCTCACTCGCTTTCCAGGGGAGAAGGGCCCTGTGACCAGGGAGTCACGGCTGGGAGGAGGAGACCCTCTGAAGCCCCTTACCAATTCAACTCGGAATAGCTCTCCCTGTGGTTGACATTAAAAAGAATAGCAGATGACCCTTTCTGTTTACTAAACTTTACCTTATGTTGTTGTCCCTGCTATGCTGATTTTTATTTAAAAATTTTAAAATAATTATTCAAATCAAACAACATATTCCTAAAACTGGAAGTAGTGGACATTTTAATACAGACTGCAGTCAAAGAGACATTGTACCCTAGGTCCTTCACATGGGTCTTAAGTGTTGAGTAACAACCTCCAAATAATTATTTCCTCTATCCCACACTCTTCTCCCTCTTGGTGTGCTGCCCAGGTAGGCAGCCAATACTAAGTATCTGATAACATGCCTTGTTGGGCCATGTAGAATAATGTTTTGTTCCGAGCCCTGTAATCTTGCTCCTCCACATTGAAGGCTCTACGCCCAGCACATCTTGTCTCTTGGGAAAGCCACAGAGTCTTGTTGGTGGCCAATAGTTATGCTATTTCTACCTCTTCCAAACCAAGATGAAGATGATGTGAAATTTCTGTTTGCTTATTGCCCATGGAACATATTTACACATTCCAAAAATTCTGAAGAAAGTGCAAAGATGAAATATTCTCTGAATTAGAAGCCAAATGTCTCCTCAAAGCCAATTTTACTGGGTTGTTGTGTTACATGCATTTGTAAAGACGGCGTCATGGGAATTAATTTACATTCACCTCTGCTATCAAATTCAGTAAGTGTTATATATGGACAGATTCAAAACCCTAAATTTATTTGCATATTCTCTTTTAGGTATTTTGGTTTTACTCACATATTGAATTTTCCTCTTTATATCTAGCCAGACACTTTTAGTCTTATTTTAGAGATTAAAAATGAAAGTCCAGAAAAATAAGTTACCTTAAAAATGCAGTTTTGCTTTGATGCTAAGAATGATGCTTTAAATATAATCTTTGAAGATATCTCACCCTGAAACTGCCTTTTTTTTTTTTTCTTTTTCTTCAATTGCCAGTGACTTCTCAGAAATGATACATAGGTAAAGGTCATGTTATTGGGATTATTGAATTCTCAAAGGAAGGTGGAGGATAGACAAATACTGTGTTGCTTCTTCCGCATAGGCTAGTTGCAAAATGAAAAAAAAATAAGAGTCACCATTGTCTTGATATGCAAATCAGTGTTTGATCGTTTTATGGTTATACAGTACAGAATTGGGACATGTACTATCCCAACCAATTCAATATCCTCCCCACCTTTGCTCAACTGCTCTCTTTACCTCTCTTATAAATTTGTAAAATTTTTAGTATGTGAATTTATTTGCTTATCATCTTCTAGGTATCTTTATGCAAAGTATACCTCACTTTTCGACTTTGAGTTCTCCGAAACAGACCCCCCTGCAGATCACATTTGTATGAACCAAATGTCATTTTATCATCCTGTTTAAAAGGACAGATTCCTCTGTGCTGTGACTAAGCATTCACAAACGTAATAAACCAAGGTGTTGGCACAACCAATTGTCTCCTGGTGCAGAAGGCATGTGTGTGCTTCCATTGTGCTCCAGTGCCTGAGAGATAAAGACAAGGAGCCACTGAGAAGGCTCTTTGAGGAATTGCCCCAGTGAAGAGAAAACAGGAAGGCAGAGAGGACGGAGTGCTTGTACAGCTGGAGGCCTGGGGGGCAGGAGGAGGAGGGGGAGGAGTGAGGCTTAGGACCTGGAGGGAGCCCTGCCACTACTCAGAAAGTCTCCAAAACAATCCACCTTATCTCAGTCGAAGTTTCTGAAAGTCTATGTCCTAAGTCACTGATGGATGAAATGATGAAGGTGAATAGTAGGCAAAAGGGGGTGAGACATAACTTTTAAAGTTTCTTTCAATTATTACAAGTTTTCCATCTCTGTCATTTTTTTTTCTGCCCCCTTTCCACGCAACAAACATAAACGCAGCATCTCCCAGATGACAAATGTAAATCGCATTCCTGATGCCCCCCTCCAACATTTGTATAACAAGCCCCCCAGTGTGGCATCCAGTAGTGAAGGTGACAGTAGAAGTTTGGTTTTATTTTTCTCCTCCGGATGGAAGCCTGTGTTAGGCTATAGGAGGACCCTCTCTCCCAGCCTCCTTCAGCTTCCAGGAATGCAAGAAGAACAGAGCTGACTGTAGCACGTGGAGTGTTGGCCCTTGGCTGGGGGAGGTAGAGGGCTGGGGGAGGGGACACAAAAGGCAGCGAATGGCCCTCCTGTTCACAGTCTACACTCTAACTTTTAGGGAAAGGGCTATGCCGTCGGTCTCCCGGGATATTGTTTAATCCCTCCTCCCAATTTAAATGGTTTGTGGGTCAGCAGTTGACCTTCTCTGCACAAAACAGTCTTGAGAAATCACCTTCTGAGAAGCAGTCAGGGCAAGGTTCCCTACCCCATGGCCCTGTCCTGGAGCAGTGGGACACAGGAAGAGAGACAGAAAACACAAGTCACTAGTCCTAAGCCACTAAGGCAAGACCACCTTGACTTTGTAGATCTTGAGAGTCAGAAAGTCTACATAGTTTTTCACTGATGGAATGAACTATCGAGGCTACCAATAAAATAAATACAATTTCCCTGCTTTCCTTTGCTTATGGCAAAGTAAGAACTTTCAATTACTTGGACCAAAATATTTCTGATTGCCTTTGATGGGCAACATCTTTATTATTCTGTGACTTTTAATTCAGAAGCACAACTTGTTTAAAATGATTTTAAGGCCAAAACAATGCAGCAGTCACAGCCCCTCTGACATATACTGTCTCTAACCAGAAAAATCAGCAAAGCCAGAAGCTTTCTGCTGTGAGCACTTTTGTTTCTCCTCTTTTGTTTTATTAACCTCTCCACAGCTGGTGCAGTTGAAAACACTCTTTCATCACATGCTTAGCAGAAGTTCAAGTATAGCTGAGAATGCAGCCAAGAATCTGTCTGCTGGATTCACTGTCAGAATGTCATGTTTCACTTCTAACCTAACTCCTATCTGATACAGCTGACGGAAACAGGCAAAGAAAATCCGCAGCAGGAAAATCTCTCCCTGGACCCTCTCAAACTGATTACTCCCGAGGAATCGAGGACAAGTTAAGTCTAGCAGAGTAGTAATACTTTCACATTCACATATGAATTCAGGATTCACAGGATTTTTTTTCTCCTTCACCCTTTTATTGATGTTGTAAATAAAAAGTCTACAAATCATGGAGCTGCTGCTGGATTATGAAGTAATAATGCATTCTTGTCTGAGTTTACTTAGAATTTACAAAACAAAATAAAAATTTAAGTGGAATAAATTTTTTTTTCCAGATTTCCTTTTTTAAACTTTTTTTTTGAGTTTGAGTTGCCTTTTTTTTTTTCCATTTTTTAAAGTTTTATTGGTTTGCAATGTTGGGATCATTTCTGCTGTACAACAAAGTGATTCAGTTATTCACATACACACATCCTTCTCTTTCAGATTCTTCTCCCACAAAGATTATCACAGAATATTGGGTAGAGTTCTCCTGCTTTATTTTAATAATGTACTTGATATTTCTAATCTTTATCCCTCAATATCCCTTTTTTTATAATCTAGGGAGTATTCATGATGATTGGGTAATATTTAGGTAAATACATTTATTGCTGCAAGGCGATTATATTGGCTGCCAAAATGTTTTTGATGAAGTGAGATGAATATTCCAGTTCCTTTTCTTGGAGAAAGGATACATTTTCAGAAGCATTTCCCAAACTGCATGGCTCAGGTTAAAAAAAAAATGGCTTTATTATAAGAAAAGTATTTTACTTTCTCTAATCTATTTATAATTTTTAAACACTTCGGTTTTAGTGAATTGTTGATGGGATCATCTCCCAAATGTAGGTACTTAAACTTCTTCTATTGAGATATTCATAAGTACACTGATGGAAATTAAATATCTCCTAATGCTTAAGAAATGGTGATACCAATGTGAAGTGTTATAACACTCTGGCTTACCTGCTAAAAAGAAATAAAATAAAATAACACTCTGGCTTGTGATGCATATCTGGTTTATTCATTTAGTCAAAAAATAAATATTTAATCTGCAGCTCCAATTCAACCCCTAGCCTGGGAACCTCCATATGCTGTGGGTGTGGCCCTAAAAACAAGACCAAAAAAAAAAAAGATAAATATTTCTTAAGGGCCTACTATGTGCTCAGCACGGTTCTAAGTGCTATCTTTGGTATCTTTGGGATACTGTCATGATGAAGGAGAAAAACTGCAGGGCTCTACTTATTTTAAATGGGGAGAGTAAGACAGAAACTAAGACAACAAACGTAGTTGATAGCAAGGAGTTCCCGGCAGAGAATTAAAAGAGAGTGGTGAGATTGAGACTGACTGGCCAGGTTCCTTAATGTTGGGTGGTCAAAAGAGTTGTCTTCTGAAGGGGTGTGACTAAAGCTCAGTTGTTTCCCAAGATAAGAAAAAGGGCAGCCACGTGAGAATTCAAGGAGAAATATCAAATTCAAAGAATTTGAGTTGAGGAAGCCAAAAAGATCCAAAAGGATGGGAAAGTTTGGGTTTTATTATAAAGGTAATGGGAAGCCATTTGGGGCATTCCAAACAGGGGAATAACATAATTATTGTATTTAAGTCATCACTCTAGAAAGTAGGTGGATAGGAGCTAAGAGAAATTAGGAGCTAAGAGACCCTGGAAGCAATGATGGTGGCTTAGACTAAGTGGCTTTATCTAAGTCACACCTAGATAAAGCCACAACATGAAGTTTGGTTGTTAAGATATGGAACTACTTCCCTATATGGTGATAAGTAGCCCTTGTTCTAAGTCCTCTGAACGCAGCCACCTTCCTGTACCAGCCTATCCTCTCTCGGAACTTCCAGTCGCTTCATGAAACAGTAGAGGAAGAATGAAGTTTTGGCATAGCAGGGCTTCAGTCTTCCTGCCAATGGTCCAGACTCCTGCCGTATATCTCATTAAATATTTTGAATATCACTGCTTGTGTAGGGATGGAAATACTCATTTACAAGTTTTTTTGAGCACCTTGACATAAAAGATACATTTCTAGGTCCTGGGAATGCTAGCCCTAAATGATATAACCAAAACGCTCGACCTGTAAAGAAGACAACAGATTCCAGTTATGTTTTAGAAGTCAGGTCATCGGGACTTGCCAATGGATTTGATGTGGGGATAAGGAAAAGAGAGAAAGTCTCCCAGGTTTGTGACTTAAGCAACTGGTAGATGATGGTGCTGCTTGTTTAGATGGGGGAAAGTGAGAAGGAACAGGCTTAAGAAGAAAAACCTTCTCTCATACTTCAGAGCAGACCTAAATTCACAGGCACCTATACAGAGAGGCCAGTGAGAAATCTTGGAAAAGAACATTGAGTCACTTATCCAGCTATGTGCCAATTCCTCATCTCTAAACCTGGAACATGAACATCTACCACACACACTCTCTCACACACACACACACACACACACACACACACACGCACACGGCAGAGGGTTGTGATAAAGATCCAATGTGATAAAAGACATAAAGTCTTTTGCTTTCTCTAGCCATCTGTGATCTCTATCACCAAAATATCTTTAAGAGCTTCACTCAGATTTCTGAGAACCACCACTCTTGGTTTTCCCATTCTCTCCCCAGACCGGAATGTAAAAGGCAGAAGCCTCCAAGAATGGGCATAGAAGAGCTGGAGCGCTGGTAGACAAGACCAGCAATTAAAAGCACCTAAAAGTGAGACTGCATAGAAGTGACCTGTATATCTGCTTTTATCACCTCAGGTATGAATGGTTTCTCAATGAATCATTTTCTTAGCATTGATAAAAATTGTGCCAATTTCGATATCATATTACATTAGATAAATAGTATCCATTGAAATTAAACTATCTTATCTAAATTATGAAAAAGCCAGAGAAGGAGGGAAAAAAAAGTAATTCACATGCCTTATTCGTCCTTTTTATATTTCAGACCAGCATCTATAAGACATGGATCATCTATGCACTTCTTACTGCCCGGAATTGTGGAAAGAATCAAAAGAAATCGTGCATGTGAACATTCTCTTCAAATGTTTGTTGTTATTAGACCAACAGAACATATAGTATATAGTGGAAAAACTATTTGCAGGCTGCAAAGAGTTGGTTATTTGTTTTATATCTTCTTACCTCACCCCATGGAAACCACAGCATCTTGTATTTATTCCAAAGCATTTACCATCCTTCACTGGATTAAATGAATTATTATTGAAGACAGCAGATGACAAGAGTATCATGTGTCTAATTTACTGTACCTAGAGGCTTAAGTTCAAAGCTTTGGCACAATTCCTACAGTACTTTGCACCCTCCACACCAAACCAAACAACCCTTAAAAATTTCAGTAGTTCAGAGTCTCTGCCAGTATTTCTCAGCTGCTTCTTTTTTCCCCCTCTCTTAAGACATGAATAATTTAACTTTCTGAAGCCTAGTAAATATTAGACAATACGGTATAGCAGTGGTTAAAAAACACAAAAACTGGAGTCAGGCTAGTGGAGGTTGGAAACCTAGTTATTTGACTGATCTTGGATGAATTATTTAAGCAGCTTTGTGCCCATGCAAGTCAGGAAAGTTGATAATACTCAGCTCTAGAGTTGTCATGAGGAATAGGTAAGTTGTTAGAGGCAAAATGCTTACAACAGTATTGGCCATGGTATGAATTCGACGAATGTTAGATAATATTACATCCTCAGAATATGAAATGGCATCTACAATAGCAAAAGAGGAAAAACAGAAAGAAATTGGAGTACAAATATTCACGTGATGTCTTAATTCTAGTGTGTAGAAAAATACTATAAAGAATCTTTGTCATGAAATCAATCAAGATCTAGAGCATGATTAGAAAGGTGCCATATGCAATTCACTGATGAAACAAACATTTGTGAGATGCATACTGTGTACTAGGGACTGTGATCACACAGGGAATATAAACACAAATGTAGGCAAACCCTTCCTCGAGTAATTCACACTGCAGTGGGATCTTCGGTGTAATGTTCTCCCAACTTAGGATTTTGGCCTAATCCCAAACATCTGTCCCAAACATCTGTATATAGCAACACAATACGAAAGGTGCCAGAGCAGAGGGATGTGCAGAGCACCGTACTGTGGAATAGTGAGCAGGTTACATGCCGTGGGGGGGAGCCTTTTTACGGGGCCCTGAAAAGAGGAGGGTATTGAAACTGACCTGTGACAGCAGACCAAATGGATCAGAGAGCACTTCTACAAAGATATGATGCTAGATCTGAGTCCTTTCTTTAAAATTTAATTTTATTGGAGTATAGTTGATTTACAATATTGTATTAGTTTCAGGTGTAAAACAAAGTGAATCAGTCATACATATAAATGCATCCCTTTTTTTTTTTTTTTTTGCCCCATATAGGTTATTACAAACTATTGAGTAGATTTCCCTGTGCTATACTGTAGGCTCCATTTAGTCATCTGTTTTATACAGTAATGTGGGTTTTATTCCCACCTTCCCAGAGATCTGAGTCTTAAAGGATAAGAAGAAGCTAAGTAGGTAGACAGAATTGGGGAGGAAGATACAGGTATCATCAGGTAGATTCATGGAAGCATCAGAGAGACCAGACCTAATCTGAGGATGTGTGTCATTAAAAAAGGTCAAAATGAAGAATGGGACTGGAGGCATCTAAGGAGTTGAGAATGGAGGCTTTGTCAAGGGTTAAACCATAAACCATACAGGGTGGGATATATCAGGCTGGGAAGCCTGATCTTGGTGCTGAAAGTAATGGTATGGCTTTGGGGGTTGAGCAGAGAAACACTGAAGTGTTTTCAAAATCTCTAACTGAAAACATCCCCATCCCACTCACAGCGTTCCTATTCCTTTTTCCCTAGTCTATTTTCCTCCAAGGCATTTATCGCCACCTGACATGTTATTTGATTTGTGGGTTGTCAGTCTCCCTCCACCATAACATAAGCTCCATAAGGACAGATAGAGAAGTACCTTAAATATTCATTAAATAAATGGCAGATGGAGCAAATTTCATACAACTTCTCACTTTCAGACTCATGCATTTATTCAGTTCTTTTCTTCTGGGGGCAACCTCTTCTGGTAGAGTAGCCAACATCCTATTAAGTTGAGGATTACAATTTTATTTTATTTTATTTTATTTTATTTTATTTTATTTTATTTTATTTTATTTTATTTTATTTTTTGTCTTTTTGCCATTTCTTGGGCTGCTTCCATGGCATATGGAGGTTCCCAGGCTAGGGGTCGAATCGGCTGCCAGCCTATGCCAGAGCCACAGCAACGCAGGATCCGAGCCACGTCTGCAACCTACACCACAGCTCATGGCAACGCCGGATCCATAACCCACTGAGCAAGGCCAGGGACCGAACCCGAAACCTCATGGTTCCTAGTCGGATTCATTAACCACTGAGCCATGACAGCAACTCCCGTGGATTAAAATTTTAATAAAGATTCTCCTGGAGTTCCCACTGTGGCTCAGCAGAAACAAATCTGACAAGCATCCATGAGGATGCAGCTTTGATCCCTGGCCTTGCTCAGTAGGTTAAGGAGCTATCATTGCCGTGAGCCGTGGTGTAGGTCACAGACATGGCTTGGATCTAGCATTGCTGTGGCTGTGGTGCAGGCCAATGGCTACAGCTCCGATTTGAGCCCCAGCCTGGGAACCTAAAAAGACAAAAAGAAAACAAACAAACAAACAAACAAAAACTCCTGGTGACTTCTTTCAATTGGCATTAAGGAAAGCCACTTAAACACCAGGGACCCATTCTGATTTCTCTCTTAAAAAAAGAGGTTCAGCATCTGGAATTATACAAAATAGATGTCAAAGTCCACGTGTCAAATAAATAGCTTTATTTGCCATTTATTTACCCCCCAAAATAATATTTATGACAGCTTATTATTTCTTTGCATTTTTTTTTTACTTTGGTAAGTTTGGGAAGAAATGTAACTCAATGAATGCTGCATTAGCACATCTCACAATAAGAGTGTATGAACAGTCTATAACTTTAGTTCCATAAATTTATATTAATCTTCTTGAAATAGATGACATTTTGCATATTCAAATAATTAATTATACTTGGTAAAGTTTTAACCAAGGCAATTCAGGGGGTTCAACTGAGACCCAACAAGTTTTCCAGAATTAGGCATTCCCTCACTCATTTCATCAAGTTTCCTTTATCAGTTGCGAAACAATTCAGCTGGGTTTCACTGTTCAGTCTACATTGTGGATCCGAACTGCATTGGGACTTTTATTTACTTCCTGCCTTTGATCACCACACTTCTCCCCTGACTTATTTTGAGGAGGAAAGTTCCATGCTTGATTCTGTCAACCCACATCCTGGCGTCCTGAAAGCACAGGATGTAATTTTCCCTTGCCATCTCCAGAGCATTTTATTCTGCTCATGTCTTGACCCTTTGATGACTTCCAAGGCCCCCTCTTTAGTTGCATCATTTGAAAGAAGCCAGCTGGGCCCTCCCTGACCTGCCACGTTGACTGACCTTGGTGTCCGCTGTGACTGTACTTACCAGGTTTCATTTACCAGGTCTAAATTTGGTAAACCACAGTGAACTGCTCTCCATCATCAGTTCAAAGCAGTCCCCTAGTAATTATTGCTGTCATGTACTTAATATTTAGGGAGGTACCTGGGCTTCTACTCCTTGGGAAATATCTGGGCTGAGAGGTGATCTTCAGAATTTAAACTTCAATTTGTTGCTTACTGTGACTCAGAAGCAATTACTATTCCCATCCAAAAGAAAACTCTTCTGAAATAACTATCCTTTAAAAAAAAAAAAAATTTAGGGAATGTCATCATATTTAAAAGCCAAACATTTAAACATTATTACTGAAAGACTTTAAAACATATTATGTGTCTTAAGTGTTGAATGAGATAATTAAGTCTTTAAATTCAATCCTGAAAACTAAAAGCCATAAAAGAAAAAAGAAAGACAGAAAAGAAAAAAAAGGAAAAAGAAAAGATTAGGGGCAAAAGTATAATTTCTAAAGATGAATGAATAGTGTTTTGTATTTTAAATGATATTAAATAGTTGTGCTGATGTAGCCTTTTGAAATGTCAGGAATTGTGAAAGTCTGAGTGCTTATTCATAAGTTAACAAGTTAGCTGCCCAAAATTTCTTAAGTTTCAGAAGACACGAGATTCCTGGGTCAGAGACAAAAGACTTTATTACTCAGAGCACAGAAGGTGGCATGGACTTCATGTTCCTGTTATGCCCCAAGTCCCAAGGGAGTTGTGTGGGTGGGTCTAGCTGAGTGTTGTGTGCACAGTTAGTCCACGTCCTAGCTGAGAAATTCCAAGCTTAGGAAAAACCTCGATCTGATAAGGAGTTGTTAACAAATCTACCCATCCTTTATCAGAGGGAGGTGCCGAGACCAGCTCAGCAGGATGGGGCTGAAAAACGGGTGCTATGGAACTTAAGGAAAAAAAAGTTAACATAAAACAAGACACAGAGACGTTTATCTTAAGTAAAGGTGGGAACCAAGGGACTCAAGGTCTCAGGGACCAAGAGCCCTGCCTCAAGAAACCACACTGCTTTTATTGTGCTCTTGAGGATTACATCAAGCGAAAAGGGGGTTGTAGGTGCAGGATATAGGGTTTTTTTATTATTTTAAAAGTCGCTTAGCTGGTAGATGGCTAAACTTTTTACTCTAAACTATAGGAATTTAAGAATCATTAGCATTTGAGTTAGCTATCTATGCATAGCATTTCAGAGAATCCTCACTGTGCTTCTGCAAACTGTGGCAACCCTGTGTGCCTAGGTTCGCACCTTGGTTCTCTTTTCTAATGCATATGACAGCTCATAAACCACTTGGTCATGAGGTTCCTCTTTCTCTTATTCTTTAGAGGACATATCATGCTTGTGCAAATGGCGTGCCAATCTGCACAGGTCCAGCGGGCCTAGACCATTGTATTATGTCCTCATTCAGCGGACCCCTTGAATAACCCATGCCCTTAGGTCTTTGTTCTTAAGCTTAAGTCATTTACCATCACTGTGACTGTTTCTCAAGCAGGAAGACGGGACAAAGTAAGGAAGGATAAGATGGAGTTTTCAGCAAAGAGGCTAAGAAAATATTATAAAAACATGTCTCGCAACAGGAAGGTATTAGCTTTGTTTTCCTAGTTAGAAAGCAAATCTGCCCTCTATTCCAAAAGGATCTCTCTTTGTTCATGGCAAACAAACTTGAAAAGATAGTATGGAATGAAAGCTGTCATAAGACCTGCAGAAATGCCATGGACAATTGACCTGAACTGTATCTATCCCTTCATGTAGTCTTTAAAAATATGAAAAAAAATTGTTGAAATTTTGTAAGAACTCTCACTCAAACCTACAAAAACATTACTGCACAGTTCAGTAACAAACATAACTAATGTTAATTCAACAAATATTTTGAACCTCAAACCTAGCATATATTCATTATCAGCAATAAAAAGTTTGACATATTAAACACCATTTTACATGTGGCACAATGTAAATTTGTTCCACAAAACAGGATGTTCAAGTGGTCTATATGACCTTACATTAATGTCAAATATTCCTATGGTCAGATATAAAGTAAATTAATAATAATGACAATAGTTTACAATTATGTAAATTTCTGGGAGTCAGTGTTTTTTAATCTTTATATAGGAAATCAAAGGAAAAAACCATGGCATTACATGTAAAATGTAATGGAATATGTAATGACTATCTTATATTTCTCTTTTCTCCTTATAACTCAAATACCATCTGCTTGCTCCTCATTCTTAGCTAACTGTTCTCTTCTTTCACTGAGAAAATACAACCAATTAGAAGAAAATTACTTCATTTTTGCACCAAATTTACCAGTCTACCTATTCATGTCATTACTTTTGTCTTTCCTCCTGTTAAACTGAATTAACTCCTCCATTTTTCTTCTAAGATTATTTTCACCCCAGATTTTATCCCTTTCTGGCTTCTTTAGAGACTTTATTATTATTATTATATTTTATATATTTTTATATTATATTTATTATATATTATATTTACTATATTATAAATATTATATTATTGTTTTGTTTTATTATTATTATTATCCCCCTTTTCTTTCAACTGCCTACATCATCAATACTCTTCTTATTCTGGGCTTCTTCTTTTTTTTTTTTTTTTTGTCTTTTTGCCATTTCTTGGGCCACTCCTGCAGCATATGGAGGTTCCCAGGCTAGGGACCGAATCAGAGCTGTAGCCGCTGGCCTACGCCAGAGCCACAGCAACGCGGGATCTGAGCCGCATCTGCAACCTACACCACAGCTCACGGCAAAGCTGGATCCTTAACCCACTGAGCAAGGGCAGAGATCCTCATGGTTCCTAGTGGGATTCGTTAACCACTGCGCCACGAAGGGAACTCCCCGGGGCTTATTCTTATCAGGATGCGAACGTGCTTACAAAAACTCTTAAGAAAAACCTCCCTGGACCTCAAGTCCTCCTTCGGTTGACTTTCTTTTCTCCCACTTCCTCAAAAGAGGTTTCTAAGTAGTCACTGTCTCCACTTCCTCACCTTCCTGTCCCCTCAGCCCTCCTAAACCAATCATACTTTCCTCTCCACCACTCCACTGAGACTGCTATTATCTAGGTCAACATTTGTAGGAACCATATAGATACAATTTCAATTCATGAAATTAGCATCATGAATATGATGCTAATTAATACTCAGTAGACAAAATTCTACTTAAAAGCACAACAATCACCTAATTTGTGAAATGCAAACAATATCTGACCTCTCTACGTCACAGGGTGGCTGTGGACCAAATGACATAAAGCAAGTGAGTATTTCTGTAAGCCACAATGCATCAGACAGTGTAAGCATTATGATTTTCTAGGACATGACTCAAAGACATGGATTTTTGTAGTTTTATATAGCCCTGCTGAAACACAAAGAAATAGAACATATTAGATTGCCCACAGTAATTTGTTCACCAAACAAATGCATGAAGAAATGAATGAATGAAATGCTTGGTTGGGTGGAGACTCAGGCTGGAATGAGTGGAAGCACCCAGATTCCTTTTTCTGGTGCTAAAGAACAAGAGCAGGGTCTAGAAAATACAAGCAGAAAAATCAGTTCTTCCACAAGAACATGTAGAACTTCACCCCCTACCAAAATTATCTAATATGTTGAATAACAATGAAGCCTTCATTTTGTTCAAGAAGTTGTCTGAGCTTTCAAAGAATTCTTCTTATCTACATTTCTATTTAACTGAGGAACTATCTCATATAGCCACACACAAATAAAAACAAATATAGGAGTTTCCGAATGGCTCAACAGGAAGGATCCGGAGTTGTCACTTTTGTAGCTTATTCGCTGTTGTGACGTGGGTTCAATCCCTGGCCTGGGAAATTCCAAATGCCTCAGGTGTAGTCAAAAAAGAAAAAGAAAAAAAGAAAGAAAGAAAATAAATATACACATGTAAGACACGCCTTTTCTGCTTAGCCAAGACTCAAACATCAAAACTAATCCACACCAACAACTAAATTTGAAAATGTGACAAACAATAAAAACATTTATTTTTTAGCATCTGGTAGGCCATTGCTTTAGGATACAGTTAAAATAAGCTAATGAAGACATTGAAACCCTGAGCTAGATAAACAGCCAACTTTGCAAAGTAACACAAATTAGGATGGTCTCCCTTCTATAAAATGTTTAAATTTTAGTGACCCAGGTTATGATGTTCTCCAGACTTTGAAAACTTTTTCCACACAGTCTAATGAGGGACTTGCAGGCGTGATTCATCAATATTAGCTCAAAAATAAATGTACTGTTTACAGATATTTCCTTCGGCCAACATCAGTCTACCCTGTAACAGTCTATGGGGGAAAGCAAGAAAGCTTGACTTAACTCACAGTGCTGCTGCCAGAGTAAACAGTGCCCCAAACCAAGGAAATTTAAAGCACATGCCTTATTGTCAGGTTTAACTTGTTTTACAAACCCACATAGCCATCCAGCTTTTAAAAATTCATTTCCAGTGTGGGTAACTCACATTGAATTATAAAGAAAAAAAATAATGCAGGTATGCATGTAAATACATGATAATTATAATTTTGCCAAAGAACTCAACTCTCCAATGTACTATATGGGAAATCATTAGTGGAAGTATTGATAATGACAGAGAACCATCACAGAGAATTGTTAACAAAGCAGTATCTGTAATGACCTAAAAAACATTCTACTTTCTAGACTAGAGATACACCCATAAGAACCTGAAATACAAGGTCCTATTGTTTTGTCAATGTATTCTTTCTTTTTACCTATCTTATATACTTCCCTCCTAAGTTGCTCTAGACAAATCTTTAGCTGAATGCAGCCTTGGAGCCTCAAGGAGACTTGGATGCAAATCTTAAATCTTCCGCTTGCTCAGTGGCATGTTCCCTCCCAGGAAAGTTTTAAAGAGGGAATCTGGCATTGTTGGGAACTCCTGCCACCCAGTCACTTGGCTCTGACTTTATCCTATCAGGATGCTATCAAGTTAAATGGCTGCTGCTGGTGTGACAATTTTTGGCCATTAGACTGCAAGCTGTGCGTGGGCAGGAAGCCTGTCTATCTTGTGCAGCACCATATCCTCAACATCTGTACCATCCCTGGCTCTTTCTAGACACTTATTTGTTGAATGCGTTAATGAATGAATGAGTGATGCGCAGCATTGCTTCTCAGCCTTTCCATTCCTTTCAAAGTTTACTTAAAATCATATTTACTTGATTTTTTCCCATACTTACATTTCTATTGTACTTTACTGTCCGAATTACTTGAGGCTCATTATTGGACTATCGACATGGTCCTATTCATGTTAGCCATCCTACTTGAATAGGAAAATCAGTTTCCTGTTGACTTTGAAAATAAGGGGCAAAGCACTTAAAATAACAGGCCAAAAAAAAAAAAAATCATTTCACTAGCAAGCCAGGAAAATAAACAAACAAACAAACAAAAGATAGTATTTCGCTCCCGGACATTTTCAGAGGTCTTCTTTTCAAACTAATGTCAATCTCTAATGTTGCTGAGAGTGTGAAGAAATAACACCTTTGTCCATCCTGGAGGGAGTCTATGAGCATGATAATTAGGGTGAACAACTCTTCAATCTCTATTAAAAGCCTTGCAAATGTTCACCCTCTTTATCCAGCGATTTCACAGCTTTGACTTATCCTAAGAAAATAATGCACACACAGCTTTCTGCAAACACATTCCCCACACACACACCACATAAGAGTGTTTGTTAATTGAAAATAAAATCGGAGTGTAATAACATAGAGGGGTTTGACTTAGGACAATGGAATACCAGGCAGATATCAAAATTCATATGAGAGGGATAATGACACCTGAAAATTATCAAAGAAAAAAATCACAAGCAAGCATGTTAAGTGAAAACTACTCCAATTATAAACACATCTATATTTGTTTTTTTTTGTTTTTGTTTTTTTTTGTCTTTTGTCTTTTGTCTTTTTTGTTGTTGTTGTTGTTGCTATATCTTGGGCCGCTCCCTCGGCATATGGAGGTTCCCAGGCCAGCGGTTGAATCGGAGCTGTAGCCACCGGCCTACGCCAGAGCCACAGCAACTCGGGATCCGAGCCTCGTCTGCAACCTACACCACAGCTCACGGCAACGCCGGATCGTTAACCCACTGAGCAAGGGCAGGGACCGAACCCGCAACCTCATGGTTCCTAGTCGGATTCGTTAACCACTGAGCCACGACGGGAACTCCTAAACACATCTATATTTGTATAGAAATGTACATATTGTAAATGATGTATTTATATTTTATTCATTATATATGCATATATAAATATGAAAAGTCTAGAATAAAATATACTGTAAATTAGATTTTCGACGGTTATGCTGCAGTAAAAATAATCCTAAAATGTAGCGGCATAACAATAAAAGTTAAATTCTTGCTCATTTCATGTCAGCTGAGAGGCAGCTGTGGCTCTCCTTTGTGTATCCTCTTTGTCCTACTATTTTTTCCTAAATAACAGCCTTTCTTGTGTATTTTGTCTTTCTCACGGCAGAGAGAAAAGAGCCAAGGAGAAACTATGTTTAAAGACTGTACCTAGAAGTAGCACATCATTTTCACTCATATTTCATCTGCAAAAGCAAGTCCTATAGACAAGATGGACTTCACTGGGTCCAGAGGAATAATCTCTTTCAGAGAAGACTAGAACAGTGAACATTAGAAAAATCATATCATTTACTCCAATAACCATTGTCTCCTGGTGGTAGTATTAGGGCTAATTGTTGTTTTCTTCTTCATAACTCGTATATGTGTTGCGTTTTTTTTTTTTTTTTTGTAATGGGCATGTGTTACATTTAAAGACAGAAAACAAAGTCACAGACAGAATGAAATCTGTTATCTCTTATGACATGGTTCACCCCCACTTAACTTCCTCCTGGTTGAGTTACATACTTACATACTGTCATCTGAGGTCAAGTGAGTTCTGATGTGCCATGGACTACAGGAGTTGATCTGGTTGGTCTGCTGTTCTTTCTCAATGAGTCATGTGTAGGCTTCCTTTCAAAATGTTATGGCCCTGTAAAATAGATCTACAAGGAATATCACTTACATTACTGAAGAGTGGATATTGGTCTGGTATGTAACCCAGTGGTTCTCAGCTGGGAACCGTTCTGCCCCCCAGAGGTTATTTGATAATGTCAGGAGACATTTTGGCTTGGCACATCTTAGTGGGAGAAAGGAAGGCAGGGTGCTTCTGGCATCCAGTGGGTAGAGGCCAGGGATGCTACTAAGGAAAGTCCCACAACCCTCCACCCCCAAAATTATCTGGCTCAAAATGTTAATAAGTACCAAGCCTGAGAAACCATGTGGTCTCATGGTAGTAAAATTCATACTTGAAAGGAGAAGTGGAACCTTGCAAGAGCTTTGATATTTAAGTCTTCCAGCTCAGTCTCAGACATGGACAGTGGATTCTCATGGGTTGACAATCACATCGAAGTAACCAGATTGAAGACAGGCCTGTGAACCAGGTTTGTTGACCAATCGACCTACACATTCCTGTATCTCACCCTCAGAGTTTATGGTCTAAATTAATATCTAAAATAATTTAGCAGTGATGTCTGGGTGATGTCTGTGAGACTGAATCTTGGGGGAAGTTGTTCTGGTATTTTGCACAGGAAATTTTTTTTTTTTTGTCTTTTTGCCATTTCTTGGGCCGCTCCCTCGGCATATGGAGGTTCCCAGGCTAGGGACCGAATCGGAGCTGTAGCCACCAGCCTACGCCAGAGCCACAGCAACACGGGATCCAAGCCGCATCTGCAACCTACACCACAGCTCACGGCAACGCCAGATCATTAACCCACTGAGCAAGGGCAGGGATCGAACCCGCAACCTCATGGTTCCTAGTCGGATTCGTTAACCACTGCGCCATGACGGGAACTCCCTTTTTTTTTTTTTTTTTTTTGCACAGGAAATTTTTGCTGACATGAGGAGTATTGGAGAAAAAAAAAAAAAAAACAAGGAATGTTGTGACAGTTTGTCAGTCATGAGTGACTTCAAATCCTCCAGTTATTGCCATCATTGGTGTACATGTCTGTCACTTTCCCTTCCTCTGTTACATATTTGGGAAATGAAGGCGAACAAGAGTGATATCACCACGATATTCAGAAATCTCTGTAACATTTGTCTTACACACGCCGTTGTCCAGGGTTATTAATTAACTACAATCTTGATTCCTAAATTTAAAACAAATGTTACAGGAATGCCTCAATTTAGGAGATTACTTTATAAAAGCTTTCACTTACAAAATTATTTTTATTTTTATTTTCCCCCTATGCATCTGTGGCATATGAAAGTTCCCAGGCTAGGGGGTCAAATGGAAGCTGCAGCTGAGGTCTATACCACAGCCCCAGCAACACCAGTTCCAAGCCACATCTGCAACCTACGTCACAGTTTGCAGCAACACCAGATCCTTAACCCACTGAGCGAGGCCAGGGATCCAACTTGCATCCTCACAGACACTATGTCGGGTTCTTAACCTGATGAGCCACAGCAGGAACTCCTAAGATTATTTCTAAATAATTAAGATATGACCTTTGCTAGCTTTACTTCATCTTATACATCTTTCTCTATGCCTTATCTTGGAAAGGTCATCCCACCAAACCCAGAGCCCTCTTATTGCTATCTGCTCCAGGCTGGGCTTCCATATCCTCACCGAATAGTCACTGCTTCTCACCTGGTATGTGAATCAGCGGTGCTGTCCTTCCACACTTCCATCGCATCACAGTGTTTAAGCCTGTCTTTCAGCTAAACTATGGACTTCTTAAAAAAGAGAGAGAGAGAGACAATTTATAATTATCTTTGTAACCCTGGGATTTACATAACATCCAGCTCATGGCAGGTGTCAATCAATGATAGCGAGTTAATGAATTCCCTCAGTGACCAGGTTTAATTACAGAGAGGGAAGAATATTTTAGAGATTACTTTTTTGTCTTTTCAGGACCTCACCAGACGCATATGGAAGTTCCCAGGCTAGGGATCAAATTGGAGCTATAGCTGCCGGCCACAGCCACAGCCACAGCCACAGCAACCTGGGCTCTGACTTGCATCTGCCACCTACACCGCAGCTCATGGCAATGCCGGATCCCCAACCCACTGAACAAGGCCAAGGATAGAACCCACATCTTCATGCTTACTAATCAGGTTGGTTACTGCTAAGCCACAATGGGAACTCCCAAGATACTTTTTATATTAGGAGGTGAATGGCTGGCTTTTCAAAAGAGCACATACGCTGACTCAAAGGAAGGAATATCTAGTGGTGAGATTTTGCTCGTGAGACAGTAGAGTAGGAAAGCTATGTTGAGAAGAGAGAGGCTTCCTAGGTTCCTCTGTTCATCACTCAAAAGCAGGGTCTACTCCAACATGACCCAGGCCCTGCTCTGCTCTAAAGAAGTAAAGCTGCGTCTGGGACACTCTCCTTGACTATGCGAGTTCTTCAAACTGAAAAATATTTTTCTTAAAATTACTGCAGATGAAATTCTAGCACATGTTGCCATCACACATGAAAAAAATATTTGACCACATGTTAACAATACCAGTTTGACTTAAGAGATTATTATTGATATTTTTAACACACACTTGTAGCTATAGAACCTAAATACCAAACATATGGTGAGAATTCTTCTAAATTGCACAGTTTATTAGGTTATGTTTTTTAAAATACTATATAAATTGTCCCTTTTATTTTTTTCAGGGTTCAACTTTCATTTAATGCTCTAAAAATATATACTCTGGCAAGGATTGCTATCTTTTTTCCCTTGTTGCTCTTAGATCTTTATACGCAGAGTTATACTTTATACTTGGAGGTTTTGGTGGTATTTGATTTAGTATTTTGTTATGTGCTTTCTTCTATTGATCACTAATACTTTCTTATATGTGTCATATCTCCCAATTGAAAATTCCTTGAAAGAGGTGTTAAGTTGCAGACAGATCTTCCTAACTTACAGATGTGTTGTATTTTCAAAGTTATAAATGTTTTCAACATATATTTATTGATCACCTATCCCAACTCTGTGTTAAATGTTGGGAATAAACACAGCCTACTTAATTGGAAGTTGTATTTTTTAAATTTAGAATGCATTATCACTGCATAGAAGTGGAGCTTTTAAAGGTTATGTTTCCAGATGATCCCCACAAATCAACTTATATATCATATAATTCTATTGCATTCGTTCTTTGTTCCCAGTTCCTAACCCTATAAGGTGAAATTGCTAACTTCTCAATACTAATTTCACTTTCTCCAATTAGAATAGATTTTAAATTGTGGTGCATAAAATGTTTTTCACAAATGGTAGCAAGCAAATAGTATTTCAATACTGCAATGAACAAAAAAGATGCTGAGGCTCAGCCTCATTCCTAGGGTGGGTCTCAACCCCTATGCATCCCAGGACACTCAGCATGTTCCTACAGGGTCAACTGTGGAATCAGACTAAAGGGAAGGCCCCTTATCTGGCTTGAAGAAGAGGATTTTTGTCTCTCTGTCATTGGAGGTGGCCCAGGAAGAAATAGCCCTGCCTGGTCCTGGCTGTTCTCACATTCCCGGGAGAGGAAACAGGTTGGATAGTCCCAGGCAGAGAATGGCAGAGACAAAGACCTCTTTCCCCAGTGCTGTCTCCAAGTTATTAAACGAACCCCACCTGAAGACTTACCTCTAGGATTGCGAGGGTGTAACTGTATAATCCTCCTTTATCTGAAACCAGTTTATGTCAGGCTTGTGTTACTTGCTGCCAGAACAATTCTAAATCACCCACTAGCAAACATTTTGCAGCAGAGAACACTGTCATCTTCCTCTTATTCTACTCCCAGAAATATTGCCCATCTCTAACTTGCTAGATCTAATTGTTCTGAGGTACAATGGAAGGATACCTCTTACTTATAGAGAAACAATTTTTGAATCCTTAGTGCTTCACTTTTCTCCCAAGCCAGAAAAAAAGTCTTCAGATACCAAAGTAAGAAAATGGCATGAAGCCCCCAAAGAAGCTATTTTTCTTCTTCCACTTCAAATGATGCTCAAATCTCAGCCAGTTTCTTTTCGACTGTTCACCACCACATTTAAAAATCTAAGCATGTGCTGCATTGGTAGCTGCCCTGAATTCCAAATTACCCTGAACACCCGTTCCTAATCACGGAGATCTTGATTGGAATGAAATTTGTTCTCTGTGCAGAAATCACTCATGTTCCAAGAGCAGTTTCTCCTCTGGTCAAATTAGCTGTGTAAATATTACAAATAAAAATATATGCAGGGGCAAGTGGATTACAAAAAGGCATTTCCTTATAAATGATCCCTGCGACCCCAAATTAGAATATGTCTTAAAAATAGGGAGAGCCTGGGAAAGATTAGTAGACCAAAACAAACAATACCCATAAACCACCCCAAACTTGTAAACCAAATTCCCAACAGTGTAAAGCTTGAAGAAAAAAAAAATCGGAAGAAATATGGGAAAGAAGGGGAGAGGGAGGTTTTAGGTATAATATTTTTAAATCCTAACATACAAGCTGGATTTCAAAAAACAAGGGGGAGGTAGATTGGTAGATTGGGAAGAATTCATAGATTGAGACTTTCTTTGACTGTTTCCAAATTTCTGCCTCTAATGTTGTTTCCATCCTATTGGAAACAATTTAATTCACCCTTGCAGAATTTTTTAAACAAATTGCATACTTACATTTGCACAGTACTTAGAAGAGGAATAAACAAAACACACCCAACATCTTTTATTATTATGGAAAAGCCTAGAAAGTTTCTTTAGTCTTCTCTTATGAAGATAATCAACCACATTATAAAAAGACTTAAGAGGGAGTTCCTGTTCTAGCCCAGTGGAAACAAATCCAACTAGTATCCATGAGGATGTGGGTTCAATCCTTGGCCTCGGTCAGCAGGTTGGGGCTCTGGAGTTGCTGTGAGCTGTAGTGTAGGTCACAGACACGGCTCAGATCCTGATTTGCTGCGGCAGTGGTGTAGGCTGGCAGCTGTAGCTCAGATTGGACCCCTAGCCTGGGAACTTCCATATGCTGAGGGCACGGCACTAAAAAAAGCAAAAGAAAATAAAAAGGCTTAAGGGCATAAAAACATGCATTTGTAAAACCATGACATTCTGCTGCTTTCCTTGGGAGAATCTTATTTATCCTATGCATGAATCAGGACCATGAGACAAACTGTGAAATCTGGGACATCACATCTCAGTACATGGGGAAAGGTCAGCAAAGGAATACTGCTGCTCATTTTCCCTCATCTCCTTCTACTGTAACATTCACTTGGGCTTTGTTCATTTGATCTTTGACTCAGAAGCAGATGTAAACAAATCTTGCTAACTGTTCAGTCTGTTTCAAAACCAGCTAACACTCTGCTTATCCAGTGGGGGACTCTCAGGCAACAATGATTATACCTTGATGCCCTAATATTCAGTGACTCCTGTGGGCCAAAGGAAAAAAAAGAAAAAAATATACGTATATATAGTTA
Organism: Phacochoerus africanus; assembly: GCF_016906955.1. Taxonomy (NCBI): domain Eukaryota; kingdom Metazoa; phylum Chordata; class Mammalia; order Artiodactyla; family Suidae; genus Phacochoerus; species Phacochoerus africanus. The sequence goes on from NC_062545.1 coordinate 30,759,221, forward strand.
GAGAAACTTTCTTCTTGGAAAATTACACTAATGTATGCTTTATTCCATGTATGTATTCATTTTTGTTTTTTGTTTTGTTTTTGGTTTTGTTTTGTTTTGTTTTTGTTTTTGTTTGTATTGTCTTTTCAGGGCCGCATGTGCAGTACATGGAGTTTCCCAGGCTAGGGGGTTGAATTGGAGCTGTAGCCTCCAGCCTACACCAGAGCCATAGCAACATAGGATCCAAGCCACGTCTGCAGCCTACACCAGAGCTCACGGCAACGCCGGATCGTCAACCCACTGAGCAAGGCCAGGGACCGAACCCGCAACCTCATGGTTCCTAGTCGGATTCGTTAACCACTGAGCCACGACGTAAACTCCCCATGTATGTATTATTAAAACAAAACTATTACCATGAACAGTGCTTGCTAATGGGTGACAAGTAGTGAAATGGCTGTGGTTCAGAATGAACCCTCTTATTAGAAAAATCATAGATACAAATTATACTTCAACATATACCCAAAATAGCTTCTAAATGCATACATCTGTTCCTCTGAATTTAACTGTTAGGTGAATCAATACTTGAGTGTGTAGATTATCACAAAAAATCATGCAAGTTCAAATTTAGATATTAATTATTAAAATATCCATCCCACAAAATTAGATATTATTAAAAATAACTCAATGAAACTGTTTGAAAAGGGGGGGGGGTGTTTGCTTTTCAAAATGATGTGGTATCTCAGATAAATGTGAAAAGGAAAGATGTTCCTTCATGACTGTATGACATAATGTCTTCAAGTTTATTTTTATTTAAGTATTTTAAGATATTAAGTCTAAATTGATCTGCCTTCATGTCAAATGTACTATCCCTCGCCCACTAATCCAATGGATTTCCCATTAATCCCAAATATCCCCCTTCCCTCCAGACTAGTCTTTTAATTTATGCTTCCAGATGTCTTGCTCAATTCTGCCATTATTATTATTGTGACTTTGTTCCTGCTTGAGAAAAGCTGAAAATTTTAGTGCCACCCCCTCACCAGCAGCACCGCACTGTTTTACTCGTCCCAATTCTTTGCGTTTTAACTGCCTCTTAATGTATAAACAACTTTTTGGCAGCTGAGCCTCACTGATGTCTCTCGCATGTCTTCATTACCAAACCACACATAAAGTCATCCCTGCAATTCAGCTCTTAATTGTTCTGATTTGCTGACATGCGTGTTCTTTTCCTAACTACACTATAGACTTGTGGAAAGCAAGCAATTTGGTCCCACCAGCAATTAGGGCTACCTACCTTGTCCATTGATTTCTTCATACTCATTTCTATAAATTCCAGCTGCAGAAACTTGTCCCGCGATATAGAGTAATGGGAAAAAAAAGTAGCAAAACAGGAGTGCAAAGTCCATTTTAATTTGTGTTTTAAAATATGGTGTACTTTTATGCTTTCATAAGCTGGAAAACTTCTAGAAAGATGCACCCCAAACTTTTCACAGTAACTACCTCTGAAGAATAAATTAGTAAGCTAGACTTTGGCAAGATGGTGAGAAATGATGCGGGCGCTAAGAGACTTTAATTTTCCTTTGAAAAACTATTATAATGTTTGTTTTTATTTTATAGACTGAGGACTGCTATTTTTCTAATTTTGAAAACTTGCAAAAAATACAGAATTAATAGGTATTGTGTGATTCACTTATGTTTTTTTGAATACTCCATGTTTCTAGAGGTGTTGCTCAGCAACGGAATCAGATCTTCCCCCCCAGGAGACCTCTGGAGTTGATAATTCAGCCAATCCATCTACAGCTAATACATCTGCACTGAAAAGTCTACCAGACCATAGCCAACTGTTCCCTCTTTGAAGAAAAAGTACCATAGGAAGATAAATGCATTGATGATCATAAAACTTAGAAACTTCTCTGTTTATTTATTGGAATCAATACCTTATAATGCAGGGGAAAATATAAAATTGACCAGTGATACTTCCTTCATCAGGGAATTTATTTTTATTTTATTTTATTTCAAGTAATTAATTAATTTTTGTCTTTTTAGGGCCACACCTGTGGCATATGGAGGTTCCCAGGTTAGGAGTTGAATCAGAGCTGCAGCTACTGACCCATGTCACAGCCACAGCAATGCCAGATTCGAGTGACATCTGAGATCTACACCACAGCTCACAGCAATGCTGGATCCTTAGCCCACTGAGTGAGTCCAGGGATCGAACCTGTGTCTACATGGATGCTAGTCAGATTCGTATCTGCTGAGCCACTCCATATCAGGGAATGTTTAATCCTATAGCCTGGAACAATTCCTTCTGAGAGGTTAGGGCTAAGGACAACCAGTCTGGGTGAGAAAATATTTAACTGGAGTTCCCGTCGTGGCTCAGTGGTTAACGAATCCGACTAGGAACCATGAGGTTGCGGGTTCGGTCCCCGCCCTTGCTCAGTGGGTTAAGGATCCGACGTTGCCGTGAGCTATGGTGTAGGTTGAAGACGCGGCTCAGATCCTGCATTGCTGTGGCTCTGGCATAGGCCGGTGGCTACAGCTCCGATTCGACTCCTAGCCTGGGAACCTCCATATGCCGCGGGAGCGGCCCAAGAAATAGCAACAACAACAACAATAACAACAACAAAAAGACAAAAAAATATATATATATATTTAACTGGGTACTATTACCATAGAGTAATTTGAGATTTGTCCTAGGGTAATAGTTCTCCAACATTTTTATCAAGCATCAGAATCACCAGCAGGACTTATTAAAACACAGATTATTGACCCCACTCGCAGAGGTCCTATTATATGGATGAATTTGCATGTCTAACCAGTTCATTAATGATGGTGATGCTGAAGCTGCTGGTCCAGGACCACTGTCCTTTAGGGACTGAGGGTAATTTTTGTCCTAATTTTTTCAGTCTTTTGTCCTTTGTTTTTCTCTTTCCATTTAAAGCCTATACCTTTTTTTTTGTCTTTTTGTCTTTTTGTCTTTTTGTCTTTCCTAGGGCTGCTCCCATGGCATATGGAGGTTGCAAGGTTAGGGGTCCAATTGTAACTGTAGCCACAGGCCTACGCCAGAGCCACAGCAACGTGGGATCTGAGCTGCATCTGCAACCCACACCACAGCCCATGGCAACGCCAGATCGTTAACCCACTGAGCAAGGCCAGGGATCCAACCCGAAACCTCATGGTTCCTAGTTGGATTCATTAACCTCTGTGCTACAATGGGGAACTCCTGAAGCCTGTATCTTTTTGATTCAAATGGAATCGATATAAAGTCAAGCAGCTAATCAACATTTCAGTACGCAAAGTCAAGTCTCTGGAGCCCTATACTCCTTGGGATTTACTTTCTTCCTTACCTTGCTAAATTTCTGTGCCTTAGCACAGTCAGAATTTCTAAATTACCATTTGCCTCCTCGATACCTCCAATTTCATATCAAAAATTCTTGAAATCATATGAGTACGTTTAAAAAGGAAAAAACAAACCCCCAAAACTCCTAAAAACAAATCATCAGCATCCTCATGTACTTGGAAGTATAGATATTTCTCCTGATTGGAAACGCTTAAACCCAAACAACTTTCCCCACAGCATTTAAAGGCTCGGGCAGGTTCCATGATCAGTGATAAAACAGTCTTATTTCAAATGAACTCCAGCTCATTTGTTCAATGAAAGCATCAACAGTAACATGAAAAATGCATTTTCTGGCTACAGTCTTAAGAAGATTTTATTTACTTGAGTATTTGTTGAGTTAGCAGTTACCAGATGCCTCCTGTCTATAAGATGGAAACATATCAGTTGCTCAGGAGGACAACTTTTCATGACCAAGGCTTAACCAAAATGTCTCTTTTGGGGACTCATAATGAAGACACTGATAAACAACACACTTAAGAACATCATTTTAATAAAAATGACAATCGGAATTCCCGTCGTGGCGCAGCGGAAGTGAATCTGACTAGGAACCATGAGGTTTCGGGTTTGATCCCTGACCTTGCTCAGTGGGTTAAGGATCCAGCCTTGCTATGAACTGTGGTGTAGGTGGCACACAGGGCTTAGATCTGGTGTTTCTGTGGCTCTGGCGCAGGCCGGCGGCTATAGCTTTGATTACACCCCTAGACTGGGAACCCCCATATGCTGCAGGTACAGCCCTAAAAAGAACAAAAGACAATAAATAAGTAAATATAAAAATGACAATCATTTCCTATCACTGCTTCTCCTCACCCACCTCAGTGCCAACTGAGGGCATGATGCCAAATGCAGTTCAATAATAGCAATTCCACAGAGGAACAAAGCAATTTGGTCAAAGTATACCACTGTCTGGGGTACCGGCAAATGTTAAAAAAAAACGGGACATATGGGAGTTCCTGTCGCGGCTCAGAGGAAGGGAATCTGGCTAGTATCCGTGAGGATGCAGGTTCGATCCCCAGGCTTGCTCAGTGGGGTAAGGATCTGGAGTTGCTGTGAGCTGTGGGCCAGCAGCTGTAGCTCTGATTCGACCCCGAGCCTGGGAACCTCCATATGCTTAGAGTGTGGCCCTTTAAAAAAAAAAAGAAAAAGAAACACCAGGGACACATATGAAATGCATATCCTTTTGGCACTGCTCTCCAAAAAAAAAAAAAATGTTTTTGGCTGTGCCTGCAGCATGTGGAAGTTCCTAAGCCAGGGAGAGAACTAGAGCCACAGCAGAAACCCAAGCCACTGCAGTGATAACGTGGGGTCTTTAACCCAATGTGCCACAAGAGAACTCCACCAAATATTTTTTCTCAAGACAAAAATCTATGATAAGGGTTGGGCAGCTGAGAAGTTCCTGTTGTGATTCAGCAGGTTAAGGAGACGGCATTGTCTCTGTGAGGATGTGGGTTTGATCCCTGGCCTCTCTCGATGGGTTAAGAATCTGGTGTTGCTGCAAGCTGCAGTGTAGGTCACAGATATGACTCAGATCTGGTGTTGTGGTGGCTGCAGCATAGGCCTCAGCTACAGCTCCAATTCGACCTGGGAACTTCCATATGCTGTGGGTGTGGCTGTAAAAAGGAAAAAAAAAAAAAAAAGAGAGAGAGAGAGTTGAGCAGCTGAAAAGGAAGAGGGGAGGCAGCAATAAATGCAGAGAGAGTGTGTGAGTGGTACCTTACTGCTGGTGCTGCTGTCCTGGTTGTGGGTGTTGTTTCCATTTTTGCCAGAGGTGTTGCAGAAGGTAGCAGCTTGGAGTGGGAGAAGAAATGACTTATTCCTCTATCCGTCATTATTTTGCAAATGTACAGGCAACTCTGGCCTTGTTTGGAGTCACCCTCTGTCTTTTGGCACCAGCTGGGTGTTTACTGCATGAAGGAACTGTTAAACTTCAAGCCTGCTTAGTGGGGTTCCAGCTGATTAAATGGCAGATTTTCTGTTGACCTGTTGATTTGACAAGCCCAAGTTCACTCCTTGGGAAGACTTTTTGCCATGTAAACCCCATGAGCTGCAAGGTACCCAAAAAGGTATCTTGCAATGACTGTCCAGGGATGACTCCAAGTTCGTTGTGTTGATGCTTACACAGAGGCCTGAAGACCTGCTCCACACACATTTGAATACTCTCATATAAATTCTGAGAAACATAAAGAAGAAAGAAAGAAATACTATATTCTGCCACTGTTCACATACATTAAAAAAATTCTTAAATACTGTGTGTATTGTGGAGAGGTAGGAGAATGTCCAAAAAAGACTGTGTCTTTGTAAATACAATACAAATGAATCCAAAAATATCTGCGAAGAAGGTCCAAGAACAAGGTACTACCAAATAGCACATCGTAAAAATGAAACTTTTTGCCACCCTGTGAATTCTTCCCTCTCAGACATATGGGCTCCAAAAGGGGAAATGGAGTTTCAATAAATAAGGAACTGTGCTTATCAAGAATGCCATCTTAGGGAGTTCTGGTCATGGCTCAGCGGTTAACAAACCCAACTAGCATCCATGAGGATGTGGGTTCTATCCCTGGCCTCACTCAGTGGGTTAAAGCTCTGGCATTGCCGTGAGCTGTGGTGTAGGTCATGGACGTGACTCGGATCCAGTGTTGCTGTGGCTGTGGTGTAGGTGGGCAGCAGCAGCTCCGATTCAACTCCTAACCTGGGAACCTCCATATACTGCTAGTGCAGCCCTAAAAAGACAAAAAAAAAAAAAAAAAAAGAATGCCATCCTAGTCTTGTTTTTCCTTTTTTTAAAATTTTTTTGCCATGCCCATGGCATGTGGAAGTTTCTGAGCCAGGGATCAAATCCTTGCCACAGTAGCAACCCAAGTCACATCAGTGACAATACCACATCCTTAGCAAGCTGAGCCACAGAGAAACTCCAAGAGTCTAATTTTCTTTCTGATTCCTACTTTCTTAGCAGCTAATCCTTTCTTTCTAAAATAATTTAAAAAGGAGAAATTTCTTAATTTGGGGGGAATTTAAAAATCTAATTTGAGTTTAACAACTTTGGACTGGATTAACACTGTAGTCAAGGAAGGAAGAAAAGAAAGAGAAAAAAAGAGAGGAAGAGAGGAAGAGAAAAGAAAGAAAGAGAACTTACTGCTCTGAAAAGACCGAAGTAAGAATAGATTTTTCTCTTTAAATTGTAGTCCCATGAGTACAATTTTTGGTTGAGATGAAATATACACACTTATTGTCCACACCTATTTAGACATGGAAAGTAGATACAAAATTGAGTTTTTAAATGATATCAGAAAACTCTATGCAGAGAAAATCAAACAAAAGTTAACTTTTGTGTTGATTTAACATGTCAGTACCATTATATATTGTGCAGTAAAAATGTCAAGCAAGATAATAGAATACTTAGTATTAAGTTATCCTTTTTATGGAGGTTATTTCTCTTAAATATTTCAAATAAAATATTGATAACTAGAAATTCTTTCTAACAGCATACATTTCTGGAAGTTAGGAAATTTCACCTATTCATATTTACATCTGACACAAGCCTGCTAAAAAACACTAGCTTTAGAGTCAAATTGCCTCTGATTTATTCCTGTCTATGCCATTCCCTTGCTGTTGGGGCAAACGAACTAATTCTTTATGCCTCAATTCCCTCCTCAATAGATAAAGATATTAGTGACTACATTATAGACCAGTCAGTGCAAGAATTAAATGTGTTAACTCATGGAAAGATATTATAACAATGTCTAGCATATGCTCAAAAATTCTTTAAGTAGTACTTTTAAATTTCATAATAGTAGTAGTTTATGAAATGTATATTCCTTAGACAATGTATCTTTTTGTAATACACTTTGTATGAATGCTTTTCTTAACCTCACACTCTTCTAATATGGCCACAACTTTTCATTATAACTAAGACTGCAATAATTTAAATAGATGAAAAAATAACTTATGAATAATCAAGACTCTTAGTTTCCTGATAGCAAATCTGCATTTCCCAGAGATCTTACTTTAGTTCTTGGGTCCTGAAGATAGTCAGAATAAAGCTTTGATCCTTAACCCAGAAGGAACCATATGCATCTGTATAAACAGAGAAGGTGGACATTTCCAAACAGGCAAACTTTTCAATAATCCTGTTCAGAACCAAAAAATGCTCTTAAATTGGTCTCTAACCCCCTAAACTAAGTTTGCTTGAACAGAAAAGAATGCAAAAAATTAGAATTCCAGTTGAAAAGTGAAAGGAAAAGGGGGGGATTCTTCTGATTTTCACTACTTGTTAGACATTTAACCCAATATTATTGTTGTCCCTTGCCCTCCCCCCTTAAAAGAGGAAAGAAGAAGTTACCGCAGGTGGAAAATTGCCTCTGGCATTAATCCTCTAACTCAGGTCAAGAATATGGATATCAATAATCTCTTCTGGAATTGCCATCGTTATTCATTTCAATACCATAATGAAAAGGCAAGGGGAAAAAAGGCTTGTGGACTGCTTTCAAAGACACTCATAGCAGAAATAAAATCAATGAACATCTACGCATACGAAAACCCCAATTTCATCCAACTAGATTAGAAAGCAGAAGCAAGGCCCCTTTTTCTTAGAGTATGTATTCCCTTGAGGGTTTTGCCAGAAGGCAGACTCCTAAGTTATCAAACTCAGAATTTTCCTCAATTCCTTCTTTTTTCCAGTTTGCTTCTTGCGGTTAACTCCATTACGAACTTATAGCGATAAACACCTGGAGTCTATCAAAAACAAAGAGAGGTTTATTCAGTGGGTACAGCCCTGCCTGGTGAACACCCTGAGCAGAAACAAACTACATAATATAAGACTTGAGCAGGAATATGTTTTTTATGATGTGCCAGCATAAGGGGGATCAAAGGCTAAAGCCAAATAAATAGCAACTGGGCACCAGCAGAGGAAACATATTTAGACTTTAAAATAATCAAAAACAAACCCAAAGAACACTAACACCCTCCACATTCAGCAGTCATATTTTCCCTCTTTTTATACAGGGCTTAAACCTGTCAAGAGTTTTTGAAGCTAATCACTGTAACTCAAGTAGAATCCTGCCTTTCACTGAGGTTGTGACAATAACCAAAAAGACTGGGCATGAAGAAACAGACCCTTCCCCCAGCCTCTTCAAGCCAACCTCCTCCTCTTTCCCTATTGGTCCATTATTGAATTTACCTTGGCCACATAACGGAATTTGCCAGCTGACATTAATCCATTTATTGAGCTTGACTCCTCCTTATCTAAAACATCTCTAGGCAAACTGAAACAATCTGTCTGCCATCTACTGATTGGCAGGGCAAATTTTTCCAGGTGGTACAACCACCTCCCCTCGCATGAATTGCCCACCTTATTTCAGTCTAGCAGAAGGATTAAAAGAAGACCGGGGCAGCCATTGTTACTACCATGTTTAGTACCCCAAATCTCTTTACATTAAACAATTTTAAAAGATTAGTCCTCTTGAAAAAAGAAGTTGAGGATGGGGGGCCCAGCGCCAAGAGGAGGAGGTAGATAGGAGAGCAGAGAATTGACAGGCTCAACCCTAAGGGCAAAAAGCTACATCTGTACTTGATTTGTCAGGGATTTACATTAGTGAAACTTTAACTCTGCAGATGATACATAAGATTACACTTTACAGAACAAGCTTATGCAAATATAGCTTAAACGCCATGGTATGTGGCCCAGACAGTGAATTTGGCAGATTTCATTGAGTCTGGTGGCTGGATCTAATAAATTCATTTACATGAAGGATTAGAACATCTGGAAAAGTAGCGTGGTGGTTTATTGAAACATAAATAACATTAATTGAAAGGTTAGAGGTATGCAAAACACTTCATGCGGGCGATGCAAAATGTTATAAAGCTGCTTCCCTATTCCACAAAAGAAAAGAGAAAACTATCTTGCTAATATAAACAGAAAAGGTAATTTCCACGATCTAATTTAAATGTCACTCCAGATAGTAAGAGTGAGAGAGGCAGCCTATTTCCTCATCCTGCTTTGTAGTGAACCCTCTCTTCCAAGCCTACCCTCTGCTGCCCTCTCGATACACATCTCAGGCACTAATTAGCAGCAGCAAGGTAGTGACATAATTAAATTTATTTTCAGTTACAAATCCCCAAACTGTCATGCCATTTTGCAGACAGAAAAGTGTGGTTGAGGTCTCCAGCCATTTCTTCAATGAGTTTATTTTTATTTTAGTGCTGTAATGTATACTCGCTGGTAATGGGGATTGCCGGTTAATGTCTCGTGGAGTTGGTTACTATAAGCATAGTAACAAATTACCCAGAGGAAAATGAGCAAAGATTGATATCATATGATTTAAAAGCTGAGAGGAAAGCTCAGGTGGTTTACAATCAGTTGGGTACCTCAAGATTAATTTATAACTTGGTAACCCATTCAAACTCCCCTTCATCATTTATTCTCAAGTAAAAAGATGACTTAAGCCATTCAGTCACCCAAAATGCCTCCTACCCATAGCAACAGCAAGCGATTCCTTCTAAAAGGATCGTTTTCATTATAAGTCATTATCAAAATGCTGACTTTGAGAAGTCATGTAAATGAGGGAGCAGGAAATCTAGTATTCTCTCAGGTATGGAGCCCACTTCAGGACCTCTATGTGGATTTGACATAAAGCAATCAAGAATTGTTTGACCAAAATTGAAAGAGAACCCCTGGCAAGTTTTTTAATGAAAAATAAGATTTAGTGGAGTGATGGATATCCTTTGGAGAATCACAAGATTTTTTAAAAAGAGAGAGAAAGAGAACTATTCTAGATGCTCATTTCCCATGGTAACAAGAAAGTAGACAACATGATTTTTGCCTGTAAAGCAGCTAATAGAATCAGAAAATAGAAGAAATCTTTACCGACCATTCACGTTTCAACCCTTGCCATCATGAACACAATTCATAGAATGTATACAACTTTGATACTGCTCTTGTCATAACCAGCAACTGAAATTGATCAAGTGCAATATGTGGTCACGATAAATTCATTTTTCCATGAATGTTATAAAAAAAGACATTAAAAGGCAAAGATTTCACTTAAATAGGTAAATATAATAGACACATTGAAAAAAAAAAAAAGGAGTCATGTTTATTACCATGACTCTGCAAAAAGCAGTGAATTTGCTGTTTCCAAATTTTCACACAGAGAAGTCATTTGGCTGCACTGTGACAGAAGATGAAATTTTCTTCAGGGAATGTGTTTCAAACAGATTGTCCTTGTTAAAAACAAGAACATCCAATAGGAGTCTCACTGCTGCCCTTCATGGAACAGGGGGCCAACACTCCTGCTGGGTCACCAAGAAGCATATCTTCATGTATACTGATATTAACTAGACTGAAAATTTGGGGTGGGGGGGAAGTATTGCTTATACATGAATCCAATGCTTAAAAAAGAGGTTGTGGCCTCCCAACAAAAGGTGTAATCTTCATAAATACTGACAAGGCCTCTATGTTCATAATAACTTATGTAGGAATCAGAAGACCCATAATGGCCTCCCCATCCAACCAATCCTCAGGATAATTCAGAAGGGTATTTTTCTTAGTTTCAGAAAAATTAAAGTCAGATCTCAGACACCAAACATCCCTTGATGCTCCTCAATGTTTTTGCATATTTTTGACCCTGGGAGCAATGTTCTTCAGGAAGCACTCACTGACTTCCATTAAATACCTGAGTGAGGTTCCAATAAGAGTTCCTCAGCCACATGGGATTTTAGGAGAAAAAGCCACAGGTGATGAGAAGTAGTAGATGGAGCTTCCAAAGATTTGTTCTCTATTCATTCAAGTCTTATTTCCTATGACAAGCCATCCATAGCATTTGTGAGTTTGACCTTAGTAAATGAGACTACCTCCTGTATCTATGTGATTGGGACATGACCTAGATTTCAGAAAAGGTGCCAAGCACCCTCAGTACTTAAAAACAGTGCTGCACATTTGTAAGACACTATGAACAATTTATGGACACCAAAATTATGAAGCCAAAGGCAGTCTTGGTGTACAGGAAGGAATTTGGTTAACGACCATTTACTAGTTTGAAAATGGTATTGGCATTGGCAGCTTATTCAATGTGCCTTACTTTCCTCAGCCATAAAGTGGAGATAACAATAATACCTTCCTAATGGTATTGCAGTAAATATCAAGTGACTTTATATATATTTTTATATATATTTTATACATTTGTATATTATATATTTATATTTTTATATATATTTATATTTATATATAATATAGTTATATATTATAAAAGTAAATAATTATATTAATGTTAAATATATTAAATATAGTATTCAATATAATATATTAAATATATAACATGTTTATATATAATATATATAATATATATATATACAGTTATAATATATATATATATTAATATATAAGATGACTATATTAATTATATGTTATTTATTATATAGTAATAATAATATAGTATAAATAAATACATTGTATATTTATATATTATATATTTATAATATAGTATATTATATTAAATATATTATATATGGTATTCTTAAATTTACACCTGGCATATACACAAGTTGTTGTTACTGCTGTTATTGCTACTGCAACCTAAGTGCCCAGTGGAGCACAGCACATAATGGCTACAACTTTCCTATAACTTCTACTGTAATTTCTAGAAGGAGTTGAAAAAATGGCAATATGTTGCAGAAAATAATTTAAGAAACTCACTACATTCCAAAACAAGTAGTAGTAAACCAGATGCCTATGGGCAGCTCATCAGTATGGAAAAAGGAAAGAAGCATTTCTTAAAGAGAAATCTTAAGATAACTACAACTGACTGGTTTCTGAGATGAACAACAGAGTAAGGAAAGCCTTAGACGAAAGATAGTCATTCACAAGAGTCAAGAAGCCAAAGAGAAAATTGGAAGAAATAAAATGTTTGTCAAGGGGAAGAAGTAAGAGTGGATAAAGAACCATTGAACCAGAGGATTGAAAAGAGAGTATACAACCATTATGGAGCCGGTTAAGTACCTGGTGTTGTCACTGAAGCAGTTTGGGTCGCTGCTGTGGCATGGGTTCCATCCCTGGCCCCAGAATTTCCGCATGCTGAGGGCACAGCCAAAAGAGAGAGAGAGAGCGAGAGTGTGTGTGTGTGTGTGTGTGTGTGTGTGTGTGTGTACAATCATTAAAAGAATGTGAGTCCCCAAATATCTTGAATACAATTCAAGTTTCTGAGAAATACTGATGCGTTGTCAAATTAAGCAAACTGTACAAAATCCATTTAAAACTCAATTGTAAGTCCAGAAATATATATAAGGTACACAAGAGTTATCATAAATAGAATGAAGAAGGAGCTAAGTTCAAAATATTTTCGAAAGACGATAATGTTAAAAGATATTTCTTTCCACGATCTCAACAGCTACTTCCCTACTTGCACGTAAACCTCATCATGACCTCTTCTGAACATCTAACCCATAACAATACCTCTGCGTACTTCAGACTCCTCAAGTGTCACTAGCCCAGGTGTGAACTCATCTCTTTCACTGCCTGCTCCTCCAAAAAGCTCCTCATTGTTTATCCACCAATGACACCACCACAGTACCAGATGCCCAAATTCATTGCCTCCCTTTTGCTTTCATTCACCTCCTTAGCCAATAAAACAGTAAATCCTGTTGACTTTGCCTCTTCCATTTCTCTCACATCCTTAAAGCCCATCCCCCCCCCAGCCACTGCCTTGTCTTAGCCATATAATCATTTCATTCATCTGTCTAAAATCTCCCACTGATGCTCCTTTGTAAGTGCAGGTTCAAATTCCTTGGTTAGCATATGTGGTTCTTTACAGTTCCCAAGATGAGTATGGGGAATACTTACTGGGGCCAGTGTTTTGTTGGTCTGTGATGCAGAGTGCTTTAGTTCTCTGGAATTTTTTCTTCTCAGTCTAGGTCAGGAAAAAAAAAAAAAAAGTGGCAAGAGAAAGAACACCTCACCAATCACTTTGCTCCCCACTGAGTCAGTTCATTAAATTTCTCTCTATCACACAACATACCATGAATTTTTCACAGCTCTGGACATTTGAACATGTTATTTCCTCTCTCTCCAACTAGTGGGCTCCCACCCATCCATCAAGATTCAGCTCAAATGTCACCTGCTCTTTGCAGCATTTCCCAACTTCCCAAGGCAACGTTATTCCTCTCCTCTGCTCTGTATTCCCACAGCATTTTTGTACCTTTCTCATGAAATATATTTTTCCTCTAAAATCCCAATAGCCAGGATCTCCAGGGCCAAGTGCAATTCACAGGATGTACTTAATGAATGTCTATTGGACAACTGAATCCAGAGGTGTCTAAAATGACAGTTTCATCAGAAGCAGGTAACAAAGCAAACGTATCAATTAAAATAATTCCGTGAAGACAGATGGATGGAAATCAGTTAGGCAGAAAAAGATTCCCAGAGGATACGGTTGGCACAAAACATAGTTAAAAATGAGCTTTAAAAAAATCTCTAAAGAAAAATTGATATTTCAAATCATTATTTACTTGTGGTTCTAACCTTGAGAACATTTTAGCTGGATAAATGTATTCAGACTTGTGGGGAGAAATCTAAGTTTTTCATTGTCTAGCATAAACCATGAAGAGGACGAATTACCCTTCATCTTACCCAACTTTCCCCGGTCATATTTTTAGTCTTCAATCTTGTCCACAAAATGAGTCCACTACCAACCTTTCTATCTCCTTCCAAATGCCCTGTTTCTACCAATATTCATGGGCAAAACTGGATGGCAGTGACTACGTGGCACTATCACACAAGTAATATCGAATAAAGGAACGAGGCCCTTTACTCTGATGGCCCGGCCAACTGAGGACATTGCTCTGACCCAGCTGGTATATCAGGAGGGCAGTTACATTCAGGGCTTCAGCAAAAGTTTGCCTTCCTTGACCCCACATTTGACGCCCAATGTGCCAAACCATTCCAGTGATTTGTTTCACCCTTTCTTACCAGCCCAAGTGTGGTCTGTGTGAAGCCTATACTCATCTATACTCACAGGCCATAAGGAGAGCTGCTTGTATCTCAAGCCCCAAACATCAGTAATATTTATTCCAGTTATTTTCATAAGGCAGTTTGGTAGTTTGACACCTGTCCTGAGGCGCTGTGATGGACTGCCAAGAAGGTTGGAAGGTCAGCTTCAAAACACAGCCTCAGGAGTTCCTCTTGTGGCTCAGTGAGTTAAGAACCCAATATAGTGTCTGTGAGGATGTGTTTTCAATCCCTGGCTTCACCTAGCGGGTTAAAGATCTGGCATTGCTACAAACTGAGGTGTAGGCTACAGATATGGCTCAGATCCTGTGTGACTGTGGCGGTGGTGTAGGCCAGCAGCTGCAGCTCTGATTGGACCCCTAGCCTGGGAACTTCCATATGCTGCAGGTATGGCCCTAAAAGACAAAAACAAAAAAAAAACAAACAAAAAACACAGCCTCAAAATTCTTGACACTGTCCTATTTAGCGGTGAGTCTACGTTCCTCCCTCTTGAGTCTAGGTTGTGTGACTACTTGACCCACAACCAAAGGAAATGCTTTGTTGGGCAGACCTTAAGAAACTGGAACATAGCCCAATGCCCCCAGGAAGCCCAAGTGGCTCGGGTACTAGGCCTCCAGCTCATAGTCCTAGATGAACTCTGAAGCTGACAGCCAGCACCATCTTGCCAACTGACAAAGATTCTCTGCTTGAACAAACTTCTGTCCGGCTCCTGAACCTTTTCCTAGTCCTGTCTGTGTGCTTTGTAAAATCTAGTTTGAGGAAGAATCCTGCTGAGTCAGTTTAGCCAGAACCTCCCCCCCAATCCTTGATATCTGATCAGCCTTGATATTGGATCATATCCTTCATCTGCCATCATCTCCCAGGTGATGTCTGATCACCCGGGTTTATCTTCAGCAGGAATCCTCTAGGTCAGTTTAGCCAAAATCCCCCTGACAGCCCATGCTGCCTCTTAGTAAAATGCCATCAACTGTCCCCATCCCTGGTTTTTGGCTACAAATTTCTTTGGATACAAATACTTGCCTCTGCTATATTCAGAGTTAAGCCCAGTCTTTCTCCCCATCATAAAATCCCACTGCGGTGGTACCTATCTTTATGGTCCTGAATAAAGTCTGCTGTACCGTTATTATCAAGTGTCACTGAATATTTTTTTTAAACATAGCCAATATGAATGAGTCATCTTGCAAATAAACCCTCCAGATCCCAGGTAAACTTCCCCATCAGATGTGGCATGGAAGAAAAATGAGCTGTCCCTGGCCACCTCGCCCAAGTTGCACATCGAGGGCCAATATAAATGATGGTTGTCAGTTTAAGCCTCTATGTTTTGAAGTAGTTTGGTAAACCCTAAGTAACTGATAGAGCAAGTAATTGACTAATGAATGACAAGAAAGTGCTCAATTCCAGACCAAGTTTTCATGTTAGAAAACCATTCTGAATTTAGAAGCGATTTTGCTTTAAAAATGTTTTTTAACTTTTCATTTTGGAAAAGTTTAAATTATACAAAAATAGTGAAATAAGTCTACCTATCACACATGTCCCCAAGACTCAACTTAAATAATTATCAACTCATGGTAAATCCACCATGAATTTTAAAGCAAATCCAAGGCATCATATCATTCCATTTTTAAATACATCAGAGTAGGTCTCTAAACAATAGCAATTCTTTTTAAAATGTAATGATACAATTTTCACATCTAAAAAAAAAATTCACTGTAGTCCTTAATATTTCCTTAATGTTATAAAATATCCTATCACTATTTGGACTTCCTCAACAATCTCTTAAGTGTTTTGTTTTTTGTTTTGTTTTGTTTTGTTTCAATTTGTTTTGTTAGGATCCACACAGGGCATTTAGTTTGATTCGTCACTTGTGTCACTTAAAAATCTATAGATTCTCTCTCTCATTTTATTTTTCCCTTATATTATCTATTGAAGAGCCCTAGTCACTTGCCCTGACCAGTTCCTCATATTCTGAGTACTGCTGACTGCATTGCCCTGATTTGGTTAAAGTATCTCTCTCCCCTGTGTTCAGGTGGTTGTAGCCAGAAACTGGTTAGAATTTTTAAAAATTTTTTGTTTTACTAAAGATCAATGCTTTGAGGGTTTTCTCTAGTCTCATGTTTGTGACATAAAAGGTATATTAAGTGTTTGTTCTACAGTCATTACTGTGAGAGCAAGGCCCAGCTCAGACTTGGTTATGGAGCCAATGTCTTACAAAACAGCTTCAGCTATGACAGCAATGAAGGCTCCTTAGACAAAAATCAGACCTTCTTCTAAATAACTTCTCCTTCTTCTGCTCTGGCTTTGGCACAGCAAAGAACATGAACTGATTAATTTTACAAACAGTAAACCATGATAAGTACTATAAAATGTCTATCTTCAAGAAGACCCAACTCTAGTAGGATACAAATGTAAAATATATAGAAAGATGTGGCAATTGTAATAACAGAGATAAACAGTGTTATGTGGATACCTGCCCTGGGTTACATATCTTTTGAAAGCAAGGGAAGCATTCTCTAGGTCATGGGCAGAGGGGTGTTTAGAGCAGTGGCCGAGAACATAGACTTTAGTACAAGCTAGTATATGATTTCAAATCCCAGGAACTCCAGTTCAAATTATCAAACCCCTGCCTGCCATGGCTTCCTTATCCATAAAACTGGAATAATAATCTAATAACAATAGATTATTGTAAGGCTGAGAAAAATTAACGCATATAAAATATTTAAAATAGGAGCTCCCATTGTGGCTCAGCGGTTAACAAACCCGATTAGTATTCATGAGGACTCAGTTCGATTCCTGGCCTTGCTCAGTGGGTTAAGGATCTGGCATTGCCATGAGCTGTGGTGAAAGTCACAGACGTGGCTCGGATCTGGTGTTGCTATGGCTGTGGTGTAGGCCAGCAGCTACAGCTCCTATTCAACCCCTAGCCTGGGAACCTCCGTATACCTCATATATGGCCCTAAAAAGACACACACAAAAAAAATCTAAAAATTAAAAATAAGACGTTTAAATCAATACCTAGGATACCCTAGGTATTTACTATTATGTAGGTTACTGTGAAAACATGTGGATCTAATAACATGTTCTGAGTCTCTATTGGAATGATAGACAACTAGATCCAGAACAAAAAGTCTTGCTTGTTGACAAAGCTTAGTCTTATCCGCAAATGTTATAAATCTTGTGTGTATTTTTCCATAGCATTACAGAATATCTACACACAAGGCCATCCCTATCCAAAGGCAGAGTAAGAAGCTGCTAATTCAGAATTGTTTAGGGACCTTGCCCCTCTGCTCCAACCAAACTCTCTTCCTACTTGGCACTGGAATGGCTCTGGATTTAGAGTTTCAGGATATGGAGACTACAAGGCTGGGGAGGGGTACTTCCCCTGAATCATTACCCTGGCAAGGATTCATTTTTCAGTTTAGTCATTTCCCTTTCCTCAAGGCCTTCACTGAGTAATCAGATGCAGAAGTCAATTTGATGTTTGGAGGAGGTCATGAACGTTCTAGGGCTCAAAATGTGCCAGCAAAACAGATCCGTGTAATGTAATGAATTAAGAGGCAGTAGACACCAAAGGAGTAGCTTGATATCCAGTATCTAAGGTAGGTGTGAACATGGGTACTGAAGATTCCCTTCATAGTTTATGAAGGCAAAATCTTTCTTCATCTCCTGCCTCCCTTTATGCCATCCCTTTCATATCTGTCCCATCATGGAGCTAATGTCCCTTTGTACAGCTAGTCCCTTTTTCCTTAGTAAAAACTATACTCAGGGAAAGCTTCTGCAAGGATCTGGTGCAAGCTACTTATACCTTGCTTATCACGCCTTCTTTTGATTTTAACGTAAAAAAACTTTTTACTTCTCATGGAGCTCCCATCATGGCTCGGTGGAAACGAATCTGATTAGCATCCATGAAGACAAAGGTTTGATCCCTGACCTTGATCAGTGGGTTAAAGATCCAGTGTTGCCATGAGCTGTGGTGTAGGTCGCAGATGTGGCTCAGATCCTGCAATGCTGTGGCTGTGGTGTAGGCCAGCAGCTGTAGTTCTGATTCGACCCCTAGCCTGGGAACCTCCATAGCCATGGGTGTGGCCCTAAAAAGCGAGGGGTGGGGGGAGAAAAGAAAAGAAAGAAAACAAAATTTGTTTACTTCTCATTAAAGAAGATCCAAGCATTTTGGAAGGAGTTAGGTTTGTTTTTACCTGGAAGTCCTCCTCTTGCCCTTGGTGGCACAGGCTGTGTGAGCTAGGATCTTCAAATGTTCAAGAAAAAGCCATGTGTCCTGATGAGACAGGAAATGTCACATGTGAATGTAATCCCTTAAGAAATACCTCTAGGCTTAAAAATAGAAACAACAGCATGAGCCTCCTGAAGACAGGTCTGTCTGCCTTAGAAAGCTGGGGACCTTGGCCTTGGGCTCTCACCAGTAGTATCAAGGCTTGCAATCAGCTCTCAGCTCTCTCTGTTGCTTTAGGTTCCTCATGTATCAAATAGATTCACCAAAGTAAATCATGTGAAAGAATATTCTGGTTTATAAAGATAAAAAAAAAAAAGATTTAATCTAGGTTAATCTAGTCCCTGATTGGAGGAGCAGTTAGGAAATGGGGAATTGAAATTAAGGAAGTAAATCATGTTTAGACAGAAAAGTTTCCTAATCTCTTTTGGTTTCTAGGGAATAAAATCTGCTAAAGGAAATGATGTATTATTAGTGTCTGCTTTGGACTTTTTAATTTGGGTTAAACACATATTTTTAAACACAATTTAAAATGATACTTTTAAAATTCCCGGAGTTCCCGTCGTGGCTCAGTGGTTAATGAATCCAACTAGGAACCATGAGGTTGCGGGTTCTGTCCCTGCTCTTGCTCAGTGGGTTAACGATCCGATGTTGCCGTGAGCTGTGGTGTGGGTTGCAGATGCGGCTCGGATCCCGCGTTGCTGTGGCTCTGGCGTAGGCTGATGGCTCCAGCTCCGATTGGACCCCTAGCCTGGGAACCTCCATATGCTGCGGGGGCGGCCCAGGAAATAGCAAAAAGAAAAAAAAAAAAAAAGATTAAAATTCCCAATGCCGATGGGCAATGGAGTCCTGCTGTATAGCACAGGGAACTGTGTCCAATTTCTTGGGATAGAAAATGATGGGGGAAGAGATGAGAAAAATAATATCTATATATGTATGACTGGGTCACTTTGTTTTACAGAAGAAATTGGCACAACATTGTAAATCTGCTAGAATTTAAAAAAACTTTTTTTTAAATTTCCCTAGCCAATCATTTTACTGGCATCTCCTAAGTATGGGGGAAGAAATTTTGTGGCACCTATTAGACTACCTAACAATTCTTGGAATTATTTTAATGACAGCCATTCAAATGTTGGTAATTATCTCCATGTGGGACTCTGCTTAGCATTGCCTTGTCTTTCAACAAGAAAATAATTTTTTTAAATAATGATGTCTACTTTTGACTGTCTATGCATTTTGTTTAACCTTTCCTAGAGTAGGGCTCCTGGGAGCTCCCTCGTGGCTCAGCAGGTTAAGGCACTATCACTTCTGTGGCTCTGGTTACAGCTGTGGTGCAGGTTTGATCCCTGGCCCAGGAACTTTCACATGCCTCAAGTGTGGCAAAAAAAAAAAAAAAAAGAGTAAAGCTGCTTTCCCTGGCATCCTCTGGAGTGATGTTGAAAAAAAAAATTTTTTTTTTAAATTTGCTTTTAGGTATCTACGCCACTAATGAAGAGACAGTGACATGCTTGGAGCAAAACATTTTTCACTCCCCTCCATCAATAAAATTATCTCCAGTTGTAATCATGCAATAAAATAAATAATAATATAGCCAGAGAAAAAATGTAAATAGTGGTTTTTTCTTTTATTGAATTATGTATATATATATTCATGTCAGTTAAAAATTTTTTAATAAAATAAATATTACATTTCAAAATATGAATCATTTTATACATTAAGTGTATGATTATGTATATGTATACTTTAATGTATTTCTTGAAAAAGAGAAAAAATTTCCACTAGCATATTAGTCAATTACAGTAGTGAATAATAAACATCACATTTTCTGTTTTGGAAGCTTACCTTCTCTAAATGTGCAAATAATTTTATCAGAATTGACATTTGCTTAATCATAAGCAATGTAGTTAGATTTTTAATCTGTCTTTGCTTGCAGTTGATTAAAGGATATTTTTATTCATTTTAACTTTGAAAGTGTCTTTCACATAAAGAAGCAAATATACAAATAGAAAAATTCTTAACCCATACACATTTGGGGTAAGTGTGACAAAGAATCATTAAAATCTCATTTCATGATAAATTCCAGAGACAGTAATTCTGGTTTTGTTTCTTTGGAATCAGATCTATGGGCTTTCAAATGTTTCCACAGGTTGAAAAGTTTTAAATATAAATAATAAATTCACTCTAAGTGAATACACGGTATAACAGAATTAAAGTAATTCAAGTTCTGTTTCTTCCTCTTGGCGATCACAATCCTCTCATGGTTGATTTCTAACCCAGTACTTTAAAAACAAGACGATATAGTATCAGGAATCATGAATACTAACTGTGTCCACAGTGAGCCAGAAGGATTTGGAACCCTTCAGAACTTGCTCTAAACATGAATATGTGTAGTTGAGTCTCTACCTTGGGGTCAAACTATAAAATTGGAAGTTTTCCAAATGAGCTTTTACAGAGAAAATGATATTTATTAAAGGATAAGTAATTAAAATGTGCTAATTTGAAGCTTACACATAGTATGTAATTACAACGGAACAGTGACCTTATCAATTGTTTAAACTTAGCCAAACGAAAGATTTTTTTTTTTGAGGAATACTTTATAGCTAACTTTATTTAGGATTGCTAGCACATGGTGATAATAAAACCAGACTGCCTAAAAATTGACTGTATTATTGGTTTTACATTTTCTAAGGACATCCCGTCACTTACTGACTACCCTCAAGGCAGACTTCTTCTATCACCCCCTGGCTTTGATATGCCCCTGAGGACCAAATAATAAGTAGAGATTAATTCAGATTTTTTTTCCCTTAGGATTGCTATCAAAGAGAATAATGATAATATTTGTTTAAAGCTATAAAATGTTCAATAATACTACTCTTGTCTCTAACCCTTTTTTCATAGCTGCGCTCAGTGAATTTAATGGTAATAGAGTAATATTAGATCAGAGAGTAATAAGTCAGAATTTTGACACTTCTTCGAAAATAACTGAATGTAATCACAGGACATTTAGGAAAAAGTCTCAATGATGTAGAGAAGGCCAATACATATGTTTGAATAAATGGATGAATTGTGTGAACACACTGCTGCCAACAGCGATGGAAAAAGTTTAGAAAGATCGATAAAGGACATCTCATGCAGAGTAAGATTTATAAACTCATCCAAACTTGCTGCCTCTTGTTTTTCCTTTTATCCAGTGATCACAGATGACCCCCGTCTTGGTTCTGCATCACAGGGTCAGACCAAAAATGTATGTATAAAATGATGAATCAGTGTGTATGATAATTTAATTTTCAGTAAC
Source organism: Phacochoerus africanus (assembly GCF_016906955.1). NCBI lineage: Eukaryota > Metazoa > Chordata > Mammalia > Artiodactyla > Suidae > Phacochoerus > Phacochoerus africanus. The sequence continues at coordinate 30,781,110 of NC_062545.1, forward strand.
TATTATATCACAACATATCCAGACTCAGTCAAGAAATACCTTGTTTTCAAAGTTGGAAGGGACACTGTACCTGAATACTTTAGAGTGAGTTCAGTTTTCCCAGGAGATTTATGAAAGCAGGCATTCTTATCAACACAGGCTTTACGGATAAGCACGCTGAGCCTCCAAGATAGTATCTGGCTTAAGGTTAATGGTTTGTAGGTGGCGGAAGCAAGCTTGAATCTCTGGTCATTAAATTCCAGAGGAGAGAAGGAAGTTTAGTATTATCTACCAAAGACTAAATCTGGATAATCTTGGACTTAGAATTCTATACTTTCAGAAAATCAGTTTGATTTTTAAAAATGAAAAACAGAAGAGCTTGTAAAGAAAAAGGAAAATGCTGCCACACTCTTTCTGCCATAAAATGAAGGATGGCTATGGCGTGGAAGTCAGAACAGAGATAAGAACAAGGCATTTCCAACCTCGAACTGGCTGGAATAGACCCCTTTAAAGACTATTTCACAGGTGTTGGCTGAGCATGCATGAGAGATATATTTTTAACTGCTATATGAGATGAAACATTTTTGTGGGAAACACTGAAATTAGTGGTTGATCTCAAAAAATCAAACTGGAGATAAGAGTTAAGCAAAATCTAGTTCAGTGTATCTGTTCTTCCTAGTCCCCCAGAGAACTGATGAAGAAGGTGAAATAGGTTTAAGTCTATTTTAATTGATGGCTTTCCCCTTCTCAAGCAAATGAATAGGCACAGTGCTGTCAGATAGCTTTAGGCTGACATAATTTCTTAAAAAATAGTTCTTTGTGAAAACCTTACTTATGTCAAGCACTAGGGTTGTGAAAATCAGTTCAAAGTCCTTTCTTGAGCTAAATTGTAATTACCCTTTCTGTTAAAATAAATTGTCTTTATAGAAAAAGCCATATTAATTAAATAATTTTTCTGCCTTAAATTCTATCTCTTTTGTTTTATACCATGTAATCACAAAGGAATATGTGAATCCCTACGATTTAAGTTTCCAATTCTCTTGTTTAGCAATTTAAGGTCTGTGAAACCTGACAATAGCATATATTTGGTATTATTGATAGAGAATGATTTAAGCCATTTTGATTCTTTAGATCATGGTACTTCATTTCTTTTTTTTTTTTTGTCTTTTTTGTTGTTGTTGCTATTTCTTGGGCCGCTCCCGCGGCATATGGAGGTTCCCAGGCTAGGGGTCCAATCGGAGCTGGAGCCACCGGCCCACGCCAGAGCCACAGCAACGCTGGATCCCAGACGCGTCTGCAACCTACACCATAGCTCACGGCAACGCCGGATCCTTAACCCACTGAGCAAGGGCAGGGACCGAACCCGCAACCTCTTGGTTCCTAGTCGGATTCGTTAACCACTGCGCCACGACGGGAACTCCGGTACTTCATTTCAATTCCATCTATTATTCACTGACTTAATGGTTTCTATTGCTCAGTAGGCTGATGCATTTTTAAGTTTCCTGTTTGGAATTTAAAATCTGGAAAGAAAGACCATTTTCAAAAAGCAATTCAAGGAATTCCCATCGTGGCTCAATGGAAACAAATCTGACTAGTATCTATGAGGATACAAGTTCAATCCCTGGCCTTGCCCAGTGGGTTAGGGAGCTGGCGTTGCGGTGAGCCATGGTGTAGGTCAAAGATACAGCTTGGCTTTGGCTTTAGTGTGGCTGTGGTGTAGGCCCACAGCCACAGCTCTGATGGACCCCTAGCCTGGGAACCTCCATATGCCACAAGTGTGGCCCTAAACAGATTTAAAAAAAAAAAAAAAAAAAAAAAAGAAGCAGTTCAAGAAAATTCCATGATTACATGTATAAGGTAAAGACAATCGTATGTAGAGTTTCAGTATAAGCTAAGGTCGTTCAGAAATATACTCAAAGGAGGAGGGAGAAATTGAAACGTATTCAAAGGTGGGTTGATGTGGAATAATAGAGTGGTAATAAAAAGACTCAAAATATTATAGTTGGAAAGAGGCAGACTGTGTGTGAACAAACGAGAACGGGGTAGCTGCATGGGAATTCTGAGAGCAGTGAGAAGATTGCTTAAGTGGGGAAGATAATATAGGATGGTAAAATGAGCCAGATTTTGGAAATTTTGAAGACCAGAACCAGAAGTGTGAGTCCAAAAGGAATCATTTTAGATACTCAAAGGAAATCCAGGCTAAGGAGTCAATATGAATGACAGAGAGAAGCGAGAAAAGACTAAAAGCAGACAAATCAGAGTAATCCAGGAATGACGCAGTCTATGTATAGGCTGATTGTGACTGTGAGAAAAGGGAGGAAAATAGATATTAATGATACACAAAAAGGATATTAAAAATAAGAAGAGAGAGAAAATAAAGATGACTAAGTTTTCAAGTCTGGATAACCATGAAAATGATGAAAATGCAGCCGAAATAAATACTAGCCTTAAATATTCTAAAAATATTATACATTGAGTGGATTTATTGGCAAGAATTTAATTATTGAACATGAGACTAGTCCTGTACTGCTGGAATTAAATTTTATGGTTCCATTTTTTTCTTTATTAAATATTCAAGTAAATGCAGAAAATCTTTGAGTTTATTATGAATTCTAGTGATATGGAGACTATTGATTAGGCATAAATTATTCTTGTTTTTAGAAATAGACAGTGGCAGAATGCTATGAATGTGAAACAAGCATAATGCTTTACCAAATCAAAACTGGATCAGAGTAACTCTATCAGAAAGCAATACATATTCATTGTGCCAAAACTTTCGATGAACTTACAGAACATAACTTTTGGGGGTGAAACACTGAAATAAATGGTTTTATCTTCATAAGTTATCATTAAACTGGCATTAAGTAGAAAGTTAAGTGTCAATAAGTGAATAATAATTAATCAAATTGAATATAAAATATAACTTATGCTCATTTTGGATCTACTATATTGTATCTAAGTGCAATCTGAGTCTATGTTTACAAAAATAAACATTCTCATCAGAATTTTACCTTTAGTGATCAATTTTCTTTGTGGCTAGGCACCCACATCATGTAGAAGTTCCCAGGCCAGGGACTGAAACTGCTCCACAACAGCAACCTGAGCCACTGAAGTGACAATGCTGGATCTTTAACCCATTGAGCTACAAGAGAACTCCAAGTCAATTTTTATACACACAGATCACAGATTTTTTACAAAATTTATTGTCAGCTTTAATAATTTTCAAAGTGGCAGAGTTAAACATTTCCATTTCTACTATTTTTTTCAAGTTTATTGAACTTATTTTCAAAATAATTTTAAAATACAAATCATAAATGAAGATTTAGTGAACTCTTAGTATCTTACCCATACCAATTTTTATCCATATTAATTTTTACCTAAGTCATTGTAGTTTTTTGTTTTTTTTTTTTAATTTATGTGTGCGGCTATTACTTGTCCAAGAAAAAATGTCCTTTGATTGCACTTTGTACACCTAAATTTGAGTTAGGAAAAGAATTGTGTGCATATTTGGTCTTCATTTTATTTTGTATTAATTACTTAACTAGACTACTTTTCTGAGTCAAAATGGCAGAGTGGAACTATGTTAAAATGTTGAGATTAACACTTTCTGTTTCACATAATGAAATATCCAGAGCAGGACTAGCACGAGTGGGAAATGTGAGTTTTCTTGAACGTGACTGGTAGAGCAGCCTTCTTCCACTCAACTAACATTGAGCAATTTCTTCAGCAGCAAAACTCACCTCATTTGTCTGATTTTTAATTTTCAAATGTTTTCACATTGTTTAAGAATACCCAAATATTCTGTCAACAATATGAGAGCAATGAGCTCCTCTTAAAACATTTACATCAGACTATAATTTCTATCAGAAACTTTGTCCTCATTGTCTACGATTGTGTTACATATTCTCCATAGAGATGTGTTTTCCCTACCTAAAAGCATGGTGACTTCTGGGGCTATTTCCACCAATAAATGTTGATTGAATTCCTAATTCTGCAGGACCAGCAAAAATACAAAACTAAGTCCATAGATTTCACAGCTTAAGGATCAACCGGGCATGGTTCATACTATAGTAAAATGCTTTGGAAATCTCTTTGCTTTCCCTCCTGTACACCTCCGAGCAAGCACAATGCTGTCTATGACTTTCATTCTCTCAATTATTCATTTGTCACTGGCAAAACTTATTGAATGTATTTCTTGTCTTTGAGACATAACAAGAGAATATAATGTTTCCCCAGTATGAAGAAATTGGTAGCATGATGGATGAAACTTCAGGAGCATTACACTAGCTAGTTGTTTAAGCTTTAATAAAAAACACACTTGGGTCTTCCTTGCTAGATTTGAAGTTTAACATGAATTGGCCTGCAAGGAAATCTAAGGACCATTTTTTGTTAGATTTGAATTTTTACCTGTATCAATTGCTCAGAAAAAATTGCTATTTCCCAATTTTCTTCTATTGAAGATTTTTTTCTAGAATTTAAAAGAGAATGATTTTGTTTCTGAGGCTTTAATGTAGTACTTTTCAAATCTGAACCATATTTAAATAATTTTTCATATATTTTTAAAGTTGTTCATTGCATCAAATACTGGCTTCTCATAAGCTATTTAATATATGTTACAAGCATCACATTTTAATCCATCTGAAACATCCCTTTGTAACTCTATTTGGAATAATTTCTTGAGCTAGTCAAAGGTCTGGAGTTGAAGCAAGCAAAATTAAATGCACTAAAAACAAGAAGTATTAGGTCTACATATAAGAAACTAAAGATTTTTTTTAATAAATGGAAAAAAAGAAAAAGGCCTTTTACCTCTATTCTCCAGATCAAGCCTTTTGACCTGTGATGTAACTCTTGCTATTTAAATGACTAGACCTGTAATTTGGTCAAAAATTATGGTATTGTTATGGAACCCCTGAAATGTCCTATAAAATATGATTCTAGAGAGCAGGTAGGATAAACATTAGGTACAAAATCAGGGATGGGAACCAAATGTGGGCCTTAAAAACTCAGTTTTCCATTTTCACTCCAAGAGATATTTGAATAATGATGCTTCTTTGTCTGGTAGATTTACACATTAATTAACCCTTATTTGGGTTTCATATGACTCCTTTTATTTAATGACATTTCATAGAGAGATAATAGGCAATTTAAATAAATAAAAGATCAAACAAAATATATTCATTTTAAATTATTCATATCAGGTTCAAAGTTATTAAAGATAATTTAGGAGATCATTTATTTTATCCAGAAAAACATACCTCTTCCTTAAAAACACTTTAATACGTAAGGATAAAAGAGATTACATTCATGTCATTAGATGATAATGAATGGATTGTGCACCAACTAGTCAGCTCACTTCTGCGACTCTTGTGAATTCTTTCCCCATCAGCACGTCATATCAAAGAGGGATTATCGTGGCAGCAATTTGTTTCAGATTTACTCTGTCAGATCAGCTATTGATGACCTGAGACCACCCTTATCTGAGGTGGAAAATGGAGCTTTTGTTGAGAGAAAAAAAATGTTTATTATTTTTTTAAGCCATCTCATTTTTCTATTTGACACAAATAAGAGCTGTGGCTATGACGCTAATGAATTTGAGTACCTTTTAAAGTACTGTTCATGTACACTCGTTTTATGCATTTTGGGTCCAAAGGAGGTTTGATTTCAATGATTATATTGAAAAACCAGGTCCAAGTAAAATTTTAAATACTTTTGTTTTCCCATCAAACATTAAAGAGAGAAATGAGTGGTAAGAACGAGAAAGAAATGATGAAATAAAGGTGGTGATTTTTTTTCCAAATTATATACAGTAGCAGACTAGATCTGCTACTCAAACATTTTGGAACTGTCCCTCCTCTTAATTTAGATGTCGTTTTACTTCTGAAAGTTTTATACATGAGCATTATTTAAGTGTCACTATGTAATATGTTCTTCAAGGAGATTTTCACTTTCTTTCATCTGGTCAATAATGACTCTCAATGAGAAAAGGAATATGTATATATGAGTGGGTCACTATGCTGTATGGCAGAAGTTGGCACAACACTGTAAATCAACTATATTTTAATAAAAAACAAAAAATAAAATAATGACTCTCAATAGTTTAATCTAGTTTTGTCCAAGTTATTGCATGTGAGCCATTTGTTAACTAGGTAAAATGGTTCAGCTTTGACTGTATCTTCCCCCATCTATGGGTCATTATTTAAATGTCTGAGTGGGGTTTTCAAATTAGCCAATTCTATGCTCTGTATTTATATTCAGCACCAAAGCCAATGCACGGTGGCTAAATGCTCAGGCTCTGAGGTCACATATTAAATGTGTGACCGTGAACATGAAAGTTAACCTTCCTAAGCCCCACATTCTTTAGTTTCTAGGGGCCACTTATCATAATGCCCCCCTCATAGGGCAGCATGAGGATTATGGAGTGCCAGGGATATGATAAACTCTCAGTGAATGCAAATTGTTATTATTTTTGTTTCGTATTAGTTTTATATCTTTATGATTCTAAAATTTCTCTCAAGCTCCTTTGACACAGAGTAGGAAGTGGCAATTATTTCCAAAGAGGATTCTTGTTTTAATTAGAGTTCTTTTGCTTGCAAACAAAAGGGACCAACTTAACTTGGTCATGAAAAAGAGGGGGCAAGGAGGGAAAAGTGTATTACAAAAGTGCGGGAGTATTGCAGTGCTCCTTATTCTAGAAAGCATGGTCTCTCCAAAACTTCAGGCCATTTTACCACGTCCAGTTACTTTTCTTTCTTGCTAAACAAATATTTTTGGGAGACAGCTTTACTTCTTTTCCCACCCATTCTTCAACCAACTTCACTCTAGCTTCTGTCCCCCATATTACTGGGTCTGTATTGACTTTTCAATTGCTTCCATAACCTTGACTCTGCATTTGCCACATACAATAGAGTTTTCTTTTCTTTTCTTTCTTTTTTTTCTTTTCTGTGGCATATGGGAGTTCCCAGGCTTGGGGTCAAATTGGAGCTGCAGCTGCTGGCCTACTCCACAGACACAGCAACACCAGATCTGAGCCACATCTGCAACCTATGTGGCAGCTTTCAGCAGCTTGTGGCAATGCCAGATCCTCAACCCACTCAGCAAGGCCAGGGATAGAACGCACATCCTCAGGGATACTATATCCGATTCTTAACCGGCTGAACTACCATGGGAACTCTGCGTTTTCTTATTTAACTTGTCATCTGACTGGCTCTTTCTGCTGCACATAGACGCTGACAATGACAGTCTCCTTTTTTGAACCCTCCACCCCCTTTACTACCCTTATGCCACACATTCCTTCATATCGTGATGCCTGTGACATCTTTCCTTCTTTTGTTCTCGTTGGGTTTTTTTTTCCTTTCGTTTTGTCATTTTAGGGCCACACCCATGGCATATGAAAGTTCCCAGGCTAGGGACTGAATTGGAGCTGCAGCTGCCAGCCTACACCACAGCCAAAGTTACTTGGGATCAGAGCTCACAGCAGTGCCAGATCCTTAACCCACTGAGCAAGGCCAGGGATCAAACCCACGTCCTCATTGATACGAGTCGAGTTCATTACCACTGAGCCACAATGGGAACTCCCTCTTTCCTTCCTTTGTAAGATCCTGATCCTATGTTTGCCCCATCAGTGACTGTGTTCTCAGGATTATGCTTTCTGCCTGGTGCTTCACATGGGTGATCTCATCTTCTACTTATGTGCTACTGATTTCCAAATGTACCTCACCAGTTCAGACCTTGCCTCAGCTCTTCTCTTTGGAACGCTCTTCAATGTGAATCTTCAGGACCTCAGATTCAACAACACCCCAAACAACTCACCATCTTCAATGGTGCCCAAGGAAATTGCCGATACAATTGAAATAGGATAATTTAAGGAGCTGTGACGATAAAGATGTGGTTTACAAATATGTTTCCATAGGGGAACCAACAAAGAGCTTATCAAGCTCGGGCCAAAGGAATGAGGGGAGGAGACGTTAATAAAATAATGAAATCTGAAAGTAAAAAAAAAAAACAAACAAAACAAAAACCTGTACAATGACGAGATGTACATCATTGATGTCTATTTAGGTCCATATAGGTTAGTCCTATAGAGAGAAAGAAGGGTAAGGAATAGATTCGGAAGAGCAAACAGAAGACAGCCAGCACAATCATCCCTTTTGCTTCTTAGGATCCATTCTTCGCCTTTGTTGGATGAAAAGTGTGAAATACCAACACAGAGAATTGAAGACGTCCCACCAGTTACTGTATAATTGAATGTTAAATCGATTTGGTTACAACTCCATGTAAGGCCTAGAATATTAGCTGCAACTGATGTTCTTCATATACAGTAGTGAGTAAAGAAAGGATAAAATAAACAGATAACAACAAAATAGAGTGTGTAGGAGTAACTCTCAGAATCCAATGGTAGAAATAGAGCTAAGCCTCCAGAAAGAATCAAAGGGGAAACCGGGTGGCTCTTGGGAGTCAGGGAACTGCTCTTTCCACCTCTTCTCACCATTTCTCTCAGTGCATCTGCTTTTTTCTATTTTCTTCTTCTCTTTTTGTTGTAATTCTATCCACATGACAAAAAACCACTGCACCACGCCAGATTCTACACCTCCTATATTCAAGAGGCTCACCCAGATGGAGACCTAATTCTTAGTCTCAATTGATATTTCCTCAAAAAGACAATATGATGACCCCAGTTTAGGTCCATATATCCACCCCTGAACAAATCAGCTATGGCCAGGGACACAGACCACACTGCAAAAGTAGGCCTGCTTTGAGACCATGTGCCCAAGAAGAGAAACAGGGGAAGAAACACAAGAATTACTTCTAATTATTTTTAGATTTAATTAATTATTCTAATTAGTTCTATTACAGCATTAATTTTAAAAACAGAAACGATGTCTCATATATTCTCTCTCTTTTTTTTTTTTTTTTTTTTGCTATTTCTTGGGCCGCTCCCGCGGCATATGGAGATTCCCAAGCTAGGGGTTCAATCAGAGCTGTAGCTGCTGACCTACACCAGGGCCACCAGCAACACGAGATCTGAGCTGCGTCTGTGACCTACACCACAGCAGCGGCAACGCCGGATCGTTAACCCACTGAGCAAGGGCAGGGATCGAACCTGCAACTTCATGGTTCCTAGTCGGACTCATTAACCACTGATCCACGACAGGAACTCCGATGTCTCATATATTCTTGTTTCACTTAGAAGACAGAGCCCTGTTGGGGTTTATAAAAAGACTCAAAAGTGGTTGGTTGGTTGGTTGTTATTTTCATCAGCTTCCTATCCTTAATGGAAAAAAACTATATTTTATACTTGAGGGTATACTCAATTATTGCCCCAATATTTGCTTCTCCGTGTTAAATAACCCTAGTTTTTTGTTGCTTTTTTTTTCAGTGTCCTTCCCACTTGTATTCTCCTAGTCTCTAAGAATTTTTTTTTTTTTTTAATTTTTGCTAATAGTTTCCCTTGTCTCATTAGAAAAGAACAAGGGAGTGTGCATGGAGTTCTGGCTGTGGTCTTACAACTGATCAAGGCAAAATGGAAAGGAATTGTTTTTCATTATCTACTCAATTCCTCACCTTGCACTTAACTTTGTAAGCGTATACACTTCTGAGGCTCTCTAGAAAATGTTCTCCTATGCTTGAACATTTCCTAATTTTATTTTTGTAGTGGTATATTGTCATCTCCAAGTAACTGAAGAGGAATTGAATTGATTAGTTTATACCCCAAAGATAAAAAGACTTGCACACTCTCACACACACACACACACACACACCAGTTAAACAATTCCCTGCCATAATGTTGTCAGGGATATCGTTGGTATTGTTATTCAGAGGCTGTTATGTGGGTAATGTGCAAAAGCAAATTAACAATTAGCACACTAGATCATATTCTCATTCTAACAAACTCTTGAAAACCAGGATTTTCAGCCCGAGAGTAAAGAGAAACACATTTACCAGAGAGACTAAAATCCTGTAATTCTGTGGAACCATCAGTATAAACTTAAAACTTCATCTTTCGTGTATGTGTGCAGGTGTATGCTGTGCATAGCATCTAAGCTTACTTCAAATAATATGGGAGACAGAAAGTAAATTGGGGCATAGATGGGAAAAAAAACTGGCCATGAGTTGATAGTTATTTAATTTGGATGTTGAGTATGGGAGAATTTCTATACCATTCTCTAATTTGGGACATATTTGGAATTAGTTCACTTTTTTTAAAGTGAACATTAATTAATTAATTAAAATGCAATGTGACTGAATGAGGGCAACCCTAAACAGGATGATAGGACTGCATCCTAGTCCCCCATTTACAATATACAAACAAGATAAGATGCAAGGCCAAAAGCAAGTCACTTAAGTCCTCAAATCTTTTGTTGACTCATTTGCTGTTTCAGCCTCAGCAGCTCTTGTTGTGGCCCAGTGGGTTAAGAACACAAACAGTATCCATGAGGATGTGGGTTTGATCCCTGGCTTTTAATCAGTGGGTTAAGGATTTGGAGTTGCTGTGAGCTGTGGTATAGGTCGAAGATGCAGCTGGGATCCCTAGTTGCTGTGGCTGTGGTGTAGGCCAGCAGCTGTAGCTCCAATTCAACCCCTAGCCTAGGAACTTCCATATGCTGCAGGTGTGGCCCTAAAAAAAAAAGTATCAGCCTCAGAGTAGGGAAACCAAACCACATCTTCTGTTGTGTTTTCTTGGTTCTTTTGCCACACCCATGGCATTCAGAAGTTCCCAGGCCAGGGATCAAACCCACACCACAGCAGTGGCCCAAATGCTGCAGTGACAACAGCAGATCCTTAATCTGCTGCACCACAAGAGAACTCTGTAAACCAAATTTTCCATGGAATTTATTTGAAGGTCTCGAGATCATTATTTGATGAACATGTCCAAACTCCCTCATGATTTAAATTCGATCACAACAGCACAATGAAGTTTAATAAGCCATTATCCATTGAATTTAGACCCACAATTGGTAAAGCTCATACCCTTAACTAAAAAAAAAAATGGTTAATAAGTCAACTTTTAATTTAATCATAAAATTAGGATTCCATTGATATGTGCAATTATAACCAATTTTGTCTCAAAAAATCTCTGCTTAAATAAGGAATATCAAGAAAAATTCCACAAGATCTGAGATCTTTATTCTAACCTTAGGGTACTTTAATAATTATAACCAAATCCAAATATAATAGAAAATACAAGAAAAATTGCAAAGTATTCTTTCAGAATGGCATTTTCAGGATCAACTTTACAAGCAGCCTTCTAAAAAAAAAAAAAAAAAACTCCATTCTGTAAAATGAATATTAAAATAATTCTTTCAAATAAAGCCTAAATCCACCCATACAATGTAGTAAAGAGTTCATCTTTCAAATCTCTCAGTTAAATATTTCTGCATCTGCTTGGACGGATATACAGAATATGCTTTAAGTTGTAGGATTTTCTCTCACTTAGTACATTATACTTACAAAATAAGCAGAAAAATTTGTACTTTTCCAGCCAACTAAATAATAAAAGAAATCTCATTTTAGGATTTACCCTTACTCATAGACATACTCATTCAGCAAGCACACACACATGTGTGAACACACACATTTTAGTTGTACTAAACTTAATGTGAAATTTTAGATTAGAGTCTCATTTATTGGCAATTCTGGGAAGGGGGTTTAGCTTAATCCCCAGTTAATGAAACCCTTGCTAGTGAATTTCCTTTGTCAACACTGCATTTAATGTATAGTGCTTCATACCTGCTAGATCATCAAAACCTGCAAAGTGATTAGGCTCAATTGGAATGTGAAAGTTGGAAGGACGGGTTTTTGTAATATTTTCTGAAAAGATTATGCTCAGAAGTACATGGGCTGGCTCTATTTTAAAAAGAATATTTTCCAGCTCCTGTGTTTTGCTATTAAAAGTAATGAATAGTTATACTTCAAACATAATAAAGCACTCCTTAGAAATCAAGCCAGATTGATAGATAATTCCTTGAGAGAAAGCAATCAGGTCAAATGCTGGCTCAGAAAAATCTGGTACAGCCACTCTTCCTTCTTTTGCTTTGTCAAGACTGGACACCTACTTGGAAATGACTTACAGCAAATCTCTACCCAGAAGATTTGGGGAAAACGTACATATGATAATCAAACATTTAGGTTAAAGAAAGCTACCCCCGCTCCATACACTACTTTCACATGACCTGTTTTCAAAAATATGGGCTATAAGAACATTCAGTAGTACAAAATGCACATCACGGGAGTTCCCGTCGTGGCGCAGTGGTTAACGAATCCGACGAGGAACCATGAGGTGGCGGGTTCGATCCCTGCCCTTGCTCAGTGGGTTAACTAACGATCCGGCGTTGCCGTGAGCTGTGGTGTAGGTTGCAGACGGGGTTCAGATCCCATGTTGCTGTGGCTCTGGTATAGGCTGGCGGCTACAGCTCTGTTTGGACCCCTAGCCTGGGAACCTCCATATGCCGCAGGAGCAGCCCAAGAAATAACAAAAAAAAAAAAGAAAAAAAATGCACATCGCATTTTTTTGGAGGCATAAGACACATGTCCAGATTTTGCCTTTGTCATTCAATAAGGTGTCGGCTAAAGGAGAATTCCCACTGACAATGGTAACAGTCACAAGGCAGAAACAGGCATTACAGAGATCATGATAAGCAGCAACACTTGGCTGTTAGTGTGAAAAATCTATGATGAAGTTAGAGATTATTTTTATTGAGTAGTATAAAATACAGCCCTTTGATCATAAAGGAAAACGAAAATTCCACCTCGATCCCTTCCCCTTTGGTGTTTCTTCAAGGAAATGAATCTATAATTTCTATGCAGTATCACCTTAAACAATAAATATAGATTCTTATTCAGAAAAAAGCAAGCAACTAGCTATGGAACCCCACATTGACAGCAAAGTAGTAAAATACTATCTATATTGAAAGTTGGTCTGCTAAAGAGACCTCCCGTATGTCTCTATGAATGGTTTCCTTACTTAAAATTTGCAAATAGTATGAGGCTCAGTCAAGCACTTTTCAGAAATTCTTGGGTCTTGTCTGTTTCATTGTTACATTTTTATTAGAAGAAAAGCTCAGTAACTGAATAATTATACCCTCAATCCAAAACACTCTATAATTTCAGAGATATAATTACTTTGGGTGACTTCCTCAAAGCTTGGCTACACACACACAAAAATCTACAGCATCCTAAGAGCTAAAAATCCAGATGGAAGCCTAACACCTGGATATAAAGAAAAATGTCTGCCAGCTCTTCAATGGCGTGAGTTTTGATAACCCTATTCTGCCCTTTAAGGAATAAAAAGAACCAAACATCTGTCTCCAAGACCACTGGTCCTGAATTCATCCACCTATTACTTCAGTTTGTGAAAAGGTAATCTTTTTATTTCCCCTAGCAATACTCCTTATTATGAGAAAAAAAAGCCTAGATTCTTTGTTCTACATGAAGGGATGTCATGATAAATACAACTCTTGACTTATTATATAGTACCAAGAGAAAGCAGAGATGCATGTACATATGTTCACATACATATATTTATCGCACCTTATATTACCACGAGGCTATTGGCTTTAAAAAAAACCATCACAAAAGAAAGTTGCAGGAGAGGGAAAGAGTATGCAGCCCTTTCCCCTGATTCATGTGTGTAAATAGTCTGTCATCACCTTGTTCTGTCTGAAGGCAGAATGGTCTGGGATATGTCAGGAGACTTCACCCAGTGTGATTAGAATATCCATTCCTTTCATGCAGCTGTTTAAATATGGAATCAGAACCCTTTCCCTCCCTCAAATTGGGGAAGAGGGATTGTGGTACACTCCTTCTTTATAAGAACATTTTGGAAAATATAATAATGCACAGATTTAAGTCTTTGCAATAGGTACTGTAATATTAAGAGCCCCTGAAGAGTCTTGAGCTTTTGTGGAAGTAAAATCTCTGTAACTATTAATGAGGTCAATTCTCTCATATTTTGGAGGGTGTGAGTGAAGGTTTATAGAATGAATGGGGCAAAGGCAGCGTAGACCTGGATGTAGTGATTTTCAAGTGTTTACAACACTTCTGCTCCAGCAACAGAGCAAAGCTAAAACTTACAGTCTCTTTAAAACATGAGACTCAAGCTCATTATTACTATAGTGGGTATTCTCTCCATTCTTTTACTGCTCCCTGAAACCGTTCCTTCTGTTTATAGGTAAGTTTGCAATATTTTTAAAAGAAAGGCAAAAAAAAATCACAAATAAACCAATTAAAGCAGCAATTTAAACAGATAGCAAAAACACCCTTTGGATCCAAGTATGCACTCATAGACGAAAGTGGAGAAATTAGAAAATTTTTAAAATCACTCAGTAATAGTTGGAGACCTTTGGAACTCACAAATTTAGTTCTATGATTTCAAACAACAAAAGAACAAATTCAGACATAGTAAGTGATAAGATTCAGTACCCACCAGATTAAAACCTAACATTTATTTGCGAAAAGCATTCCTTACAGGGAGGCAAGAGAGAAAAGATTCCCATCAGTTCTCAGAAGCAAGATCCTATGTCATGCAACAAACTGCATTTTTGGGGGGCTGCCCTAAGGCATATGGCGTTCCGGGCCAGGGATCAGATCAGGGATCAGATCAGAGCCACAGTTGCAACCTACACCACAACTGCAGCAACGCTAGATCCTTTAACCCACTGTGCCAGGCCAACCCAACCTGTGTCCTGGTGCTGCAGAGAAGCCCTTGATCCCACTGTGCCACAGTGGGAACTCCAAAAATGTGTCCTTAATGTTGACATGGCAACATATATAATAGGGGCATTTTTTAATAATCAAAGCTAATGGCCTCATGCTAAAGTACAATTTCATAAGTGCAATGAGGGTAGATCTGGCCAGAAGAGAGAGATGGTAATACACATGGCGCAGAATTGTGGTGCTCTGTGGCTTGATTTTGGTATAAAATTTAGAACATCTATGACTGAGTAAGCAACACATCTTTCAAGCAAAAGTCTATACATATTCGACTAAGCTTTTGAAAGCTATTGAGTGATGTGAATATTTAGATTAAAATTCCTATCAAGTACCAAAAGTTTTCAAGCAAAAGAAATATGTAATTTTAATAAAAGATAATTCTAGAGACTTATGAAAATATCAATGTGCTGTTCTTTAAACAACAGAAGAAATGAAAAATATCCTAACATCTATTTAAGCAACAACTCTTATGTAATAAATTTAAAAAAATGGAAAATGAGAATAATAATGATTAGACTCACCATATATTAAAATCCATTATAAATCTACAGACATTAAATTCATCTGGTCTGGTAGAAGACCAATGGAACAGAAGAATAATCTGAAACAGACCCTATGTATTTGTATATATAATATGTATATGAACTTAATGCTGAATAAGTTCTTAGAAATAAGATTTTAGAAATAAGTGTGAAATTCAAGAAATATTTATAATTTTTTCTGGAAGAAAATAAGCTATTTAGAAAGGAAAATAATCGGAGATATTTAGCAGTCCCCATAATCCAAATAAATTCCAAGTGGATATAAACATTTGCTGTAAGAAAAAAAATTAAAAACTAATATGAATTATAGGTGAAAACTGTTTAACTTCATTTTAAGAAAAGACTTCCTTAAACAAAAGTTTTAAAACTAATAATTTAAAGATACATAAATACATTTATTTGGGAGGAAATTCAAACATGAGCTGAATATTAAATATTATGGGAAATGTTGTGGGCTTTTTTGCTTTTTAGGGCCACACTGGCAGCACATGGAAGCTCACAGGGCAGGGACTGAACAAGAGCTGTAGCTGCTGACCTATACACCACAGCCACAACATCACCAGATCCCATCTATGTCTGCGACCTACACCACATCTCATGGCAATGCTGGATCCTTAACCCACTGAGCAAGGCCAGGGATTGAACCTGCATCCTCATGGATACTAGAGGGATTCACTTCTGCTGCGCCACCAAGGAAACTCCCAAGAAATGTTAACTGTCTTAATTGTATTAACAGTATTGCAGTTATGTTGGAGACTACCCTTATTTTTCAGGGATATACAATGAAGAATTTAACAGTCAAGTGTCTGAAGCTTACTTTTAAATAACTAATAATAAATCTCTCTTATTGTGTGTGTATACACACAAATATATATGCACACAAATACATATATATGTACATAGCATCTATATAACAGAGAAAGAGGAGATAAAATGACATATATTGTCAGCTAGAGAATCTAACTGAAAGTGTGCAGAGCTCACTGGATTATTTTTTCAATTTTTTTCTATAAGTTTGAAATTTTTAAAATAAAAAGTCAGAAGGAAAATTTTCTAGTAAGCTTAATAAACTGAATGAGCTAAAAATGTAAAGCATCTATGTGTAGAACAACCTACTTCTAAATTATATGGCAAATGGTTATACACATAATAAATATAAAGTTCATAAAAAGTCCTTAAAAACATTAGGACCCCCCCAAAGCAAAAATGAGCAAAATATGCAAATAGATGCTCCCCAGTAGAAATCTAAGTGACCAGTATATAAGAAAAAAACCTCAACCTCACTAGAAAGGAAAAATAGAATACTATTTTTCCCTATAAAATTAGCAGAGGAATTTTTTTTGGTTTTTTATTTGTTCTGTTTTTTAATGGTGATACTCAAAACTACAAGGTTGCAAGGCGAGAATCTTTTCATTGTTGATGGATTTGTAAAATGGTACACATATTCTTGGGAAATTGTTTCATGAGCATGAAAAAAGTGCACAAGCCTTGACCAAGTAATTATTTTTCTGGCAATTTACCTTATAGGAATAACAAACATTGGGACATTGTATATTAAAAATTTTGCATTGCCACATGTGGCAGTTATAATAAAGTAAAATAGAAAACAGCTCAACGTCCACTGTTAGGGTAAAGGTAAACAAAAACTTTTTACTACATAGCACATCCATTTGGCAGAACAGTATGACACTGTTAAAGATGTTTATGAAGAGTTTAATGACACAGAAACATCATATAATAAAATACTAAGTGGAAAAAACAGGGCACCAAGCCACGTATGCAGTATAAAAAAATTTCATAGAAAATACAGAAAAAATACTGAAATATGGCAAAATAGAACAGTTAGTGCCTGTAGGTAGTGTGATAATCCATGGCCTTTTTCTATGTTTTTATGCAATTCCATACACCCCAAACTTTTCTCTCTAGCCATCTCTGCTGTGATATATGAGTAAAGTTCACTAAGAAATGTGAAAGGACATTAATGAAGAGAAAGAAGAGACTCTCCAGAGTACTCAGGTAACCAAAAACACACCAGGGTCCAGTCAATATTAATTTGGTAATATAAATATATATATACACACACACACACACACACACATAAAAAATAGATGTATAAACATAAAATAAAAACAAATCACTTAAGGTAGATCATATACCTTAGAGAGAGAGCTCTGAAAACTTTCCTAGCAAGTTCTTTCTCTGCGTTTTTATAAGGATCCCCGGAGTTTTGTTTGCTAGTTTGTTCTGTTTCATTTTCTGTTTAATTTCAGATTAAAGTTGAAAGTAGAGTGGGCATCACTGAGGTCTGGAGAGAAGGAAGTTGTGGGGTTTAAACCTCAGATGAAGCTCTCTGAACACACACCTCCCCACAGCATAACCCCATACCTGTAAATCAGTTACCCCTCTCTGAATAAATTAACATTTTCAAGTCATAGCTAATCAAGTCCATTATCTTAACAATAGAAATATTTTACATCAAAAATGAGTATGCTAGGAAAAACACAGAGATCGTAGATTTAAACTTTCATGTGTTTAAAACCCCAATTAAGTTTAAAAACATGAACCAGAGAAGTCAATCATTTTGTTTGCACATGGACACTCTTTTAAAGGGTCTGCCCATACTTCATCTCAAAGAGAATGCTCCCTCAGAACCCACTGAATGCGCAGCAAGAAATGTAACCAGGCCAACTGGACCAGAGAAACACTTAACCCACATGAGATCGCTGAGATTCTCTCTTCTGGAAATTTGCTGTTAGAACACAGAGACTAAATTGGTTTTTTAAGAACACTCTACGTGTCAAGTTGACTGGTGGCTAAGACTCCCAGATGAAGACTCAGTGTGTTAATCAGACAAACAACAGAGTGTGCATTTGGGGAAAACCAAGAAAACAAAGTAGGAATAAAAGCACCATAAAGAATGTAACTGGTGTAAAGAAGAGGCAGTTGATTAAGGAGCTGGGGTTCCCAAGGATTTTGTAGGTGTCTGTTCCAAATCCTTACTCACACCTAGTGACACATCTCATCTTTTGTTTCATGAAATATTCCTGCCATCCTGTGAAAACTCTCTCTTTACAGTGGTATGTATATGCTACTCCCATCCTACTGTATGGCACAAGGAAATCTACTCAATAGTTAGAAATAACTTATATGGGGAAAAGAATGAATATAGAAAATTAAAAAAAAACAAAAATGAAAACATGGGAGCTTCTGTCATGATGCAGCGGAAATGAATCCGACTGAGAACCCTGAGGTGGTGGGTTCCATTCCTGGCCTCATTTAGTGGGTTAAGGATCTGGCATTGCTGTGAGCTGTGGTGTAGGTCACAGATGCAGTTGGGAATCCCAAGTTGCTGTGACTGTGGTGTAGGCCAGCAGCTAAAGCTCCAATTCGACCCCTAGCCTGGGAACCTCCATATGCTACAGGGGCAGCCCTTTAAAAAAAAAAAAAAAAAAAAAAAAGAAGAAGAAGAAGAAGATGGATAAGGCACACATTTTTTTAATCCACATTTAGTAGGTCAGGAACTGATCAAATAATTTAACATTATATGACTACTTACTGAAGCCTTGTCTAGAACTTGGATCTTTCAATCCCCATTCCTCTGCTGTTAACTTTTCTGTGTTTAAAGGTATATACGGCCAGTGCTACTATGCTGGTAGCAACTGAACACATCAGCAGAGATATTTGTCCACAAGCTGGTGAAACTGGATAATTGCTACATCTGGGTTCTGCTGCGTTAGCACCAAGTAAAAATACCATGGGTGACCAGCTCAGTTAAAAAAATCAGGAACATTAACTTGTAGTTCTACCATCAAATTTGTAAAAAAAAAACCCCAAGGAAATTGTATTTTACATTACTGTTACCAGAATGTATTGTAGTGTCTATTTTAACAACAGCTATAGTTTCAATGTTGAACGGTTCTTGTCATCAAGAGAAAAGTGAGAACAAAATAATGCCATTTGCAGTAACATGAATGGAACTAGAGACTCTCATACTAAGTGAAGGAAATCAGGAAGAGAAGACAAATACTATATGATAGCACTTATATCTGGAATCTAATATACAGCACAAATGAAACTTTCCACAGAAAAGAAAATCATGGACCTGGAGAACAGACTTGTGGTTGCCAAAGGGGAGGGGAGGCAGTGGGGCGGATTGGGAATTTGGGGTCAATAGATGCAAACTATTGCCTTTGGAATGGATTAGCAATGAGATCCTGCTGTACAGCACTGGGAACTATATCTAGTCACTTATGATGGAGCACGATAATGTGAGAAAAAAGAATGTATGCATGTATGTGTGACTGGTTCACCTTGCTATACAGTAGAAAATTGACAGAACACTGTAAACCAGCTATAACGGAAAAAATAAAAATCATTATAAAATAGAAAAAAAAGAGAAAAGCAAATAAAAACACTCTCCAATCTGAATATTTAAAATTCTGATCTGAAAGCTCAACCAAACATCTTCAACTGTATCTAATGAGGAACAAATGGTTGATATGCTCTTAAATCTCTATGTGTTTTATAAAACTAAAGATATGCTGTTAATTTGCTAATAACTTTTATAATAGATACCATTTATTAAGTTCCTACATTGTGCCATGCACTGGCCTAGATACTTTGCACATGTTATTCATTCATTCATTCAAAAAATATTTATTTTATTGAATATACTGTGTGACACTCTTCACATGTAATACTTACTGAAAATACAACAATGAACAAAAGTCCCAGATCTCAAATAATTTTTTAGATTTCACTTAATCATCTCAATTAACCTACTGTTGTTACCACCTTTTTTTTAGACCTAAAGATGTTAAATAATTTACCCAAGGTCACACAACAGATGAGGGGTAGCCTAGGTTTCTTAAAATCTCAGCCTTTTTCCATTTTACTACAGTGTCTCTCATTAAATCATTGACTATGGAAAGTGCACCATATTTATGGCCAGGGAAACACTGTTGAGAAGCTAATAATCACTGATAATCCTCTCCAGGACCTTCTCACATATATTAGTTCCTTGATGCACTTAATACAAATGTAGATTACTTCCCGTAAAGTAAAACTCCCACTGAAACCAATATTTCCTAAAATACTTAAACAATTTTTGAAATTTATCATTGGATTATCCCTGGATTGGAATCTAAAATATTCTACCGTCAATATGAACAATGTTCCAGATGTTCAACATAAAATAAATTCAAGTAATTTTATTAAACCAAATTAGGCTGAATTTATTTTTAATTCTATCTATCTATCTATCTATCTATCTATCTATCTATCTATCTATCTATACACCCACATATTTCTAGGTTCTGGGATACAACTACAATAACAGAAAAAAATCCCTACTCTGATGGCATTCAAAAAATATATATTTTGTCATATGGTAGCAAGTTCAATAAAAAAAAAAAAAATAGGAGTTCTCATTGCGTCTCAGTGGATTAAGAACCCAACATAATGTCCATGAAGATGCAGGTTCAGTCCCTGGCCTTGCTCAGTAGGTTAAGAATCCAGCTTTGCTGCAAATTGTGGCATAGTTCAGAGAGGCAGCTTGGATCTGATGTTGCTGTGGCCATGGTATAGACCTGCAGCTGCAGCTCCAATTCAGCCCCTAGCCTGGGAACTTCCATATGCCACAGGTACATATGGAAGTATGTACCTGTGGCATTAATTAATTAAATTAATTTTAATTTTCCAAAAAGAAAATTAAACGAAAAATAAAGCATAGAAGAGAGCTCTGGGTGTAAAGGGTTACAACTTATGATTTTAAATAGGCAGGTCAAGGAAGGTTTCATTGAAAAGATGAAATTTTAACAGATTCCTAGTCAAACTGAGTGAGCCACAATGAGATCCAAACAAAGGACACATCAAGTTCAAAATCCCCAACACGGATATATCAAAACTATCCAGGGTGTCAGGGTCAGAGAAGCAGCACTAAATTATATAGAACCTATAGGACATGATGAGAAGATTGGCTTTTACCGTGAGTGACATGGGAAGTCATTGAGAATTTTGAACAAAGAAATGATATTATATATATAAAACTTCTTGAAAGTACCCCTGGCTGTTGCGTGGAGAATGGACCATAGGAAAGGACGGGGTGGAAAGAGGGAGCCAAGTTGGGAGGCTTGTAATCACCAAGGTGAGAGACGATGGTGTCTTCCATCAAGGGTAGAAGAGGCCAAATTCCTGCAAGTATTTGGATAGTAGAGCCAATGCCAACAGACTGGTTATGGTTTAAGAGAAAAACGAAGTGAAGGATGACACCAAGGTTTTAACCCAAGTTATGAGAAAGGTGAAGTTGCCATTTACTATGGAAAGAGTGTGTTTGAAAGATCAAGAGTCCAGTTTGGAGCATGTTAAGTTTGATTTGGGGCACAGAGAAAGTATTTCATAGGAGTGATCATGTGCACCAAATGTTACCGAGAGGCTGAATGACATAAAGACTGAGAATTGACTATTGGATTTAACGATGTAGTGGTCATTGGTGACCTTGACAGAGCTGTTGCAGTGCAGTAAAAGGATGAGAGTGAAAGGTTGATTAGTGTGGATTCAAGAGGCAATAGACAAAGAGGAAGCAAAGACAACAGGTAGACTCTCCTGAGGAATTATTCTATAAGCAGAGAAAATAAGCAAAATCTGACAGAGAAAGTGGAGCTGAGGAAGATTTTCTTCATAACAGATTAAAAGTGAAGAAGTAACATGTTTGGGAGCGTTCCTGTCATGGCACAGCAGAAAGGAATCCGACTAGGAACCATAAGGTTGCAGGTTTGACCCGTGGCCTCGCTCAGTGGGTTAAGGATCTGGTGTTGCCATGAGCTGTGGTGTAGGTTGCAGACATGGCTCAGATCTGGCATTGCTGTGGCTTTGGCATAGGCTGGTAGCTGTAGCTCTGGTTAGATCCCTAGCCTGGGAACCTCCATATGCCACAGGTGTGGCCGTAAAAAGCAAAAAAAAAAAAAAAAAGTTTGTGTATTGATAGGAATGACCAATTAGAAAGCAGAGAATTGATGGAATTTGTTCTTGCAAAAGGAAAGGACATGAGATACAGTGAAGAAGGTAGTGTTAGAGGAGTGGACAGTTCACCCACATCTGTATACATGCTTTATGATTATAGTCACTCAATATATTATGATTTTTATAATTATTCCTACACTGCTATTACTGAAATTTAAGTTTTTTATTTGCTGAAAATGCTGTGCACATTTTTTCCTGGTATAAATTTAATTCATCAAGAATGAGTAATCTTGCATAATTTTCATCACTATTTCTCAATATGTATTCAGTAATAAATACTTTCATGTTTACACTATGTTTGCATGAGCTTGGAGTGCATGCACAAATGGTAAGAGGCCAGTTTTGAATTGAAGAAGACATGGTTTACTCCTAGAATATGTCCCTGGCCCTGCACCTATCTGCTGCCTAATGCATCTTCAAACACTCTAGATTCCTGGCCCCAAAAAAAGTTTCACAATTACTTTCAAAGACTTTGTATGTATTAATTATGCCAATAAGAATTTGATATTTCACACTTACTGAAAGTAAACTTGATAAGTACAAAGGTCACAGATTTATTTTTGTTTTGCATTTTTAACTAGAACCTTTCAAATTTAAAACTATGAATATTTACTTTGAAAACACAATAATTCTATTTGGGGATTTGCAAATATACATAATAATCTTAAGTTTTTTAATTAGAACATAAATCTTACAGCTTTAGAAAGCAAAGACTCCAGGATCATATACTATGGCTTTCGAAGGTATGTAATTGTCAACTAATCATTGAGAGGCACTTAGCCAATTCTCAGTGAATATTTGTTAAATTTTTTAAAAATCAAACTAGAACCCAATTTTTGCATAAGAAAAGACATTCTCACGCTACTCCAAAAGAACAGGATGAGTTTTTTTAATGGGTTATATGTAATGGCTATGACATGGAAATAGGCTTATTGGGGCTGATTATTTGCTAGCTTAAGTAATAAATAAGGAAAGGCCATCCTAAAAAGGAATTTATACCTAAGGATACCATCAACCATCGTAGCTTCTCAATATTTGTAAAATATCATGTTTCAGTATTTGTAAAGAACAAAAAATTACTTTTTTTTTTTTTTAAGGCAGGAGCTAGAGTTCCTGTTGTGACTCAGTGGTAATGAACCCAACTAGTATCCATGAGGATGCAAGTTCTATCCTTGGCCTTACTCGGTGGGTTAAGGATCAGGCATTGCCATGAGCTATAGTGTAGGTCACAGTCACAGCTCAGATCCCACGTTGCTGTTGCTATGGTGTAGACCAGCAGCTGTAGCTCGGATTGGATCCGTAGCCTGGGAACTTCCATGTGCCTCGGGTGTGGCTCTAAAAATTAAAAAAAAAAAAAAAAAAAAAAAAAGGCAGGAGCTAGTGTCAGTCTCTGTAAAATAGTGTAGAAGGTGAATCATGAGCCAGATGGTCTACAGGGACTTGGAATCACCATTCAAAGATTATAGTCCTTAGTTATCAAACTGTTGGTAAAGTCAAAAAATCCATCCGGGGGGCTCTGATGTTTACATCACGGCTGGTGGTTCAGCTTCACATCCCAGACCTCTACTCTGTGTCCTGAGAGAGGCATTTTGAGTCTGCAAAACTACCAGATAAAACAGGAAGGGAGGGCCCAAGTTGGGAGGAGAAATGTGCATTCTAAACGAAAAACAGACACACAGCCACTGATGCTAACAAAGTTTCCTCAAAGAGCGAGACCTGGGTAAGCAGGCGTAACTTTGAAGTGACCCACAAACACCTCCCCGTAAAGAACATTCTCCATCTCACCCAGATTGTATTTCCCATAACGGGAAATAAAAGCCTTTGGGTTCTGCTCAAGTGAATGATTTGCCACAGTCGAAAGACCAAGACGCTAAATATTCCTAGCAAACTTCTGTACTTATTGAATCTTGCTTTCAGGGATTTTTTTTTCAAATCTTGGCCTTGGAAGGATGAGAGAAATATAACCTGGGAGCAAAAAATCTGGTCTTCTTGGGCTCAGAAAAGGATTTGACAGAAATTGCTCTATTAACAAAATGCCCTTTGTTTCAGCTCAAAGAAAGGGGAAAAAAAAAGTCATCATGTGCAAAAGCGGTTTCTATAGATTGTCCCACAGACCCTGTTGGTTTCTCACTAAATCTCGGGGACAGCCTGGGATTGTAACCCCTTTCCCATTTGTTTAACCTTCTGTTATATTATTTTCCAATATTGCTTCAATGCTACTAATAATTGAACAATATTATTTTTAGTCTCAAATTTCAAATTTAGCATTTCTTTAGTATTTCTCTATGTTACATCGAACTCCATACACTATTTAGGTAAGCATTGTATGAATACAAACACAGACATTTACACAAAATCTTTTAAATGATGATGAGAACTGGCTTTGGGTTTTCAGATATATCTATTATCACTGCAGTATTCATATAAGACAAATATCAAGTGGTGAGAAAAAAATCCAAAGGAAGCTCAATAAAATATGCATAAAGAACATGACAGATACTTAACCTCTTAAAACTTTTTTTTTCAGCTGTCAAGTGGAGATAATATTAGAATTTACAACAATAGAGTGCCATAAGGATTAAAAGAGGGTATATTTATACTCAGACAAAACTACAATTCAAAAAGATAGATGCACCCCTATGTTCATTGCAGCACTATTCACAGCAGACAAGACATGGAAACAACCTAAATGTCCATCAACAGATGAATGCATTAAGAAGATATGGTACATATATACAGTGGAATACTACTCAGCCATTAAAAAAGAATGAAGTAATGGCCTTTGCAGCAACATAGATGCAACTAGAGAGTCGCATACTAAGTGAAATAAATCAGAAAGAGAAAGACAAATACCATATGATGTCACCTATATGTGGAATCTAAATTATGGCACAAATGAATCTATCTACAAAACAGAAACAGATTCACATAAATAGAGAGCAGACTTGTGGATACCAAGTTGGGGGAGGGGGAGTGAGTAGAATGGACAAGGAGTTTGGGGTTCATAAGTGCAAACTATTACGTAGAATAGATAAGCAATGAGGTTCTACTCTACGGTGTGTGGAACTATAACCAGTCTCTTGGGATAAAACGTGATGGAAGACAGTATGAGAAAAAGATTGTGTGTATGTATATGTATGACTGGGTCACTATGCTGTACAGCAGAAATTGTCACAACACTTTAAATCAATATATTTTAATTTTTAAAAGGAAGATATGTTTAAAACACTAGCCTTGTAAATAAATAGCTACTATTATTGATGTTGCTGTTGTTGTTCTTACTTTCATTGTTATTTTAAAGTTCTTAAAATTATTTTAGTGAATCCTGAAGATGGTTATGCAATAGAATTTTATTTATGGAGAAGCAAATGAATACAGCTAAGATCACAGTCTAAATTACAACTAGAAACAAGATTTCCTATTCTGAGTTCCATGCTAATCTCTTTTTAGAATTTAACCAACACTGAAAAGTCAGCACTTTTGAAAGAAGAATATAAAGAAACACACCAACAAGTAGGTTATGCAAGTTTCCTGGTGTAACCCAATGCTGTGAGTCACTGTGCATATATGCCTTGGATTTATCCAAACCATTTCATTTGAACTTAGTACTTTCATTAAAACTCATGTCAAATACAAAATTATTAAACATATTGCAAATTTATATTCACCATACATTATAATGACTCATAAGCAGGAAAAAGACAAAACTAAAAGAATAAAAGGTAAAATTTTAAATTAAAATATCAGCCATATCAACAAAATTAATATGTTAAGTTTCTCATTTTGTTTTCTTGTTCAGTATATATGGTTTCTGGAATATAGGAAACTTTCACATAATTATTTTGGTAAGATAAACACAAAGAACTTTATGAGAGCCTTTAACTTCATATTTTATATTTGACGGAATTTTTCCCAAGATTTTAGATCAACTATCAAGGCTTCCATACAGTATACAAACCTGGCACATAATAAGTTCTCAAGATATATACTTGCTAAAGAATGTTAATTTACTGTGAAAGTGCCCATCAGAATACCTGTACACAATAGGCCCTTAATAATAAATGAGTGTTGAATCTGAATGTCATCACTTTATCAAAATGACAGCATAGAATTATAATTAAAAGATTATAGGAGTTCCCGTTGTGGCTCAGTGGTTAACAAATCTGACTAGGAACCATGAGGTTGCGGGTTCGATCCCTGGCCTTGCTCAGTGGGTTAAGGATCTGGCTTTGCCATGAGCTGTGATGTAGGTCGCAGACGTGGCTTGGATCTGACGTTTCTGTGGCTCTGGCATAGGCCAGCGGCTACAGTTCCAATTAGACCCCTAGCCTGGGAACCTCCATATGCCACGTGTGCAGCCCTAGAAAAAACAAACAAAAGACAAAAATTGTATAAAATGGTTGACCATCCCTCACGTGGAAAACCTAGAAGGACAGACAAACTGAATGAAGCAGGCTCTGGTATTTCTTCAGCGTGGAAAAATCCACAGTGATCTTCCTGAAATATACTGCGCCACCATCCTTGTAATAACCTTGCATTTATCAGGCTTTCAGTTTTCAGTGTAAAGAGTAAAGAGTTTCTTACCCCATATTACACATGACTTAAATTATTTTGGCTAGAGACAAAAGTGATACCAGGTGTCTTGAAGGCAAATGTATGCATTGAGAGTGATAATACATAACAATTGATAATATCATGCCCAACACATTTGTTCGATATCCTTATATATCTCTTGAAAGTGATAATGTTGGGGATGGGGGTAAATTGCCTAAAGATTGAACACTAGTGTGAAAATTGAGCAGTGCTGGATAAAGCTGGAGGGCAGGGAGTTTTGCAAGAGGAGATGAAAAACACAAAAACGCAATGGATTTTTCTGAAAAAAAAAAATACTAAGAAAAATATAAAACCAGGAAAAGAGGATGATCAAGTCAGAGTTCTGCCTAAGGAGAATCTAAACGCTTCAGGCATTCTGCTCTTGGGAGTTAAGCTTGATCCCTACAAGCTATGCCTGTCTGAATTTAGAAAAATCACACGGTGTACACTATTCTAAGTTAACCGGCATAGTGGATCTTGATTACAGCAAAACTCTTGATCGAGACTTTCAAGATAAATTTGTAGATGAAATAAAGATCACAGACACCATTTTATCTGTTTTTACCTATCATATTGCCTGACACATAGTAAGCACTTAATAAATTGAAAGAATCAGGAATATATCCTAGAAAATACCACCTTAAACGAATTCATAGCTGTCTGGAATATGTTGATCAGTCGGTGCATTTTTATCATCTCTATTGAACTCTCAACAGAACAGAGACTGTGCAATATTCTTTATCTTTGCATCCCAAGGCTGAGTAAAGGATTCACAATAATTATTTTCAGATCAGCCGGACTTGGAGAGAGCTATGCAGTGGCTCATCACAGAACTCAGATGTTCACCATTTTTATCTGCAATATGAATAAATACCTTAGAGGTTTAAGCTAGCCAAATGTGTGAATGATATAATATGCAGATGGTTATTTTTTCATATAATGCTATGAGTACTTTGTTGATCTATCAATAGAACACCTTAATGCACATTAAATACAGCAATCAATGGGGGTAGTAGCAGCCATAGTAATTGCGTGAGATCAGAATCATTAGAAACAACTAGATTCAAAGGTAAATTTTAGGGAAAACTGTGTTGCAGTCTCTCAAACAAGATTATTTTCCCCTTCTGGATGTCATCTAAATAAGCAGTGAAATTTTGAAAGAGAGTCTAAGCAAATATGTAATATATTTAATTGTGTTTGATTTAAAATTTTAGGTGAATTTGAAAACTTGATCTTAAAGCACATAAAGGAGCTATTTTATGACAGTGCCCAAAAAATAATTCAGCACAAACAACACTTGTTGAGGGGTCACCAAACGAAATGTGCCAAATGACCTCCTAATTTTTAAAAAATTGATTGTTCTCCAATATTCTCAAAAATATAGGCTAAAATAGGTTTTGAGTAGGCTTTAGCTGGGAGTGTACTAAATTAGAACCCAGGGTCCTTCTGGCAATCGCTGAACCTGAGAGGGGCCATGAAAACCAGTGGACTCCACCTTACATTTGGCAGCAGTTGTACTTTCTAAGCAAGAGGATCTCAGGAGACCTCTGAACTTGCAGGATAGTAGGAACCAAGATGTGGGGCTGGATTCCTGGACCATGATGCAGAGAGGAGTGCCATTTCACGTTACAGGAAGATCACAAGAGTAAATAAAGATAATGGACTTATCTTCTGCATTTTTTTTTTTTTTTTGGTTTAAGCTTTTTTTTCCCCTGCCATTTCCCACAAAATAAAAGACTTATTCAGAGGTAAATTTCCATACTAGAAATTTCTGACCTATGCAGAAATGCGCACAGGGTTAGATTTCTGACTAGGTAATTTTATCCTCTGTCTTCAGCAAGAAATTTAGAATTTTCTCCAAAGTCATACTTTTTTAGAACATTATCATCTCAACATGACAGCCACTTGAAGGAGTAAAAAATATTTGAGGGAAAGAAAATTAAAACATCATTTTGAAAGACTAAGGATTGCTATGGAGCAGTCTGAAGAGTTTAGAAAAATGGTCCAGTGACTAGTATTTTGCCAGATCATTTGCCAAAATGTTGACATGAGAGTTCCCTGAAAACATTGTCTTAAGTTTCCAGAAATTTCTCTGAGGAAATTGCTAAAAGAATAAACAGTTCAATCGCATACAGTGAAGAATAAGGTCCTCGGCCAATGTGCATATTCTGTGTTTATAGCTGGGAAGAATTTAAATTACTTGCCTAGCATTCCTTTTTTCTTTGCAAGTATAAACTAACTCAAAAAATTAAGTAAAAATTGATGATCTAGCCATGTTTCTCTGGCTGCCATACAGTACGGGCAACAAGTTCTAGACTCCAATTTATTGGTTTGTCAGAAAGTTTGGTTATTTTCATCAATTTAGCTTTACATTTAACATTCCTCTGCTTAATTGAAACCATGCGGACACATTTGGTTAGCATCCACATTCCTACAAAAGTAAAAAGGGCACTTTGTTTCAAATTCCATACAGTTTACCAGTAAGTTATATTTGTCTTACAGTAACAATTAAGCACACAGTTGGCACTTAATAGCAAACCCTTCCGAATCCCTATTGTCACTGTGTATAACTCAGCTTTAGCAAACACCCAGCCAGGTGGAGGAAAAAGCATTTATCTGTTAACTTTGTTTTAATAATTGAATAAATGATTTTCCAGAAACTAATCCCAGGGCTTTAAAACAAGGTCCTTGGAAAATTATGCCCACTTTCAAAGTTTATTTAACCCCTATTCCCTACTTCTTGCCCTCCTGGGATCCTGCATGAAAGAGCTGACTGAAAGACGTGAACTGATGGGTAAGCTAGGAAGTGCTACACTTGATTACTGCCTTTCTTCTTTCTTTTTCAACCCCATTGTGTAAAATGACCCTGGTGGTGCAGTGGGTTAAGGATCCAGAATTGCCATTGCGGTGGCTCAGGTCACTGCTGTGGTGTGGGTTCGATCCCTAGCCCAGGAACTTTGGCATGCCGCAGGTGTGGATAAGAAAAGAAAAGAAAAGAAAAGAAGAGAAAAGAAAAGAAAACATAGGCCACATGCTCTAAATAATAACAGCAGCAGCAGCAGCAGGATAATATGCACCACTAAAATACAATATCTTGAGGTTGACTAATGAAAATATTCAATCACGTTTCTCTGTTAGGAAATAATGCAAAGAATAAGGAGGGGAAAAAAAGAAAGTAGAGTCAAAAAGATGAATTAAAATGACTCCTAACTGAAAATAACAAGATTGTATCCATTAGTATTTATAGGTATTTATGGATGGGTACCTGGTATTTATTGGATATGCATGGATGGGGCCACTGTTGGAGGCAGAGCTCTCATTCTTTTGGTAAATATTTACTGAGCACTTACTATAGACTACTCCCCTAGACCCTATTGCCACACTTGTCACCACTTCTGTAACCATAAAGAGATAAATGTAACTTGCACGGCTCACATAAGAGTCACCTCTGCCCTATTCCTCCTCTTCCTCAGGTGCCCATGTGGTCAAGTACTAAGATCAGAGGACAGTCACTAGTTCTGTCTTGCCAGAAGCTGGAAAAGGGAGGCCACACCTTATGTGAAGGAAGCCAATGAGGCCTGAGAGGATGAGAAAGTCAAGAGAGGTCCAAAGGTCAAGGGAGAGGAGGAGTGAGGGTGAGAGCCCAGGGCGTGACTGAGGACACACAGGGCAGCAGATCTCAGCAGAGAACCCACAGCTGGCCTCCTGCCTCTGACTTGCTGATCTTCCCTTTGCACAAAACCAGAGCTCTTCTGGTGTGTAGATCCCATCCACTCACCCTTCCTTAAAATATTTGACTTCCCATTCATCTTCTCAAGGATAAAAGAAAAATCCAGGGCTTACAATGCCTTTACGATTAGAGCCTTTCTGGCAGCTTCCATCCTTGTACTCAATATTTCAGCCATTCAGATGCATAGATAGATAGATAGATAGATAGATAGATAGATAGATAGATAGATAGATAGACAGACAGACAGATAGAATTTTTTGCTTTTTAGGGCCACACCCAAGGCATATGGAGGTTGCCAGGCTAGGATACAATCAGAGCTACAGCTGTTGGCCCACAACACATATACAGCAACACCAGATCTGAGCCGCATCTGCAACCTACACTACAGCTCATGGCAGTGCCGGATTCTTAACCCACTGAGCAAGAGCAGAGATTGAATCTGCATCCTCGTGGATACCAGTTGGATTTGTTTCCAATGTGCCACAACAAGAACTCCTCGTTCTAACCTTTTCTGCCTTAACTTCTGTGCATTCGCCTATGTGGTTCCCTTTGAGAAGAATAACCTCTTACTCTGTCCTGCTCTCCCCACCTCCCGCTTACAGGTACTAGAACATCAGGTTTTGGTTTAAGTGTCACTTCTTCGGAGTGACCCTCCCTACCCTCCGAATCAGAGTTTCTCAGAGGACAGACCTGCAGTGCTTGTATAAAATATTTCTGGGTACACTCCATCAAACTTTCTAGGCTGGGGCCCAAGAAACTACATTTGTAGCAAGCATTTCACATATTCTACTATGTATTCATGTTTTAGGACCAATGACTTAGACTCTGGGGTGATATAAATAATAATAACCCAGACAGCACAATTTCTCATCTAATGAAAACAGACACAGTGACCAGTCAGGACAGATACCATGAACAGTCAAAGTGGACTCTGGCCATCCAGCTCTCATATATCCTAATCTGTGCCAACAATAATCCACTGCCCCCTGCTGTGTTTCATTGCACCCACTTTTCCTCTGGGCTGGAATATATTTGCTGATATTTACTTCCTATTTACCTTCCTGCCAGGTATTGTTCTAAAGACTTTTCTCAAATCAATTAACTTTCACAATAGTCCTATATGTTGGGAACTATTATTATTTTCATTCACAGATGGCAAAATTGAGACACAGAGATGTTGAGTTATTTGGCCAATGTCACACAGCCAGTAAGTAGCCAAGATAGAGCTCAAATGCATTCTGGCTCCAGAGCCTTGTCCTATACTGCACTGGTCATGGTATGTCTGAGGCTTTATTTAATTGCCAGTCTGATTAGTTGACTTTCTCACTGCACTGTGATCTCCATGGAGGCAAACTGGATACATAATAGGCTGTCAATCAAAGTTTGAACAATAAATGAGATCATGCTGGTTTAGTTTAGGATCAAGGAGAGTGGACAGTAGAAGGCTGACTGATTGTTTGGATTATCTCCTAGGGTTTTCAGGCTTGCTTTTGAAGAAATTCAAGGACAAGAAGCTTGGGGGTTTGCAGGAATTAAGGTATAGCAACCATCTGAGGCCACTAAAATCCACGTAACTCGAAAGCCTCAGCTATAGAATTCATTTTCCTGCTCCAAGCATTTTCATCCAAGGTGATGAAAATAAAACTGACATGCATACTCTTGGCAAGAAAAGCCATGTCAGAAAGGGTAGAACCAACAGAGAGGTGACAGGCCTCAATATTCTATGGAGTTAATTTCTTAGGAAAACCTTTCCAGAATTCCTGTGAGTGGAGCCAGTTGGAACCCACAGCTCCAGTAATGAAACAAGTTGTGTCGTGCTGATTCATACACAAAATCAAGACCCTGAGTCACTTTCCCTAAATGTGTAAAGTTGCTTTCTTCTCCCTGGATGGAGCACCATGACTGTCACTTCCTGAAGCCCTGATTATTTTTTCCTGTGGTCCTGTGCTGAACATTTCATAACTGCTGCAACACAAAGAAATTGCTATCTCACTTTTATTTTTCTCACCTTCCCTCCGTCAGCCTCTCCTAGGTTTCTCCTCAGATGCCTTCCCCAAATCCAGTTCTGCTACTCTCCAAGCCAATCTTCATTTCTGCTACATAAATAATCTTCCTCAAGCCCTTCTTTCATCAAGACGGTATATTTCAAAATTTAGCCCATAATCCATAGTTCATCATTACCCTCAGTACAAAGTTTATACTCCTCAGACTGACTTTCAAAGCCCAAATATAGTTTTTATCCCTGTTTTAGCCAAATTTCTTAACCATCTTTTTTTTCTATCCTCCACCCCCCAAGTATGGAAGTTCCTGGGCCAGACACAGGCTGTGACCTATGCCTCCACTGCAGCAATGCTGGATCCTTAACCCACTGTGCTGGCCGGAGATCAAAACTGCACCTTGACAGTGACCTGAGTGCAGCAGAGGCAACATTGGATCCTTAACCCACTGCACTACTACAGGAACTCCTTTACCAACTCCTTAAAATAACTTCCCTGCCATCAGAGAACATAAAACTACCCCTGATCTTCTTTTCTGAATATCCTAAAGTCCAGCTAGTAACACTTCTTCCATGAAGGTCCCTTGGTCACTCAAGTCTGTGTAGTTCTTTCTCTTCTCTGAACTTCCATAACACTCATCCTTTGAACCAATCCCACGCTGACATTGACTATAGTTTGCACTGATTTGCAATCGAGCCACCCCACTCAGGCCACAGTACTCAGTTCAGTGCTGCTCAAGGATTATAATACTCGGTGGGTATGATTCATCCGGTAATGCGTCTAAAAGCATGACCTTAGTGGCCTCTTGCTATCTTAAAAAATATTTAGATATTTGGGGGAAATCTGACAGTACTTCTTTACTGAATTCTTTTTTAAAAATCAGCATCTTGTCATCCATCGCAAGAAAGAAGTCCAGAAATCAATATACAGAAGAATATGTGGTCGACTTCTGGGGTTAGCGAGACATGGAGGGAGAGGTACTAACCGTGGACCAGAATGAGGAGTTTTGATAATGTTCAAAGTTATTGTACATTCTTCCAGATTCCCAGGGAAGCCACATCCTTTCCTCTCCATCTAAACACACCATGGTTCCCATAGGGCTATTTGAGTTGCACATCTTTGGGATGAACTGCTGTTCTTTTTCTTCCAAACTCAGTTTCCAAAAGAAACACTTGAAGGATCCAGCTCTGCCTCTAACACTGAGTGCCCCTCACCTTAAATCCTGGACAGCTCCCATTCTAGTTCCCCTGAGAGTTTCCGTGGTATTCCATGGCTAGATGGGACTTGGACTCTATTATATTGTCCCTGTTTGAACTTGGTCTCCTCACTGGGGAGACAACCAGGTAGAGAGAGAGAGAGCATCTGGGGACATAAAAGTTAGAGGATTCACTTCCTTTACTTCACTTTGATCTGAGAGCCTGTTAGCTTCCAGATATCCCATTTCTGAACCTTCCTAACCCACCGCCAGTGCCCACCCCAATCCTCACCATTTGCTCACACCAAGCTTGGGTGCCTGTGCCACCCAGAACTGGGATCTAAGGTAATAATGGGAAGCAGCACAGCCGATCTAAATAGAAAACTTGAGTGATAGGAATAATTGCAATTAGTGCATTAAACTGGTATAAGCAAGCATCAAAACTACAGACGTTTTTGTTTTGTTTTGAAGAATGGGTTGCATTGATTTTAGAACTAGGAGGAGAGGGCATATGGAGTTCTAAGAGAAAAACTCCATTTGGCTGAAAAGACAGGGGAGGACTTGTAAGTAGCACAGTGGCTGTCTAGAGAGTCGCTAGGACACCTACAAGGTTTCGAGTCTGATTCTAAAGCACATATTTCCACTATCATCCTGTTCACTCTTTTTAACGAGTTACTTGTTCAGAGAGAGAGAGAGAGCAAAGATTGGCTGAAATTGAGCCCATGTTTGAATTTCTCCTGATCTTCAATCCCTGATTTAAATGAAAACTTTCACTCTGTTACCTAATGAACCAGAACAACTAAAAACAGGTAGGAGGGAAAATCAACAATCACTCCAAAGGCCACTTTAGCTTTCTGGTGATTGGCCCTGCCTGTCATATCCTCTACCACCCAGAGTTCGCACCTCAAGAGTATCTCTGGCCTCTGCTTCAGAATGTGGATATCTCTTTCCAGAAGGCAGTTCTATTTCACATGCACATTTCATACATATATGCGTTTTAAAAAGCAATTTATTATAATGAAAAACATACACACATTTAAGGAGTTCTTATGTGACTCAAGTTTCATCCAGCTAGTGTTGTTGACATTGATAAACCGCTCGACATTTGGGGGTTTTTTCCGTTTAGGTCATCAGGCAAATTCAGTGGATATAAAGTCTGTTTGTACAGTGGGGTACTTTTGAAGCTTATTATAATTTGTCAATAATTAGACTCCTCCAAAGAAATATTTTACATGTATTAAGGACTTAACTCCCCAAAGTCTTCTGATTACATTACCCACTATAAGAATAAAATCTGGGCAGTTTATCATTGTCAATAGGTTTATCCCAAGCGAATAATCTTCCTGAAAAATAATATCACACATTTATGGTAGTAACTTGGTTCTATTAAGATACCTGATGACTTAGAATTTCTAATTTCTAAATTATCCATGTTAGATAGAGGTACAATTAAGAAAGTTTCGTCAGGAGTTCCTGTTGTGGTGCAGCAGGAGTGAATCCGACTAGGAACCATGAGGATTCGGGTTCCATCCCTGGCCTCCCTCAGTGGGTTAAGGATCTGGCATTGCCATGAGCTGTGGTGTAGGTCACAGATGCAGCTCGGATCTGGCATTGCTGTGGCTGTGGCATAGGCTGGTGGCTACATCCCTGATTAGACCCCTAGCCTGGGAACCTCCACATGCCGCAGGTGCGGCCCTAAAAAGCAAAAAAAAAAAAAAAAAAAAAACAGAAGAAGAAAGAAAGTTTTTGTCAATTTGAACACTCTGGGATAAGACAAGAGGTTGGAATAAAAGATTAAAAAGTTGGATCATTTAAAATCTAAAATAAATGCCTAATTAATTTATGAAAAATAGGCAGTATATATTATTGCTTCATCCAATCAGTGGGAATACTTAAATGACAGCTTTTCCAAACAGTTATTTTCTATATTTTTACTTGTGTTTTTGACCACTTTACTCTCTAGAATCAGGAAACAGTTATAACACTTAAAAGGACCATCCATAATACATTTCAAAGTTTACTATCTTGAAACTGTAACTCCCTTCGGGGAGTTTAATATGGCCTTCTTGTATTCTTGCCTTTATTGATATTTTATAAGGGTTACATCCATGAGTGAGGTCTCAGAAATCTGGTAACCAACCAATTTTTCATGACACATGTATAACTCTCTTAGCAATGTGGTCCTAAAACCAGGAAAGTGAAATTTCCGCCATTGTCTTTGGCTACAGCTATGAGTTTCCTTTCAAAGAGACCACAGAGCAGGACCCAACCACTTTAATAATCCTGATAGAACCAGAGAGAGTGAAAATAATAAGCAGAGACAGAGAAGCTTGGGACAAGTTAAACGGTAGGGAAGGAAGTCCACACACATGAAGGCAAAGACCATCAGTCACCAGCATCAATTTTACCCTGGTTTATAAACCAGGATATTGGGGAGAGTGAGGGTTGAGAATAGGAGCTGGGAGGAGGGTTGTTTTTAATATAGTGTTTTTCCTTTCGGTTTTTCCTTTTAATCCTGCGGTGTTGAAAGCACAGCTTTCTCAAAGACAATCTGACCTATAGTCAACATTATAAATCATTCCCTAACCTCATAAGCTGAGGGTCTGCAATGAAGACCTGTAATCAACACTGTAACTCATTCTTCTAACCACAGAAGTTAAAAAAAAGAAAAGAAAAAAAAAGAAAAGAAAAGAAAAAAAGACCCTCTAATATCCTTATGGTCACTTCTAGGAAACAAATATAAAGATAAGGTAGGGTAGGTCTTTTTTTTGGCCTCAGAAAACTTTATATATATCAACACTACTTGAAGCTATTACTTGTTAGTTCAGTGCTCAATACCCTTTTTTTTTAGGGTTCAATATTTTGAACATGAATCCCACAGACACTTTCTGAAATCAATAAAAAATGTAGGGCACAAAGTAATGAGAATATTGTGAACAGCATCGTCAACAAATGGGCTCCCCCTCAAAATTTAAAACAGAATGAAAATGCTGCTTTTAAAATTCCAATTCACGTAATCTGAGATTTTCCAGTTATCTGCAATGATTCCTGCGGGTTAGCCTTCACATCAAACTACCAGCTTACTAGTAAATAGGCGGCTTTCTGCATATCACTTACACCACCAGCCGTGAATCTGTAGGATAGGATGT
Organism: Phacochoerus africanus; assembly: GCF_016906955.1. NCBI lineage: Eukaryota > Metazoa > Chordata > Mammalia > Artiodactyla > Suidae > Phacochoerus > Phacochoerus africanus. The sequence continues at coordinate 30,818,024 of NC_062545.1, forward strand.
AAAAAGCTAAGATACAGAGTAGCCCAAGCAAGGGGCCAGAAAACTGTCAAAGACAACAGCTATGAGTTAGAACATAATTAAGAGCAGTTCCTGTTGTGGCTCAGTGGTAACGAACCCGACTAGTACCTATGAAGATGCAGGTTCGATTCCTGGCCTTGAGTTGTGGGTTAAGGATCCAGCATTGCCATGAGTTGTGGTATAGGTGGCAGACTTGGCTTGGATCCCGCATTGCTGTGGCTGTGGTGTAGGCCAGCAGCTGCAGCTCCAATTCGACCCCTAGCCTGGAAACTTCTGTATGCTGTGGGTGTGGCCCTTAAAAAAATAATAATAATATAATTAAGAAAACATGTGACAGAATTATGAAACAACTGTATGGTTCCGGATTTCAGAAACTTTCAGCGTCATTACATTGCATGTGGATCAGAACATTCTAAATGACTGGATCTGGGTGTTGCGTCTTTAAATGGACAATACAAAATAAGAATCCACTGAAGACCAGTTGGTTTAAAAATCAAGAGTTTTGAAGAACGGTTGCAAAAACTGATGTTTGTGACAACGTGGCAAAGAAAAGCTGAAGATAGACTCTTGGTGGTATATGTCAAAAATTTGAAGAGTAGACTAGTTTCTGTAACTTCAGAAAACACAACCGGGAAGTTTTGCTCATGTAATATTTTACTCCACATCGAGCAAAAATAAAGTGGTAAAAAGAAACAGAGGTGGATGACTATTACCTCGAGCATCCAAGCAGAGATTGTGTGATCATGTGCCAAAGGGGATGATGAAGAAATTCTTAACTTTTCACCCAATACTCTGATTTTTAGATCTCAAGGCCTGATCCTTTGCCAAACATAACTTCTTATTTAAAACGTTTAGAGATCAAAAAGCCAGAAATCACATAAAAATCTACGTCCAGCAAATGACAAGATGCCTGTCTATCCTTTAATATCCATTAAGCTTATTCTGGGCTTATGACCTAGTTCAGGGCACATTAAATATTTTTATAGATTATACACTTAAGATAAAATAATAAGAAAAGGCAATAGAATTAGACAGCACTCATATTTTTAAACATGTTGATAACAGCTTAGTAATAATACTTCCTAGCAGGTGAAGACTGTATTATATGCAGTATGAGAAAAAGATTAAATATAAACAGTGGTACAAAATTTGAAGTTGGCAAGAGTGGTACTATCACTAAAATGCATGGGAGATTTCCAGATGCACAAATTTGCTTAGATTGGACCACACACACAGAGGGATAATTCAAATTCCCTTGTTCTTTATACTCTCTTCCCCGTGTCACTAATTAATCCACTGAGTCATCATTTATCTAAATATTTTTGCCCTCGATACAAAAAGGCATAATTTAAGTCCATCTCCTTGGACTCTACATGTTTAAAATCATTAATGTCCTACTACACCAGGCTGTAATTTTAATAATATTTTCCATTGTGGAGTTCCCGTCATGGCTCAGCAGAAATGAATTTGACTGGTATCCTTGAGAACAGGAGCTGGGAGGGTTAAGTGGGTTAAGGATCCAAAGTTGCTGTGAGCTGCAGTATAGGTCACAGACACAGCCTACATCTGGCATGGTTGTGGCTGCTGCTATGGTGTAGGCTGGTGGCTACAGCTCCGATTGGAACCCCTAGCCTGGGAACCTCCATATGCTGTGAGTGTGGCCCTAAAAAGACAAAAAAAAAAAAAAAGAAAAGAAAAGAAAAGAAAATTCCATTCTATTGTGCTTAAGGAATGACTTGTTGGGAATGAATTAGAAGTCTTGAAACTAACCTATGTTCTTTTTGCATGATTTTTGTAAAAGCCCCTTGTACTGGTGATTACATTCCCTCATCACACATTAGTAACAACTCCCAGAGCTGGATTAGTGCTGAGAACAAAAATAACCATCATTAATGTTTGGGATCTACATAGTATTTCCCATTTGCTTCTGTCCTCTCTCTTGATTAATTTTTTCTGCATAGCCCTTAGCAACCCTTGTTATACAAGTCTGAAACCTTGATCCAAAACCCTTCAGACCATTGGTGCTTCAGAATTCCATTTTTTAGAATTTTTATGAAGGCTTTTTGTTGCACTCCCACCCGGTATTGTGACAGCTCCCTGTAATCAAACATTAATATTTCTTCAATGCCGTGCATGGGAATTCATACAAAGACGGATAAACAAAGACTACAAATAGCTTCACCTTGTCCCAGGTCATGTTCTGCTACCAGAGAAGTTCAAGTCAGGTCAGGTTTGGCTGCCAACTCAGTTGGGAAATACCTTTCAGTTTGAAGAGCTTTTTGAATTTCAGAATCTCAGATAAAAGATTGTGGACTGGTAAATATTTATTCTTTGCCTATTTTCTGTCCAGCCTCCCAACTAAGATTCAAGAGCTGCAGGGGCCTGAATGTAGTTTGTTTATCTTCCTCAATGTGTCCCCAAAGTCCAGAATAATGAAAGACACAAAATCTCAATAAACAGTTGTTGAGTGAATGAGTGAAGAAATGAATGGATGAGATGGTCTGGCACAGAGCTCTGGATAATAGAAGAACTCAGTAATTTATACCAGCTCCTCTCTCTTAGGGACTTTAAATAGTAATACACAGAGTGGGATACAGGCAGTGGGCTGAGGCAGAAACTAAGACAAAAGGAAACTACCAACAGAAAGAAAAGGCATTAGCAAAAGCAATGTGGCAATAAAAGGTGGAAGTAAGCAGAAGCCATTAGGTAAAAAGAAGAGAAGGTCATTCATTAGTCGGAGGTATTAGAAATAATAGACAGTGAAAGAGATGGCAGAGTCCACTCTTAGACTCTAAGACTTGGTGTCAGTCATACTCTACAACCTGTCCATTAGCTAAATTGCTATTGTTTGACGCTGCTCCTTGCAACTTGAAACAACACCTTAGCTGAACTACATAACTTTTCTGAGCCTTAAATCTTCACCTATTAAATGATGAGTTTGAAGAAAGCATGCCGGATTTTCCTTCCAAATGAAAGTGTGTACGGCAGTGATTCTCAAACATTCGTATACAAAATCACCTGGGTGATTGCCTAAACTCAGATCAGTGGATTCCACTCCCGCAGCTGTGGTTTTTTGTTTTTGTTTGTGTGTTTGTTTTGTCTTTTTAGGGCATCTGGAAGTTCCCAGGCTAGGGGTTGCAGCTGCCAGCCTATGCCACAGCCATACATCTGCGACCTACACCACAGCTCACAGCAACGAGGATGCTTAACCCACTGAGCAAGGCCAGGGATCAATCCGAATCCTTGTGGACACTAGTGGGGTTTGTTACTGCTGAGCCACAATGGGAACCCCCCAGAGTTTTTGAAACAAGAAGATTTGGGGGTGGCACTTGGGAATTTGCTTTCCCAGGATGATGTGAATGTGCTGGTCTGGGGACCACAGTCTGAGGACCTCTGGTCTACGACACAAGCAGTATTTATCTCACAAAACACATGTGAGCTATTATCCAAATTCCAGTGCCCTCCACAAATGGTTTGAGTTCATCCCTCTGTAAAGGCATAGGCAAGCTTCCCACCCTCTCTTGATATTCAATTTGATTTCCAAATCGGAAATTCAAAAAACAACAGAATTTCTTTTCACCGTGAAGCTGATTTAACCATAAAGCTAACGTCTTTGAAATTAAATGAAACTCATGTTTAATACTGTCTCACAGACACCCAGAGACAGGCTTAACAGAAGGACAGAAGAGAAATATCAGCATTTTTATTCCCTTCGGACCTACTTGTGGCTGCTGCTTATTTTCTGGCAGTTAGAAATCTTTAATTTCAACTGACACACACACAGCCAATCTACGTCCAACTGAGTTTAAGACTCTAACAAGGTTGCTCCCTTCCCTGGCAACAAGTTTTTATGAATTGAAAACTTTGCAGAATGATTTTGATTGCGGTTACCACTGCAAAAAGAAGCTACACGGCTTGATTTTTTTAACACTCAGATGAAAATTAGCATTAGCAACAAAGATTTCCAATGTGGCAGATTCAAAAATAAAGCGTCAGAAAACCTAGAACCACCAAATAAATAGAACGACTTCTTTGGGCATAATTACACCTCAAAGAAAGTAAATGCTATCATTCACTTGCAAAGACAAGAAAATAGGTGTAAATCGCTGTAAGTGCTCCATGGCTCACTGGAAAATGGCTTGGAAAAATATTTTATTATCAAATGACACCTTGGCAAAGCTGTCCACCCAGCTCTCCTGTGGGATGTAGAGATAGCTTGGGGCAATATTGCGGGTGATTGATCCATGGGTGATTAATTATCGCATACAAATACGGGTGTGATACAGCATATAAGAGGCACTCAGGGTGCACATCTGGATCATCTGATGCTCTTCTTAGAAATGAACAGTGGATCCCTGAAGACTGAACTATGCACGGTACCACCCTCAGGTAAAAGAAGATAGAAAAGTAAGGATTAAAAGGTTGACAATGATTTCTTTGTTTTTTCTAAAGCCCATTTATTTTTCTTCAAGCTAAAAGGGCTCTGCCTCTAGGCTGGTGTAAAGCAGCCTTTCCAGGAAGCTACATTCATCACACCAAAGAAAAGCACCACAAAGGAGACAGCATGATAAATACCTCGTTTTGGGATTCCAGGATAGAGTGTCCAGAAATGAGAAATAAGACTTTATTTATCTCTTTGAAGCCTAGGCTCCAGCTCAAATAATATGTTCGGCAAAGTTTGCTTCAAAATATCCAATCTATTCACTGGTTTAAGGCATTAGGTATATTAATTACTTGATGCTTCATCATATTCTAAAAAGGTTTATAGAGTTATCCTCTGATCTAAGACACACATGCAAGTTATTTGTTATGGTGATTGCTTGCTTGGCAGAGACTCTGCCCTTGACCCAGTCCTATAGATCAATGTCAGGCCAAGTGAGATCTCCAGCAAGGGACAGCATGAACCCTCTCACCAAGGTCAGGCTTTTGAAGCTAAAAGTTGGCCCCAGATTCTGGGATCAGACTGACTTGGATTTGAACGTTATCTCCAAACTTAAAGTTGCATGACCTTAAGTAACTTAACCTCTGGAAGTCTGAATTCCCTCAGGCCTAAAAGGAAGCTAATTATAAATTATGTCTCAAAGGATATTTGTGCGTGGAAGTAAGGTATGATAGATAAAGAGTTTATGTCTGGCACATAGTAAGTGCTCAATAAATATCAGTTTTCATTACTATTATTTATATAATTATTTTGTATAGTAGAACTTCTCTAAATGAGCTTCCATTAACTAATTTGCCAGACTAATTCATATTATTCATTCCTTCTATTAAGTGCATAGATTGATTGGTGCTCATTGCATTCTGAATGCTCCCAACAATAAGCTCCCTCAGAAAAAGCGTGTGTGATACCATTTCTGCCAGATGAATTTTAAACCTACCAAAGGCCATTAGATTTATTCCTAAATTCGATTGTGACTGTTGCAATTGTTATTGGAATTTTGTAATTTAATAAATAGTATGTAAAGTAAAAAAGCATAAGAGCAAAAGCAAAGAGTTGTTATCTCTATGGAAGCTAAGTTAAATGCTTTGGAAAGATACATAGAAAAAAGATGATTTCTGAGAGTTCTGGTCCATGGCTCAGCAGTTATCGAACCTGACTAGTATCCATGAGGACACAGGTTAGATCCCTGGCCTCGCTCAGTAGGTTAAGGATCCAGCATTGCCGTGAGCTGTGGTGTAGGTCACAGATGCAGTTGGGAATCCCATGTTGCTGTGGCTGTGGTATTGGCCAGCAGCTACAGCTCCAAATCGACCCCTAGCCTGGGAACCTCCATATGCTGTAGGTGCAGCCCTAAAAAGACAAAAAAAAAAAAAAGACTTCTGCCAAATTGTGTCAAAACTACAGAAAGTTAAAGGAAAAGAGCACAATAATCTAGAAAGTATTGCATGTGCATTGCCACATAAGTATATTTCATATCGTTCTACATTTTATCTTTTTTTTTTTTTTTCCTTTTCTAGGGCCGCTCCTACAGCATATGGAGGTTCCCAGGCTAGGAGTCCAATTGGAGTGGTAGCCACTGGCCTACACCACAACTCACGACAACGCTGGATCCTTAACCCACTGAGCAAGGCCAGGGATCAAACCTGCAACCTCATGATTCCTAGTCGGATTCATTAACTACTGTGCCACGACGGGAACTCCCATTCTACATTTTAAAGAAATGGAAGTGGAAATCATAAAGAAAGCATTTTGGTTGTTGCTTATGAAAGAAAGATACTAGAGTGCTCAAATCAGCAGACCAGTGTGTCAAGAAAACATTCTAGTCCTACATCAAAAGACTGATAATGGAATGTCGGCATATATTTTTAACTTAAAATAAAATGTTTGGTATATGAATATACCTCCCTAGCGATATTTTTAAAAGTAACTAATACAACACCAAGGGTGAACCTTAATGTAAACTATGAATTTGGGGTGACTATGATGGGTCATTGTAGTTTCATCAATTAACTGTAACCAAGGTACCACTCTGGTGGGGAATGCTGATATTGGAAGAGGCTATGGATATATAGGGCCAGAAAGTATATGAGAAGTCTATGTACCTTCCTCTCAGTTTTGCTATGAATCTAAAACTGCTCTTTAAAAAATAACTCAAAAGTGTTAAAAAGAAAAAAAGAAAAGAAACTTGACCATCGCCGGTACCAGCTGAATTAGATACAATATTATTCAAACACCCTTACTCACAAGGCCCCTTCGTAGAGATCTAAATTTAAAAGATTAAGGAAAGGGAGCCACTTAAGCAAGTAGGTAGGGATTTGGTTTTTGTGATTTACCCACAACCTTATTTAGTCACATCCTATAGCACTTCCTGTAGTACATGAGATCCGGGCCAAAAAGTGTTGCCATGAGGTAGCAAGAGGGGGGCATTTGCAGTAGAAGTTCTCAAGTGTTGCTCTACGAGCTGGTATCCTTGAGATTATCAGAGCTCCTAAAAGTACAGATTCCTAAGACCCATGTCCAGTACTTGGATTTAATAGATCTGGGGTAGGACCCAGGAAACTAAGAGTTTTGTTAAGTTTCCTAGATGCTTTGATAGGTAGCCATCAATCTTGAAAAAGATAGATGTTGAGCAGTAATATATAATCTAAGTATAATGCAAGCCACATTTTCTAGCTATGTTTTCAAAAGGATTTTCTGGTAGCCTCATTTTAAAAAGAGAAAAAAGAAAATTTCTTAATAAGTCATTAAGTAATTTTATTTAAATCAATAAGTTCTAATATTTCAACAGTAATCAATACAAAAATTATTGATAAAATGTTTTACATCATTCTCATTTGTATTAAGTCTTTGAAATCCGTGTGTGTTTTACAGCCACAGCACATCTCAATTTGGACCAGACGCACTGGAAGTGCTCAGCTGCTACCAGTGGCTACTTGCTGCCATATTGGAAGAGCAGATACAGATTATTTAAAGGGATAAATCTTCTTAGTGATGTGGGATGTCTTGGTGATCATACTATATTTTAATGGTTCACAGCTACTCAGTGCTGGAGGAAAGAAGGTGATTAGAAAGGTCGTCAGGAGAATGAAACGGCATGGAAGATAAGGGATGAATATGACACAATTCTGTTAACCATAGGTTTTTGAACTGTAAGTTATAAAAACACATATTCAAAGGAAAACCAATAAAACTAATGGCTGTGTAAACAAGAAGAAGGGAAAACAAGAAGGGAAAAAGCTGGAGAACTCAATCTGACAAGAATAAAAAACTGTCTACCACACAACTCCAGTTTTTACATCCTAAAATAGATCTCCTACAGAGTTCATGTTCACCTTTTGGAAACCTGTGAGACAGTAGAATATGGGATAGAAATAACTCTAGAGAAAAAATAAACTGCCCAGTATAAAAGCAACCTGTAGAAGCATTTCAAATGTTTTAAGCTATGTACACACTTTTTGCATTTATCACGCTATAATGTTAGTAAAAACACATTTTGGAGGGTGAAATAAGTCTGAACAAAGAGCTTAATATAGAACTGATTCATATTATCCTTTGGGAATTCAACTAATGTTTTTTTAAGATTTCAACAGTAAAGTTGTTCTAACCAGGAATATCACAGCCCAAAGTGCTGTAAATCAAACAAAACATTTGTGAAGGAAAGCTCCTTAATTCCTCACCAAACACTTGCATCAATGAAAAAAACAATCAGAATAGAACAAATTCAATGTCAGAGGTTAATGGAGATGTGTGAGGTATCAGGTTGCCAACTTTTATTATATAGTATATAAAAAATTCTATAGGAGCCCAGTGTTTCATCTCAAACCTAAAGCTGCACCTAAATTTTACATATGAATCTAACATATGAAATACATTTTTTTTCATTTTCCTTTTACCTAATGACCTCAGATGGTACAAAATCAGCTTTTGAAACAACTATAGAGGAGTTGATAAAATTCTAATAATTCTGTTTAAAACTGCTTTCTTTAACATGAAAATTTATAAATTCATAAAATGATGCTATTGATCCTTCATCTAGAGACACGGTTTTTATTTGTTCATCCAATAGAGGAGCTGGATTTTCACTGCTGTGTCATCTGTACCTTTGCCCAGGTTAGAAGTGGCTAAGGAAATTCAAGATCCAAATTATAAATAAGCAGTAACTTGACAACATGAGCATCTAATTTGTATATTTATGTATTCAAGTCACAATGGCTGTATATTAATGATTGACAAATTAATAGATTTTTCTGTAAATCCTTTAAGGATAAACCCCAAATGTGTTTGAAATCACAGCAACTAACTTTTAGCAAAGTAAACAGATACTCAAGGTATCTCTTGGATAGCTTTAATAATTGGCTATTAATTGACAATTTTCAATTAATAGATTCCACTCAAAATAGCAATCGGTGAAATAAGTGAAATATTATACTGAGAACAAGTGTTAATTTATTAATATGCTATAGTTTGTGCTCATTTTTTAGATTAGTTTTTATTTTTTCATTCAGCTAGTGCTTGCATTTTCCAATGTGCAAAGCCTTTTGCTAGGTGCTGCACTAAGTTTAAATAATAATAAAGAACAATTTGTTTATGTTCAGTCTATGAGCACTGTGCATACTCACAAATACAACCACAAGACCAAGGCACACACATTCAAAAAACTATACCTACTGATCCTTGAGTGACCAGCCTGCTACTGTCCCATCACAGGTCACTGTGAGATTTTCTCCTTGAATTTCTACCATTGTAGAATTGATATAAAATTGCTTTCCAAGTTCTGAAGCATCTCAGGTTTATTTTTTTCCCCTTCTGTTTATTTTAGCTTCCTCTGGCCATGTAAATAGTGTCTCTCATTTCTCCTCCATAAATGGATTCTCCTTTAGAACTATTTTGCTACAGGCGAACTGGTGGTGGCCTGCTTGTTAAGCCTATTTTACGAATCAATATCATGCAAGAATCACAGGACGTGCAAAATAAATGTAACGACAAAGGAGATATTAGGTTGAAGGTGTAGACGCCAAAGAAGTAGAAAAAGTGAGTTACCATCATCACCTTTTCATGAACATTTGACTGGCTGGAACTTGGTATTGAGGAAAGGGCAATATCAGTCTTTAAACTTCTCCAAAATGTATCCTAATTCTTGTTCCTGTCTTTGTGCTGATCACCATGGACTTGGACCATGTGACGTCAGGCTGCTACGTTTTCTGTGTGAAGGTGGTAAGAAATGGCCACAATATGATATATTGACAATATCCTGAAGGTAAAAACGACAGGATATGCTGACAGAATTGAATGTGGAGTATGTAGGAAAGAGGAGGCAAGGCTGGCTCCCAAGTTTTTAGCCTGAGCCATTAAGAGGATCAAGTTATTTCCTGCAAAGAGGAGGAATCAAGAATGGAGCAATTTTTTTTTTTTTTTTTAAGGAAATATCAAAAGTTTGGCTAGAGAAGCCTGTTAGACATTCAAGTAGAGATGTCAAGTGAGCAGCTGGGCCATGCTTTTGGAGTTCAGGGGAAATTTCTGCCACAGAGATGTAAATTTGGAAGCCCTCCACGTCTCTATGGATGAGACCACCAGGAGAGTGAGTGTGAATAGAGGAGAGATCCAGGGAATGAAACCTGAGTTCTCTAATAGGAGGTCAGAGACAGGATGAAGAATTGGTAATGCAGACCAAGAAGGAGGAGCCAGTAAAGTAGCAAGAAACAGAAGAAAGTACTTCAGAGAGGAGGGAGTGATCAACTGTCAACTGCTCCAGAAAAAATCAGGAAAGATAAGGACTGAGACGTGGCCATTAAGTTTAACAACATGTAACCCACCAATGACCTTGACAAGAGAAGTTTCAGAGGAATTTTGAGTGAATTCTGATTACAGAATCTGATCTCTGAATCCTGATTACAGTGGTTTTAAGCTGAACCGGAAGCAGAACCGAAGATGAGGAGTACAGACAACCCTTGTATGGTGGTTTTGCCATACATGGGAATTGAGAAATGGGGACAGTATCTAAAGGGGATGTGGGATCACATGCTTTGCTCATTCACCCTCCTCTCACCTCAAGTCTTCATCACCTCCTTCCCTCAGGCTGATTCTGGCTAGTGACCTTGTTTTCTTATTTCAATGAGAGAAAATAGAAACAATCAGAAACATCAGGTTGCCAGCACAATTTCTAACCTCCTACCTGCATCCTTACCTATTCAACATGAAGCCAGTTGATTTGGTTGAGTACTTTTCTGCAATGGTATTTAGCTATGTGGGTGCAGGAATAGACCAGGAGAAGTACTCTACTAACCAGGGTTGGGGTTTTGCTAGGTGAAGATGATAAAGGGTGCCAGGGACAAGGACAAATTAATTATACATTTAAAACTGACACATTCCGGGAGTTCCAGTCGTGGCGCAGTGGTTAACAAATCCGACAAGGAACCATGAGGTTGAGGGTTCAGTCCCTGGCCTGGCTCAGTGGGTTAACGATCCGGTGTTGCTGTGAGCTGTGGTGTGGGTGGCAGTCGCGGCTCGGATCCCGAGTTGCTGTGGCTCTGGCGTAGGCCGGTGGCTACAGCTCCGATTCAACCCCTAGCCTGGGAACCTCCATATGCCGCGGGAGCGGCCCTAGAAAAGGCAGAAAGACAAAAAGACAAAAAAAAAAAGAAAGAAAGAAAGAAAGAAAGAAAACGCAAAGGACCCCAAATCAAAGAGCTTTCAAGGCAGAAGGCCTAGATTTTCAAAATACTTAAACTCATTTTGTTTCTTAGGTAAAAACAACAAGAACAGCAACAACAACAAAAAAACTCTACACATTGTGAAACACCCAATATGTTAATAGTGTGCAAAAAATTCCTGTTTGGGGAAGTTGCAGTGTGACACAGTGGGTTAAGGATCCAGGTTGCTGCAGCTGTGGCATAGGTCTCAGCTATGGCTCAGATTCAATCCCTGGCTCCAAGAATTTCCATATGCCTTGGGGCAGCCAAAAAATTTCCTGTTTGGGAAATGTTGTTCAGGGTAAAAACTCCAAATGGCCACAATCAATGCTCCTAAATGAACATGCATGCTATCTAGGATGCATAAAGCCACAGTTGAGAGCCCAGGCCAAGAAGAGGAGTCTGAACAGACATAAACTCCCATTGGGCAGAACAGTTTTCTTTGATCTTTCTTAATAATCTTTAGACCAGCTTCTATGAACCCCTTAGGACTGCCTCCCTAGTAAAGTCCATAGCCTATGAAAGCTATTTATAAAACTTTTCTGAGACGGTTACACAAATACAGTCTCAAGCACTGTGTAACAAAAAATTGTAACCTACTCCTCAGGGGATATCTGAGTTTTTAACAGATCTTAAATCTATATGTAGGCTAGGGATTTGCAAGGGAAAAGCAGTCTGATTACACTTTTTATATTTATTTAAATCTGCTGTGATAATCCTGTATCATCATAGTAACCACCATCATTTATGTTCTGCACATGAACTTAAGCACTTTACACGTATGTCTCAGCTAATCTTCACAAAAACAAAAAACTATAAGACAGTATTAGTATTCCTATTTTAGAGAAGAATTGGGGTTTAAATAAGCTAAATGACTTCTCTAGGGTCTCGAAATCACTAATGGGCGAAGTCAGAATTCACACCAAAGACACCCCCTCCCAACCTTTTGGGCTAAAAACCGCTATAATTTATGTGTGCACGAGCATGTGCGTGCGTGCACCTGAGTGCCATTGCCTTCCCAAGTTATCATTTTCAAGTTGATTGGTATAGACACCAATCTGATGCACAGTGGTTGGCCCTACAAACACACCAAAAATTTGTCAAATCCCATTTTAAAGTTCTTGGTATATCAAAAGGGATGAAAATTAGTACCAGTGTCTTTGATCACAATTATTTAGGGTTTTTGTTTTTGTTTTTGCCACACCCACAGCATGTGGAAGTTCCCAAGCCGGGAATCAAACCCACATGACAGCTGTAACAATGTTGGATCCTTAACCCACTGTGCCACAAGGGAACTCCTTGTTTACAATTATGTGATGAGGAGATCCAGTATATTGAAAAAGAAAGATAAAATAGGTTTTAAGATCAACTACTCCCTCCCTTCTATTTATGAAGGCCAGGATAAACCTCTGACTGCATTATGACTAAAGTCTATGGTTTTCATTTATTCAAGCTCACACTCAAGTCATTATTTCTGATACGGTAACCCAGCCAGTGATATAAGCTGCCAAGTGGTAGACTAAATTTCAGGTTCACTTTTGGGTCTCTGGTGAACCCATAAATGCTATATTTATGTATTTGTTAACCCAGGATTTTAATGGAAAAAGAGCTAGCATATGAATAAAATGTTCTGTCTAGTACACGCAAGTCAAGTTTATGCTATTATGCAAGAGTTGCTTTCTCAAAATGGGGGCGGGGGAAGAAGCAAGTACGTTCCAAAGCAGATGATATGCAAACATGAGGGATTTAAAGCTCAAAGGTAAGTGAAAATAAGCAACAGATTCACATTTTAAAGGCAAGAGTTTGGGAAGTAGCTCCTAATCAAGACTTCTAAGAATACGGATTTTTTTTTTCTTTTTTTTTAGGTCCACACCTGCGGCATTTGGAGGTTCCCAGGCTAGGAGTCTAATCAGAGCTACAGTTGCTGGCCTACACCACAGCCACAGCAATGCCAGATCCAAGCCGTGTCTATGACCTACACCACAGCTCACGGCAATGCCAAATACTTAATTCATTGAGCGGGGCCAGGGATCCAACCCAGCAACCTCATGGTTCCTAGTCAGATTTGTTTCCACTGCGCCACGACGGAAACTCCCGAATATGGAATTTTTAAGTGAAGGGAGAGGCTGGAATGCATCTCATCAATTTAAAATAATCCTTTGAATCTTTTCTTTCCTCACCAGTGTAAAGACCTAGCATAGGTAACAAGAAAACTTTTCTATTTAAGCCTTCATTTTCTCCTCCTTTTTCTTAAAACCAATCCATCCTATTGATTTTCCAGATACCCCTCCAATAGCTGGTTAAATTTCCTAAAATTAGCTAGGAAATAATACAGTTCTTTATACACGTAACATAGAAATTTATTTACAGTTACATATATACACCACCTCAAGGAAAGGTACCAAATTGAATGCTAAATAGAAGCTGATGTCTTAAGACCTTGAGGTCTATGGACTTACCAATCTAATCCTTTCTCTCCAGCACTAATATTGCAACAAAACAGGCAGTAGTAGTTCAGGTGCATATGGGTTCTTTTATAGACCTGATACCCAGGTTCCTTATTCATTATCATTAAAATTGACTTGGAAATTTGAGAAGAACTAAGGAAGATGAGTGTCTAGTATTCCTAAAAATTACTACTTCATTTAAAAAAAAAAATGAGATTGGAAATCCCACAGCTGAAGAACCAAGTTCTTTGTTAGGCATGTACAGCTTTCTAAATCCCATAAAAATTTCAACATCTGACCCATTTCATTTTTACAAGGGAAAGAAAGGGCTATTACTCTGGAAAATATGCATAAAAATCTGCAGCATTCAGAGGCATTGCATTAAACAGTTTTATTTCACATTTGTTTCCTGTGTATCCTGCTTGATAGACACTCTGTAGCACCTGCTGCTCTAAGTCGCCTCTTCATCCGCTCCCAGACTTCTCTGTTCAAAAGGGCTTGCTTTTCACTGCTTTTCCAACAGCTGAAGTTATGCTGCCACCTCCTGTTCACTGCACAGAATGTACTGAATGACCCTCAAAAAACGCTAAGTGAAGTTGGATAAAACTACCAGCTAGAAACTGTTGGCTCTTTTAAAAAAAATTTTAAGCCAATAGATTAAAACCAATTTTATTCAAGATGGCAATGACATAGTAACTTTATTTTTTTAACCATTTTAAATCGAAATACAGTTAATGTACAGTGTATTAGTTTCACGTATATAGCAAAATGACTCAGTTATACATATATGTACAAATATGTATACATATATATTTTTTCAGATTCTTGTAATAACCTATAATGGAAAAGAATCTGCCGTAGTAATTTCAAATTTGGTGTTTTAGATAGAAGCTAATCTAGAGAAGTTCTGCAGTCTTCATCTAAACTTTAAGTTGGTAGTTGTGAATTTTATGAGTATTATTTTCATTAAATTTTAATTATTACGTATGATGTAAACATAAAACATTTTAAGACATTAAAAATATCATATGTACTTAATTTTAATATTAAAGTATTCTCAGGAAATCAATTTCTCTCTAATGAATCCAAATTTAGAAACACTCTCAGAGAACCAAGTAAATGGAAGACAAAAGCTAATAAGAGAAATTACAGTCTTTGGAATTTGACCAAAGCACAGACAGATACAAGAAAATACATAAAGGAACTGTTCAAAAGTTTCTTTTCATCTCTAAATTTCAGAATCTGGAAACATACCCACCAGAGTGCCATATCTCCAAAAAAAAAAAAAATTTTTTTTTCCTTTGCTCTTATTATTGCTGCACATCAATAACACTGGCATGTCAATGCCATTGTGTTCCCAAACTGGCTGTTAATTTCCAAATTTGAATGCCTTAATAGGAAGATACAGTTAAACTATATAAGTAGGATAAAATATTTTACTTTGCTGCTCTGAGGAAAAAAATGTCAACACACAAGTCTGGGGATAGATAATGACTATGCGCATTTTCACTTGAATAAAACACTATTTCAGTTGAGATTCCCCAGGGAAAATAACTATTGGGATCCTATCCAGTGCAATGAAAATATAACTTGTCAGCTAATATTCAACTCATTTATACTTATTTTCAACTAATGATTTACAATGTTAGGTGAATGCTGATCTTCCAAAAATCAAACGTGAATGGCGACATTTTCTTTTTTAACTGAAGGAAATAATGCATGAAGCAAGTAAATAAATCCTTTGTACTAGGCTATAGTAACCTGAATATACACCATTTTCCTCTCTTCCCCCTCCTTCCCCATCTCCGTCCTTCCATCTCTCTGCCTGGCTCTGTCTCCATGTCATCCCCCATTCCACTCCTGCCTTGCTCTTCTCTCCCTCACCCCTCAGAAGTACAGCTTGCTTTTAATATGTTACCATCACTTGCCACAAATAATCTGTACTGTTACTTGCAAATGGTCATCATGCTGGAGGGTCCTGGGATTCAAGGGACAGGCAGGTTTCTGCTTCATCAAAGAGTTGTTGTTGGAGTTCCTATTGTGGCTCAATGGTAACCAGCCTAATATCCATGAGGACGTGGGTTCAATCCCTGGCCACGCTTAGTGGGTTAAAGCAAAGGTCACTGCAGAAAATTACTCATCTCTGAACATTTTTAACATATCAAAATAGCAGTTTCATAAAGGTTGTACATCTCAATATAATAGATTACATGGAAGACTTTTAAAAAGTACAAAATTGGGAATTCCTGTTGTGGCTCTGCAATACCTAATCCAACTAGTATCCATGAGGATACAGGTTTGATTTCTGGCCTTGCTCAGTGGGTTAAGAATCTGGTGTTGCCAGGAGCTGTGGTGTAGGTTGCAGATGCGACTTGGACCCCAAGTGGCTGTGGCGTAGGCTGGTAGCTACAGCTCTGCTTTGACCTCTAGTCTGGGAACATCCATATGCTGTGGTGCGACCCTAAAAAGAGGAAAGAAAGAAAGGAAGGAAGGAAGGGAGACAGAGGGACAGAAAGAGAAAGAAACTGTTGTTGCCCATTGTTCGATTGCCCTGATAGGAGAAATGCACTCAGTAGGTTTACCGAAACATAGAAGTTTCTTTGAAGATGAGCTCATTTCTTACCCATTTTATTTGTACTGCCATCCAGGAGGACAGCTTCAAACTGTAACTGAATATTTATCAAAACTCCATCTGCCCTGCAGTCTTACTCAAGACTCCAGATGCAACCTGGAAGGTACCCTTTGAACAAGCCTCACTTCATGCAACAACACTAGGCAACGATAAAGGTAACAAGAAGTATAATTTTTATGGCTTGACCACATTCATTTTTTAAAAAATCAAAAAAAATTAATAAGCATTGTTTCCTCTCCACGATGGTCTCTGAACTTTGCTCCTGCACATCGCCATTATTTGCATTATCATTTTCATGTTTATTTGAGGACAGAATTTCTAGACTCGACATGCCAGAAATTTAGGGTGGGATAGAAAAGGTTTTATTTTCTTCTTTAAATTTATACGTGCACTCCCTCCTGAAATAATGGCATAACTGCATCACTTTATGATCCACGAGTGGGTAAGTACCTCCCAGTAAGACACCACACACACCCAGTTAGCAAAACATCTGCTGACCCCTGGAACTCACCAAGTATATCCAAACATCAAATCTAAAAGAGAAGACAGGATTTTTAATTTGCAGCATTTCGTATGTTAATATTTTATTTTTCCCTTACGGATCTCATATTTATTTTTTTATGTGCATTTTGCTCCATTTAACCTGGTGGCAGCACTGTGAAATATCACAGGCCTTTTACCCTGTATTTTTCTAACAAGCACACCAGGTACAAACAGGATTTTTATATCTGTTTGTAAATTTTAGTTGGGAGCAGCTGAATTGAAAGAAGGAAAAATAAAAAGACAAATACTACATTTGTGTAAGGTTTAATTCACATCACTCATACAATACTTGTGCTGTTGGCATGTGTCTCAATAAATAGGCTTCAAAAAGAAATTATTACAGTGTAAAAATAGTTTCCCTGAATTCATGTGCATTTTACTGTTCCCAGGTCTCATAATAGCTTTTAAAATTATTTTTTCAGGTTCTTAGAACTATGTACCCCATATTGTGATAGGCTAGGCTTCTCTGTCCTGCTCCCTAGAGTGGAGCTGGAGAGAAGGGAAGTTGAGACAGCTTGGCACCATTCAAGTCTAGAAGAGGCCCAACTTGAGAGATTCACTCTTGTTGCCAAAAAAAAAGGAATATGAGAAATTGAAGTGTCAAAAGAGGCTGGGGAGTTTAAACCCACAAATTAACTAAACAGATAGGCAGACCAAATCCATTCATCCAATAGAAAATAGGGGAGCACCTACCACAACAAGCACTATTCTAGGCACAGAAGATACAGTGCAGAGCCAAGTCAGTGCTTTCCATAGAGCTGCACAGTGGACTGGGGATAATCTCCAGGATAGCTGTTCCCTTGATACTCTCCAAATTGTACCCATTTTCCAGAATGGGCCTGCTCCAAACCCTTTTGGTCTACAGATAGCTCTGGACAAATTCTTAGTATAGTAGAAGAAAAAGGGGCCTAACAAAAACATATAAACCACTGTCACAGAGCAAAACTATTTCCTCTAGGAATATGTCATAGAGTTTCAATTTCTTACTTGTATATAAGTTAACTAGTCACCGCTACTGACAAACTCCCAAAGCATATGATGAAATGACCACACTGAGGGAGTGTGGCTCCTCCAATATCACGGCAAAAAGCAAGTGCAACCAAAAGTAGTAAACAAAGGCCAACAATCTTCAAGAAGTGCAAGAATAATCTTTTCCTAAGGGCCCTGCTGAAGTCAGTGGTTCCTCTAACATGAGCTTCTTACCGCCCTCTGCTGGCTAGATCTGAATTCAGTCTTTTAAAGCTGTCCTAAGAGCTATTTTACCAGGCAAGAAAATGAATTCACTGTTCACAAAAACTTTTTTAAACTTTCTATTTTTATTCAAAATTAACCCTAAGAATGTCCTGTACCATTCTTTTATTTCTTTAAGAATTTTTCTTTTTGGGGGGCTTTTTTAGGGCTGCACCCACAACATATGGAGGTTCCCATATGGCTAGGGGTTGAATCAGCTGTAGCCGCCACAGCCACAGCAATGCAGGATCTGAGCTGCGTCTGCAGCCTACACCACAGCTCATGGCAATGCTCGATCCTTAACCCACTGAGCAAAGCCAAGGATCAAACCCGTGTCCTCATGGAGGCTAGTCAGATTCGTTAACCATTGAGCCATGACCGGAACTCCAAGAATGTTTTCTTACTACAAAAATAATTCATGATGATTAAAGAAGAAAAGCAAAATACCCACCTTTAAAGAAACTTTGGCGTATGTGCCTTTTTAGTCTTTTTTTTTTTTTTTTGGGGCCACACCTGCGGCATATGGAGGTTCCCAGGCTAGGGATCTAATCGGAGCTGCAGCTGCAGCTGCAGCTGCCAGCCTACACCACAGCTCACGGCAAGGCCAGATCCTTAACCTGCTGAACGAGGCCAGGGATTGAACTCGCAACCTCATGGTTCCTAGTTGGATTCGTTTCCACTGTGCCACGATGGGAACTCCAAGAATATTTTCTTACTACAAAAATAATTCATGATGATTAAAGAAGAAAACCAAAACACCCACCTTTACAGAAACTATTAAAACCTTAATGTATAGCCTTCCAGTCTTTTTTCTCTCTGAAGGCATGTGCCATTATATCTCTTTATTATTGTTCTACAAAATATGGTCTTCTTGTACTTTTTGAATATTGCCTAAAAATATATTGATACCCTTTCATTCAGTGCATTTTTACGGCAACATAATATCCCATTATGTAGATTTATCACATTTACATAATTATTCCCCCACTTCAACCAAGAAAAGTACTGCTAATAGCTCTGTGGTAAACACACTTACAGCTATGACATTCTTCACTTGGTCGATAAATGAGTTAACTAAAGTCATTCCTTTTTTTTTTTTTTTTGTCGTTTTGCTATTTCTAGGTCCACGCCCGCGGCATAGGGAGGTTCCCAGGCTAGGGGTCAAATCAGAGCTGTAGCCACCGGCCTACGCCAGAGCCACAGCAACGCGGGATCCGAGCCTCGTCTGCAACCTACACCACAGCTCACGGCAACGCCGGATCGTTAACCCACTGAGCAAGGGCAGGGACCGAACCCGCAACCTCATGGTTCCTAGTCGGATTCGTTAACCACTGCGCCACGACGGGAACTCCCCCTAAAGTCATTCTTAATTGATACGTTACAATCCTTCTTTCCCTTTATCGTTAGAAAATGCAAGGTTAACAGAAGTTCCCAGGTTCGCAGGGCCACAGAATGGCCAACAATCTCCACCTCTCACAATTCAGTTTAGTTAGTAAAGAGGAAACCTGAAGCTCAGCTTCTACCTATAAAAGCACTTCTCTGCCTCTTCTCTTGTTCATCCCCTTCCCCAAACCAATTTGTTATTGAAAACAAATTAGAGGAGTTCCTGCTGTGACACAACAGGATCATCAGCATCTCTGCAGCACACAGATTCAACTCTGAGCACAGTGGATTTAAGGATCTGACGCAGCAGAGGTCACAACTGCGGCTCAGATCTGATCCCTGGCCTGGGGAACTCTGTGTGCGGTGGGGATGGCCAAAAATGGGGGGGAAAATTAGGAATGCAGTGATGAAAATAGGGAAAATAGATCAAAAGAAACAAAGTAAAAAAAAAAAAAAACTCTTAAGGAAGGGATGTTTCATACAAACTAGGAAAGAGCCTAGGAAATTGCCCCTTTGGTATATATAGGTCTTTAAAATCCTTAAAAAACCCACCTCCCTGATTTCTAAGCCTTTCCAAGCAAAAGCCAGATCGTAATGCAACTTTCATCAGCAGACTGTGACTTGGCTCTGTAGGTTTTAGATAAAAAGCTGGTTGAAACATCTCACTTGTGATAAAGGTTTTTTTTTGGTTTTATTTTAAAATCTTTATGGTTCTACCTTCAATATATGGAAGTTCCTGAGCTATGGGTTAAATCAGAGCTGCAGCTGAAGGCCAACACCACAGCCACAGCAACACCAGATCCTTAACCCACTGAACAAGGACAGGAATCGAACCTGCATCCCCACAAACACTACATCTGGTTTTTAACCCACTGAGCTACAATGGGAACTCTGATAATTTTAATTTAGCTGTTCTTATGCCATTTGAAGTGTAAGCCGTTTTTTTTTTAAAAAAAGGATTATTTACTTCAGCCTGAGAAACACCAGTACCACCAGTTCTTCTGTACATTGATGTTAGTATTTACATAAATCAGGTCCTTAATACCTGATCATCCTCTGTGAGATTAATCTTCAATTTTGACAGCAACCACCCCTCTGCCCCCAGCACCTAGTCACTGGCAATGGTCAGATTTCACCCAACAGGTGTCTCAGGCTTGGGAAAGCCTGGTGGCCTCTCTTGGGCACTCTACCTCAGCCATGATGCTCTGGCCAGAAATTACTGCTGCAAAATTCTGCTCTGCCTTGTAGACTGAGCTTTAAGAGGACCCTGCCTATGAGGACAAAGCACTAGCTCTCTGGACCATCAGCCTGCCCCTGCCTCAGTCGAGAGTGGTGAAAGCTGTGATCTTATCCCCCCTCCTTGGATAGTCTCTCCTTCCTCCTTCATGGGTCAAGAGTGCAGGAAGGGGTATTCAAGCATGCTTGTGCTTAACATACTCCTTGAGCTCTTGTCAGTCTTCTAAAAAAAAAAAAATATATCAAGCTAGAGTGGTCTTCAACAAGACTACCTCTGCCTAGGGAGTTCCCATTGTGGCTCAGTGGTTAACAGACACTATTAGTATCCATAAAGAGGCGGATTTGATCCCTGGCCTTGCTCAGTGGGTTAAGGATCTGGCCCTGCCCTAGGCTGGCAGCTACAGCTCATGTTCAACCCCTAGACCAGGAACCTCCATATGCCATGGGCACAGCCCTTAAAAAAAAAAAAATTTCACTTTGAGATTACCTCTACCTATTCAATGGATTCATTCCTCAACTACCCAGTTAAGTTCTTATTTTGCAACTTCCGGCGTTTGAAGTTCCCTGGCCTGGGATTGAAGCTGCACTGCAGAAGCAACTGAGCCACTGCAGATCCTTAACTCACTGCACGAGAAAACTGACAAATCCTTGTTTTTAATGGACACTAACATAATATTCCCTTTCTACAATTTTTCCATGGACGTACTGGCTTTTTAAAGAATTTAAAGTGGTTTACCAAAAATACATATAATAGAAATCTTAGTAAAATCAGGACCAACTAGGCAAAAATTTTAAAAGTAGTTGCCAAACATAAACACAGACCTTGGAGTTCCCATCGTGGTGCATCAGAAACGAATCCGACTAGGAACCATGAGGTTTCGGGTTTGATCCCTTGCCTCGCTCAGTGGGTTAAGGATCTGGTGTTGCCTTGAGCTGTGTAGGTTAGACACGGCTTGGATCTGACGTTGCTGTGGCTCTGGCGTAGGCCAGCAGCTGTAGCTCCAATTCAACCACTAGCCTGGGAGACTCCCAGGTACCATGAGGTGTGGCCCTAACCAAAAAAAAAAAAACACCTTGCTTCAAAGTGTTCTTTAAGTCAAAGGAACAAGGATACCCAAGTCTCACTGTCCATGGGCACAAAACATGGGTGCTTCACCTAGATGTGTTTTGAGTACATGGGATATGTCCTCAAACCATTATTTTCCTCAGTAAAAATAAAGACATCTGCTACTGCCCAGGGTACTTAAGTTTGGATGGGCTCCCTCCTGAGCTCCAACTAAGTTATAAACAAGTCACAACTAAACCTCCATTTCTTTGAGCTGGGTTTTGAAGGATGAATAAACTGTCAGGTAAATAGACAAGCACTTAAGACAGAAGCGTACAGATGAAGTCATAAAGACCCCTTGACTGCAATTGGAAGCAGCAAGGGTAGAAAGCCAGTGAGTTGGCGGTGACTGCTGGCCCTTGGGAGGTACTGCTAAAAATCCAAGGTGGAGGCAGGACACTGGAGAGCTCTGGCTTGGGAAATCGACAGGAATTAACAGATGTTGACACTTGGTGCAAAGCCCGGTATATGCTGGATGGCATAACTCTTTCCTCCCCAAAAAACATAACCTTATAAGGTTCATGCTAAAACACACAAAACTTGAAGGGCAAGTAGGTTTTTGTGGGCTGCTGCCTAGTGCACACCTTTAGTCTGGAGCTGATCAAAGACAGTGGAAAAAATGGACCAAAGAACAAAGGAGTGGATGCTGTTCCAGGTTGGCCTTACAGAAGTAAACTAACAGCCTGAACTCTGGAAAACAAGGGACTGAGGCCAAAGTGTACACCAAAAATGAGACCACTGCTAAGTACTGATTTTCCACAATGATCACAGCAAAGGCAGTACTTGGGACAGGGCCAAAGGTCAAATATCTGCACTTCTAGGGTAGTGTTTTGCATATCAGGTCAAAGGGAAGTGTCAGAAAACCAGTGCTAATGAAAGGTAATCTTCAGGGCCAGTGAGTAAATATATGGAAATGTACTCTGCTATAATTCTTTTCTCTAGCCCAAATTATACCAACTCCCATAAACGACCATCAAAGGCTCAAAAACAGCACCAAATACAATAGGAACTAAAAATGGTGAGATGCTGATACGAGCCAACTAAAAATTCAAAGCAAACTGAAATCATTTTCCTTAGAACAGCCAAATGGCCCAGATTATACCATCCAGACTTACCCATATTGTATAAACTACACTAGCGCTAGGCCAACATTTGAGGCCTTCACTCCACCAGTGGGTAACATGCTGATAATCACCTTTTAGTGATATTAGAAGCAGTCAAACATCTTGGAAGACTTAAAACCTATGAATTCCCCAAATGCAAATTAACATTGAGGAACATCAGGTCAAAACCGAACCTGTTGCAGGTTCACAGGCACCCTGTAAGTGTAAGGAAGACTGGCAACCACTAAAGAAAAACTCCCCAGTTGGCCACTTACCAGGGATTCAAATTTTTAAATTCTCATTTAGTCCTGACTCACCATTTCATACAGCAACCAATGATGCCCACTTGAAATACATGGGCCACTATTACTTCTCCTACTGAGATTCTTCAATTATAGATGGAAGCACACCTCATTTCTGTGCCTAATATTTAGCTAAGTGAGTTACAACTAACACCCTGACTTTTATCAAGGGCCATGTGCATAAGCACACCTGGCCATCATGCACCTTCTAGCATCCCACAGCCTAAATCCAATCCAGCCCACCTTTGTTTTTTTCATCTGTAGGACTTAATTCTTCACACCTACACCTGACAAGCCTCAACCCATTCTCCAAGTTCCTGGCTGTTCCCATTATAGCAATGATAAATGCCCACACCCCAGAAATACTGTCACCAAAACCTCACTCTAAGCCTAACCTTACATGGGCTCTTCTAAATGCCAACACTAATGTCACTTAAAGTTTGGAGAACATGCTTCCACTTAAAAAAGCTAGGAGACAAATAGCACGTTTCTAATTATTTGGCAATGACTATCTTTCGTCTTTCACTTACAGGAACCTTATTATATTGACCCAAATAAAAGCCAAAGATGAGAAGAAATAGGAGCCAGTCTTTTTATTTGATTATTTCTTGCATTTGAAGTACTCCTCGATGACATCCTTGGCCTGAGACTCTTTGCCATAGTCCTAGAAAATAAAAAGTGATTTTTTTACTAATATTTAGAAAACTTCACTAAATTGTTAGCACTAGTTATGGTGAAGCTACAAAATGTTAGGTTATGTGCGACCCATCATTGAAATGTCTTGTTGCCATTTTCAGGGACCTTAAAGACTTCAATGTCTTTAAGGCTCGTAACATGGCTCCTCCTATTGCCAGCATTTACTCAATTTCTGCAGAAACACATTCAGGTAAGCAGATTCATTGACTGGCTTTAATTACAGTTCATTTCCCTTTCCCTTAAGACAATAATCGTTCTTTGTATGTTGAGAATCATACATTTTTTACTTTTAAGATATTCTCAACATTTAGATTCAATACAGGGTTAAGCATGGTCACCCAGCACAATTTTCCTCCGCCGACAAAAAAGACTTACCTTCACCACCACACAACTGCAACCAACCACTTTGCGGGGTTTTCCCTCTCTGTCAATTTTACAGAGGCCTACCCATTCCCCTAGTTTCTTGTTGTCATCAACCTATTGGAAACAATAATTAAAAAAAAAAAAATCACCACTAGTAGACATTAATGCTACTGACGACACATCAAATGAAAGGCAGCTGTAGTCAGATAGGGTGACATGGCAGTTTCCTCATAGCAGTTCAGTAGAGGGAGCCAGTTGTCATCATGTACAGCAGCACCAAGACCTCCTACCTAGTTTTTTCTATGGCAACATCAAAATTAACATTTAATTCTGTGGGAATAAAATGCTTCTAAAACTAGCTTTAACATATCTAACAATTGTCAAGTTTGTGAAGTTTTTCACACCTGCAGAAAGCAAAGAGCTCTTTGCAGAATTTGCTCTGGTATGAGTCATTAGCTATCATTATCTGGAAACACGACCCTAACTGGCCCAATTTTCATTAACCTACAGTATTTAAACAGTCAAGATAGCAAGTTAGATGGCTAACTTACCTTAATTAGGTTGATCTGGTGCTCAGCACAAAGGGCCTCCACCAACTTGACATACATTGGCTCGTCACAGTTAGATGCAAGCACACAAAGATGGGCTTGGCGCCTGAAATGCAAAACCCAACAGAAACTAAGTCAGGTCTAAATCCACTACCGCACTTTTACAAGAGTTCTTTGCACTAACCACAGTGACTAACAGAAGCAGCACGTCTGAGAACACAACTTCAAGCTAATGTAGCTGCCACAAAACATTCACTTACTTCCTCCACTGAAACATTTCCGCTTCAGTAATTAATAATATAAAGTTTGTATGTAAAAACTAACTTACTCATTAGTTACCCATTACTAACCCAGACATTAACACTGCTAAGTATTGTCAAGGTACAAATAGTGCAGGAAATCCATACCAGGTACTTTCCAACAAGGGATGCTATTTCCACTGGACTCAACTGGCCAGTGTACTACAGTTAACAGAACAGAAACTCTCATATCTTAGTACCCTTAAAGATCATTTAAATTCACCTCAATTAGATAATTGCTTTGCCAACGTAACATTCCAAAAACCTAACCAATTTACAAATGTCCCACACTCACAATGACCTCTACAGCTAAAACACTTATTGAGTTCACCTAAAAATCCAGGTACTTCTGCCATATTAATAGTTCAAAATCTACAAGTGTTAAATGAAGGTTTTTATGGATTCCCTAGTTAACAGTGCATTAATAGCCCCACAACCTACAGGTTTGTCAGACTATTAGATTTCACTCATGAAAAGAGTGAAGGGGTATCCGACAATTTAAGTCATCATTCAAACGCTGTAGTTCCATTTTAAGAAGCAAGGGCGCACCCCCATTCCACACCTACACCCTTTTAAGTGGGCCGTTAAAAGATCTAAGTTGATACCTTTTCCTAGGTTTCCTGTAGAACGGATGCCATTCACAACTTTTGTGCTAACAGCATGAACTTCACGCTCTCTTCCCTTGGCTGCAGTTTTGTTCCAGATCCAACACCCCACAGTATTGAGACTGATACACGTACTTGTCTAAGGCTTTGGCAGCTTCGCGAATTCCACGTGCTAGGCCATCATGGATGAGGGCGGTCTTCAGCACCTCTTGTAGAGCAGTATTAACGTCCATTACACCTCCAGCAGCAATGCTAACACGGAAGAGTTAAAAAAAAAAAAATCAAAAAACCTCCGCACACCATCTAATGCTTTGGACTAAACAGTCGTTGGCGAGATAGATCATAGCCACGTAGAGCGCCACAGCAAACCCAGAACCCACGCTGCAGGCTCGCGGCCCGCGCCTCGCCCATTTCGCCACCCCAACCCTGAGCTCACCCTTCCTCGGCCATGGCGGTGGGTTACGGGTGGAACCGAATCTTGAGCGCACTGCGATAGGAGGAAAAAAAAAAAGAAAAACCTGGTTAACAAACTGGGTTTAGGCTTAAACACTTATCGACAATCTCATCTGAAAAACACTGAGCCACACTCCGCAAACACCACTCTCGCCTTGCTCTACTCACCCCGAGCCTCCGCCTCCGCGCGACTCGGCGGCGGCAGGGAAAGAGAATGTAGGCCCCCGCATGACGGTATTTAAGGGTTTCCAAGGACCCCTAAGCGCATGTGCACTCCCTCCCAGGGAAGAGGTGGCTTTAGCAGTGCCGGGCCTCGAGAATTTCTGTTTCCGGATTGAGGCGGTTCTGTGGCAGGGGTCCTACTAGTCTTCTGACTCTGCTCGGCCGGTTTTAGGCCCACGCAACAGGCACTAACGCGGGCAGCTTCCCAAAGCTTTTCCACGCCGAGGGTGGGGCCTACGGAGACCCAGAGAGCTCGTCCTACGGTGCGCGAGAAGGGCCAAGCCCTTCTGCCAATGTGGTCTTTCAAGGCCCCCGAGTCTGGAGCAATCGCAGCCCCAGTTTTAACGCTTAAGACACCGTGATTGTAATTTCGACTCCACTAACTGGGCCTTCCCTGAGCAGCACACTCTCTCACTTCGCTCTTTAAGTCACTCTGAATGCTGGTGAATTTATCATTCTTTGGGTGATCTGCGCGCGCCCGTGCGTTTTCATAAAACGAAAGTCAACACGTTTTCGTTACTTCTAAGCAAATGGAAAATTCCACTTTCCCGCCGGCTGTTAACTGGAACGTCTGGCCAGCCAGGTATTTGGTAATGGTTTTCTAACGCAGTTGGTTCTAAACGAAGTTTGGGGTTTGAAAATAAAAATAAAAAACACTAAATTGTCCCCTGAATTCGTATTCCCGCCCAAATCGGGATTCAGCAGGTGCATTTGAAACACCTACAATGTAGCAGACGTAGAGACAGGCTCTGGGAATATAGAGATGAAATCGTGGTCTTTGAGAAATCTGGCATTCATTTCGCCTTTCTGGACTGCCGAAATTAGGAGTGGAATCCAGTTTTAACTCTGACTTTTCGGGAAGCAGCATTTTGAAGGTTACATTGATGGGCCATTCCCCCACCAACGCAAATACCTGAAATACAGCCAAATGTAATTGGCACAGTCCTTTTTCTCCTGTTTAAACTTACTCTCCTGACAAGTTGCCAAACCAGTTAGCAATTATTAGGCGTTTGATAGGTGTCAGCACTATGCATACAGTGAACAGCAAACAGGTAACTTGAGTACTGTGAAGATAACAAAAATAAGTTACATAATAAGAGTGTGAGGGAGAATTAGCCAGAATGATATACTGGAATTTTAATAAGTTGATACAGTTCATTTTTAGCTTTCAAGTGTTCATTTTTAAGTGTTGAGCCAGCTTCTTTCCATCCATAAGTCATCCTAAAAAAATTGTTCACTTTGCTTATTCATTTAATTATTGAGCTTTTTTTTTTTTTTTGCTTTAAAAAAAAGCCCTGCAGAGTTTATAACGATGAAAATACTTATTCTTGCTGCTCTAATGTTTGTGGTCAAATTAAATACTTCTTGGCAGATGCAATTTTTCCCAGTATAGTACTAACCAAGCTGACTGGGTTTCTGTTTTATAGCAGCTCATAGTAACCTATTCTGTAGACTCAGGTATGGGCCTTAATATTTTCCCTTAATACATGCCTTTTCTATCAATTTGAAACCTCCCTTCCTAGAACTGGAGCTACAATTTTGTTTTGATGTCTTAGTTATAGAAGTGGTTCTAATACCAGAGATGAGGTCAAAGGGCACACACTGGTGATTCAAGGATTATCTAACGTAGATTCTAGTTCCCTATTTTAAGGTCGCATCCTCTTGATTTTAGATATTGCCCAAGTTGAAAGACAAACTAAATAGAGCCTAGTAGCTAGAGTCACTCTCTGACCAGCAGATTATAATACTTTGAAAACGTACACAAATGTGTATCTAAAATACATATGAGCAGTTCCTCACCATGATGAACCCAACTAGTATCCCTGAGGACTCAAGTTCCATCCCTGGCCTTGCTCAGTGGGTATTAACTAGATCCTTTAGTATCTAGTGTTGCCATGAGCTGTAGTGTAGGTCACAGACATAGCTTGGATTCTGGTGTTGCTGTGGCTGTGGCGTAGGCCAATTCGACCCCTAGCCTGGGAACCTCCATATGCTGCGTGTGTGGCCCTAAAAAGCCAAAAAAAAAAAAGGTTTCTTGTAAACAGAGGCATCCCTATAAATATCACTTTTCTTCTTTGCTTCCTCCTGCAAGCTCCAATGTGACCCCTAGCCCAGTAACTTCCATATGCTGAGGGTGTGGCCCTAAAAATCAAAAAGTAACAATAAAATAAAATACATGTGAAAAAAATTCTGAAGTTTGTTTTAGAAACTATAATGATAATAAATAATTCTGTTTTGTATTTTCTATATGCCACTTTATGTGCTAAGTCATACATTTTCTCCCTTAATCATCACTGAAATTCCATGGAGTAGTGTTATTAGCCCCTCCTTTAACAGGGAAAGAAACTCAGGCTTGAAGACTTGCCCAAGATCACACAGCTAGTAAATGTGGAAACTGATATTTGAACCCAGTTAACTTCTAATCCTTCAGCTGTTTGCTTGATTGCCCAAATGTGGGAGGGAGATCACAGAATTCAGGGATAACTTTTTTTTTTTTTTTTTTTGCTTTTTAGAGCTGCACCCGTGGCATATGGAGGTTCCCAGGCTAGGGGTAGAATTGGAGCTATAGCTGCTGGCCTACACCACAGCTCCAGCAACGCTGGGGTCCAAGCCACATCTGCAGCCTATACCATAGCTCATGGCAACACCAGATCTTTAACCCACTGAGTGAGGCCAGGGATTCAACCTGCATCCTCATGGATACTAGTCAGATTCGTTTCTGCTGAGCCACGACAGGAACTCCAAGGATCTCTTTACATCTCATATTTGGCAATAACATGCCTGGTTCTACCTAAAAGTCCTGAGTCAGGACAGGGAATGTTGCAGTGTTAGGCAGAAAAAGAGAGCAGTAGAAATTTGAGTTCCTGAATCATCTAAGTTTAGATGTCTTCCTTTGCTGGGACTGCCACAATAGATATCACAAACTGGTAGCTTAAATAACGAAGTTATTATCTCACAGTTTGGAAGGCAAGAAGTTTGAGATCAAGGTGTCTACAGGGTTTGCTACTTCTTTTTTTTTTTTTTGTCTTTTCCTCTTTTCTAGGGCCGCACCTGCAGCATATGGAGGTTCCCAGCCTAGGGGTCTAATTGAGCTGTAGCCGCTGGCCTATGCCAGAGCCACAGCAAGGCGGAATCCGAGGTGTCTGCAACCTACACCACAGCTCACAGCAATGCTGTATCCTTAACCCACTGAGCGAGGCCAGGGATTGAACCCGCAACCTCATGGTTCCTAGTCGGATTAGTTAACTACTGAGCCACAACGGGAACTCCAGGGTTGGTTACTTCTAAGGGCTGGAGGGGCAACCTATTCCAGGCCTTTCTCTGAGGCCTGAGGTTTGCCAGCAGTCTTGGTTTTCCTTGGCTTGTGACAGTGTAACTCCAATCTTCACATGATATTCTCCCTGTGTGTATATCTGTCTGTGTCCAAATGTTTTCCTTTTTCCACCACAGCAACACTGGATCCAAGCCGCATCTGTGACCTACACCACAGCTTGTGGCAATGCCAGACCCTTAGCCCACTGAGTGATGCCAGGGATAGAACCCAAATCCTCATGGGCCCTATGTCAGGTTCATAACTTGCTGAGCCACATGGGCACTCTACTTTTTTCCTTTTTTTATAAGGATACCAGTTGTACCGAATTAGGGGCTCACCCTATGCCAGTATGCCCTCCTCTTAATTAATTACATCTAGAACAACTCTATTTCCAAATAAGGTCTCGATACGGGATGCTGGTGCGAGACTTCAACATACATATTTTTGGAGAGCATGCTTCAATTCACAACAGATGTCCAAGAAGAAAGGGATGTGAAACAGATTAAATGATAGAAAAGATCTTTGAATCAAACTGCAAAAAGCTTACTTGAAAGACCAGAGCTGGGAGGAGAAGCTAAATCAGTACGCAAAAATTTTCTGTCCTGGGGCTCAGCTGAGCTGATTCCAAATTCAAGCTCCCTTTGTGGCCTTTGGCAAATGGCTTATTTTTCTGAGTCAGTAAAATGGTGATAATACTAGAATACTGTTGCAAAGAGTGAAAAGAGATAGTCATCGAAAGGGTTTACCACTGCGCATATGAAGCAGTTACTTACTTTTATGATGAACTTCATATGAGAATATATGGAAAAGTTCTAAATAATGCCTTTCTCCTGTCCTAAAGCATCTAGGACTTGGTACAGTGACTTGCACATTGGAGTGACTAAAATCTATTGAATGAATTCATGGAATGGAATAAGATGAAAGAAGCATCTGAGTTGTTGGCATACCTAAAGGAAAGCCATATTGACAACTGTTATTATAAATTAACACCTGTTGTGAGTGAGGTGGAGGCTTTGGGCATCCCAGAAAACCCCTTTTAATTTGAAAACTTTTCAAATGTCTCTACCCTTTGGGGTAAAAATAAGTCCAGTGTTAGGAAATGGCAGCTAAGAAACAGAAGAAAACTCAAAAAAGTATTATCCCATCTCCACTCAACAACATATAGGTCTAGCCTTGGCTTACAGAGCATATGGTTTTAAACATACTGAAGAAAAACAGTTGTAGCAAAGAAAAAGAAAAAGAAAAAAAGCCTGGGCCAAAGAAGGTAGAATCCTGTTATACAAAGGGATGAACCAAAGGAGAAGAGTTAGTGAGAGAGAAGAGATTGTAACCAAGCAGGACCCTGGGAGGCCTTCCCAGCCTGGACCCCGACTCATGTCCTCCCCCTGCCTTTTTATCTACAGAAAAACTTTAGTCAAAGAATCCAGTTAATCAGAGGAGGGAGAAAATACAGAGAAAAAGGAAAAAAGTCAAGCAAGACAGAATAATGGTAGCTTAGTCATTCAGCAAAGTCTAGGACCTTTAGTTCTTCAAAGACTATAGATAATATTCTGAGCCACATCCTTGGAGTTGTTTGGCAGGTGCTGAAGCCCCCATCAGGTGGAAAAAAGTCAACTGTAGCTGCCCACAAGCGCGCAGACCCCACACTGGCTAGACCCAGGAGGCTAATGAGGCTGACTCCCAATGATCCCACCACCTACCAATCAGGAAAATGTCCATGAGCTGATGACACCCTACTCCTCAAACACTACAAGACTTCTCACTACCCCCTCCAAAGGTTGGGAGGCGGGCCACAGTCCTTGAAGCACCAGCCTGCTGTGTTCCCCTCCTTGCTTGGCAATTAAAGCTACTTTTTCTGTTTTTTCCAACTCTGTCTCTGTGTTTCTATTTGGCATTGGTGCAGTGTACAGAGGCAGCAACAAGAATAAAAAAAATAATAATAAAGTAGATGAATAAAAGAGGAATAGCAATTTAAGGCTGTAAGTAGTAGCTTATAAAATTAGTATGTAAGGACTTCAATTGAAAACCTAGTTTATTAAAGGAAAAAAAAAGGCTGTGGGGGGAAATGGGGCTAATTTGTTGCATAGCCAAGTAAGAAGCCTATGCAATAACTTTCGTATTCTGAGGGCTTTGTGTAGTTCTTATCTAAGCCTTACTCAGAATGTGTCCTCAGGGTTGTTTTTCTTGCTACCAGATGTTACCAGAGCTGTTTGAGTTCAGTGGCTGCTCACTACAAGGCTGATCTAGAATTGTGGGAACTAACATACTGAGGAAGATAATTAGAGACAGCACTTAAAGTGTATGAATAAACTAATTACAGACCATCAACACAGGCAGTTTAAAATGAAATAAATAGTGGCTAATAGAGTGAGCCCTAAATTAACATTAAATTTATTCACTTGGGGTTCACAGAGGACCTGGGTGTGCAGGATTCCAGGCCCCAATGCTCCTTCCTTACAGGCCAGCTCTGCTGTTATCTGTGAAATGTTTCTTTTGAAAAATGGGTCCTGATGCTCCTAAATGGATTCGACAACCACAGTTCTTCTTTGGAGCATCATTGGAATGAATCCAGGACCGCTGGTGTCCTTAAAACTAGAGCTACATTAAAGAAAAAAAAAAAAAAAGTGTTAGTTGTATAACTGGTTCTAAACACCCCCCCAACCCCAAATGAAGTTAAAGGGCAGACTGGTGATTCAAGAATTCTTTTTTGTCTTTTTAGGGCTACACCCTCGGCACATGGAGGTTCCCAGGCTGGGGGTCCAATCAGAGCTATAGCTGCTAGGCTACGCCACAGCAACGCACGATCCAAGCCAAGTCTGCATCATACACCGCAGCTCACAGCAATGCAGGATCCTTAACCCACTGAGTGAGGCCAAGGATCCAACCTGCATCCTCACGGATGCTAGTTAGATTCGTTTCCACTGAGCCACAACAGGAACTCCCAAGAATTCTTTTGATAGGTTCTCTTCTCTATCGTCTTCCGACTGTATAGTCTTGGTGGAACAAACTTGGAGAATTTCCATCACCTGACTTCAAACATACCAGATCTTGTGATGGCAGCAAGTAAGTGGAAGAAGCTGTCACCACCTAAGATCCCTCTGGTGCGGTGGGCAGCATTCCAGGGGAGCAGGAAGGAGCTTCTGACTGCAATGTCTGCTGCCTACCTCCAGCAGCACCGGCGCACTTGATGTCTGGCCAGCAGTTTTGCTGTAGTATGTGTACTGGGTCACTTCTGTGGGGTGATTTTAGGCACGAGCTCTCTAAGTGGTGTGTACAACCCTCCTGATAATACTATGTACCGTCTAATAACCTATGCTGAATTCATCTAATGCTTAAATGAGCAAGAGTTGTTTAATAGCACCAAGGAAACTTGTCTGATAATACTATGTACTGTCTAATAACCTATGCTGAATTCATCTGATGCTTAAATGAGCAAGAGTTGTTTAATAGCACCAAGGAAACTTGTCTGACACAAATGCTACAACGAAAAATAAAGAAGGATGAAAGGGTTATGGGGCTGTATGATGGATACAGGGGTGAGAAGGAACTTCTCTGAGGCAGTGACATTTATTTATGTCTTTTTAGGGCCACACCCACATGGCATATGGAAGTTCCCAGGCTAAGGGTCGAATCAGAGCTATGGCTGCCGGCCTACACCACAGCCACAGCAAGACCAGCTCTGAGCTGTGTCTACGAACTATACCACAGCTCACAGTAATGCTGGATCCTTAACCCACTGAGCAAGGCCAGGGATGAAACCTTTGTCCTCATGGATACTAGTCAGATTCATTTCCACTGAGCCACGATGGGAACTCCTGAGGAGGTGACATTTAAACAGAGAGCATATTATGCCCTTTTCATTTGTAAAGAAAAAATGTTTCATACATCTGTATATGTCTAGATGAGTATATGAAATACAAATAGATAATTGTTGTAGGCTGATAATGGCTCCCAAAGAGATGTCCACATCCTAATTCCTGAAGTTGCAAATGTTACCTTATTTCAAAAAGGGTTCCCTGCAGATATGATTAAGTTAAAGATCTTGAGATGAAGAGATCATTTGGCTCAGCGAAATTGATGTTGAAGTTCTGGTCTGTAGAAGTTGTTTTGTCATGTTGTTTTGTTTTTGTTTTTGGCTGTGCCCTGAGGCATGTGGAAGTTCACAGGCCACAGAAGTAACCCGGACCTGGATCCTTAACCCACTGAGCCACAAGGGAACTCCCAGGACTATGTTTTTTGTTGTCGTTGTTATGGCCACACCCAGGGCATATGGAAGTTCCTGGGGCAGGGACTGAATCTGAGCCATAGCTGTGACCTACGCCACAGGTGTGGCAAGGCCAGATGCTTTAACCCTTTGTGCAGGGATCAGACTTGCACCTCCCAGCGACTCAAGCAGTCACAGTCAGATTTTTAACCAATTGCACCACATTAGGTTGTGTTGTTTTAAGCTAACAAGTGTGCAGAAATTTTTTATAGCAGCCATGGAAAATTAATATGATAATAAATTCAACTGTAACACTAAGGATCTGGGAAGGAGGGTGGGAGGGAGAGGTTAGAAGTGATGGGAAGATAGGAGTAAGAATATGCGTACCATAAACTCTCTCTTTTTTTTTTCTTTTTGCCTTTTCTAGGGCCGCTCCCATGGCATATGGAGGTTCCCAGGCTAGGGGTTGAATTGGAGCTGTAGCCACCGGCCTACACCAGAGCCACAGCAGCACGGGATCCGAGCCACGTCTGCAACCTACACCACAGCTCACAGCAATGCCAGATCCTTAACACACTGAGCAAGGCCAGGGATTGACCCCGAAACCTCATGGTTCCTAGTCTGATCCGTTAACCACTGAGCCACAGTAGGTACTCCCATACCATAAATTCTTTATGTAAATTAAACATAGATACAAAATAAGAATATGCTTTTTATTAAAATATATACAAACAAGATATTTATATTAAATGTGTAAGAACGATTGCTGATGGGGAGGGGAAAGGAAATAGGGATAGAGGGAAATGGATGACAACAGAAATGAAAAATTCAGTTGAAAGATTGTAAGATACAGTTAAGGAGACTTCCTATAAGATGGAGCAAAAAGAGAAAGATACAAAAAATGGAAGAGAAAATAATAAATAAGAGAAGCAGTCCAGTGACCCAAGGGCCACATAAAGAACAGTCCAGTAAAACAGAAAAGGGAATATAGTCATCAAAGAAGTAATTCAAGGGAGTTCCCATCATGGTGCAGCAGAAACAAACCCGACTAGGAACCATGAGGTTTCGGGTTCGATCCCTGGCCTTGCTCGGTGGGTTAAGGATCTGGCATTGCTGTGTCTGTGGTGTAGGCTGGCGGCAACAGCTTGGATTTGACCCCTAGCCTGGGAACCTCCACATGCCATGGGAGCAGCCCTCAAAAAGCCAAAAAAAAAAAAAAAAAAATTTAAGGAGTTCCCCGATAGCCTAGCTGTTAAGGATCCAGCGTTGTCACTGCCGTGGCTAGGGTTTGATCCCTGGCCTAGGAACTTTTCGATGTCATGTGGTGCAGCCAAAGAAAAAGAAAAAGAAAAGGAAATTATCCTTTTTTAAAAAAAGGGAGTTCCCATCATGGCTCAGAGGTTAACGAATCTGACTAGGAACCATGAGGTTCCAGGTTCGGTCCCTGCCCTTGTTCAGTGGGTTAAGGATCCAGCGTTGCCGTGAGCTGTGGTGTGGGTCCTAGACACGTCTCGGATCCTGTGTTGCTGTGGCTCTGGTGTAGGCTGGAGGCTATAGCTCTGATTAGACCCCTAGCCTGGGAACCTCCATATGCCACGGGAGCGGACTTAGAAAAGGCAAAAAGACAAAAAGCCAAAAAAAAAAAAAAGAAGAAGTTCCCAGGCTCAGCAGTAACCAGCCCAATTAGTATCCATGGGCATGAGGGTTTGATCCCTGGCCTCACTCAGTCATTTAAGGATCCAGTGTTGCCGCGAGCTGTGGTGTAGGTCGCAGATGTGGCTCAGATCCCATTGTTGCTGGAGCTGTGGTGTAGGCAAGCAGCTACAGCTCTGATTTGACCCCCAGCCTGGATACTTCCATATGCCGCACTTATGGCCCTAAAAAGCCGAAAAAAGAAAATTCTCCTGTATGGGTTGATGTGAGATTGGCGTGCCAAATCTGGGTAAAATGAGATTGGAGAAACTGGCAGGGATTAAAACATAAAGATTCTGGAGGCCACTTTAAGAAACCTTTGCAAGCGCTAATCCTTCTGTTTAGAAGGACTCTAAAGCCTCTCCTTCCTTACCTGCTCACTGGGGAATTTTTACATAACCTTTAAGATCCACTCTACCACCACTTCCTCAGGAAGCCATCTCCTGGACTCGTTTAGCCCAAGTAAATAGTTCTTGCAATATGTTTCTCTTAGAGAACTCACTGCATTATAATCAAGTGTTAATCAGTGTCTATTTTATCTGCTAGAAGGAGGTATGTATGCTACTTAAAAGCAGAGGCTGGAGCCCTCCCCCCCCCCATCTTTCAGTTGGGACAAAGTAGTAACTCAGCAGTCTTGAGTTACTTTGTTTTATCTTGGCCCCAAATTAAGAATTTCCCACTCCTCAAACTTTAAACCTGTGAAGATAAGTGAAGCCTCAACTTTTTTGTGCCAGAAATTTGTGTTGGGAGAGAGTAACAGAGCAGTAATCATGTTCCCATGCCAAGCACACCGCACACTTTACCACCTGTGCTCACCACCACTCTATAACACAGGCATTGACAAAACAGTTACACAGATGGAGAAACTCACCTTGTCGCTCAAAGTCACAGCTATCACTGTTTTTTCTTGATATCTGAGCATGTTGATTGGTTTTAGGACCCCAACACAGATGCTCAAGTCTCAACATGAAATGGCATAGTGTTTGCATATAACCTAAACTTATCCTCCCATTTGCTTTAAATCACGTCTAGATTACATACCAATACCCAATACAATGTAACTGTTATGTAAATAGTTGTAAATACAATTTAAATGATACGAAAATAGTTGTTACTGCTTGGCAAATTCAAGTTTGCTTTTTTGGAACTTTCTGGAAGAACTTTTTAAAAAGATTTGTCTCCCCTCTCTCCATGGCTGAATTACAGGAAGGTGGAAAGAATATATGGAGGGCCGTTAGTAAGTGCCCTAGATTGCACCTCAAGCATCTGCCTCCAGAAGGGTTCCTCCCAGCCCCGTCACCATTCATCTTCAACATTCAATACAATTCTTGCAGAGTTTTCTAATCCAGATGCTTCACCTCAGCTAATTCATTTCCAGGTTACTAATGTCTGGCTTCAGTGATGACAAACACAGCATCATTTACCCACTACGAAGAGTAACTCATAAAAAAATGAAAAATAAAAAGTGGGTATGAACCTAAATTTCAAATTCATATTTGTGCTTTTAGGTAGTCCTCATCTTTCCTGTGTCTACATAAGCTTCCTTTCTTACTTCTAGCTTCCTAAATTTTATTCATCTTAGGGTAGGGGATTCAACAATATGCGATATAGACTCACTATTTTTTTTTTTTCTTTTCCCCTCCTGCAGGAGGAACAAGGACAGGGTACCCAAAGCAGAGGCCATTAGCAGTCTGCGCCTTAAAAAAAATAAAAGTCCTCACTCCGCCCCCTTCCGTCCCGCCCCGCGTCGCCTCCACTCCTGAGATCCAAGCAGTCCTCCCTGGTTGCGCGGAACTCCCGGCCTCGCTGCGGGCCTGGAATTGGGGTACGGGGCCGGCGGGGCTGAGTTGTAGCCGCCTGCTCTTCCACTCGTTGGAGGTCAAGTCCAAGGGAGCAGGCGTGGACCCGGGAGCCGCAACTCCGGAGCCCACGCAGGGCATATGGACGCGCCGGGGGACCCCGAAGGCCCACGCCCCCCAGGAGGTGACGGAGAGCCACCGGGCCCGACGCGCCTCGGCGGCTTGGGTCCTGTCTCTTTAACAACGACTGAAGTAGCTTTAGCTTGGTTTGTTACCGAGAGGTTCGAAAAGGCGGGGGTCTGCGGGTGGGTGGGGGTCAGCGTGTGGTTTCTCCCCGGAAGGGGTTACAGTTTGGGGACTGGATATAGTGAGGGTGCATGCGGTCTCTAAAGGCTTTTTTTCTCTGTAGCCCTGTGTGTTTAAGAACGCATTCATATAAATATGCTATTAGACAAGCGAAAATCATTGCATTTTGAGCCCCACTGTTGTCCCCAGCCCTTTAACTTTCTCTCGGTTCCCTTCCTCATCCACTGCCAATATT
Organism: Phacochoerus africanus; assembly: GCF_016906955.1. NCBI lineage: Eukaryota > Metazoa > Chordata > Mammalia > Artiodactyla > Suidae > Phacochoerus > Phacochoerus africanus. The sequence continues at coordinate 30,855,888 of NC_062545.1, forward strand.
TTTACAAAGGATCTTAAGACTTCCTCATGTTGCACAGATTTTTTTTTTTTTCTAGACAGCCACCTCTGGAAAATAAAGCAATTCAAATATATTTTTCTTATTTAAATTTCTTTTTTCTCCAAAACCATTTCATTTAAAAACGGCAGATCGATTTACTGGATGTTTGAAACTGTGTCATTGACCGGGTGTCTAAATTAAATGGAAATTTAGCCCTGAGAATAAGTAGTAAAAGAGTTGCTGCTGGAGTTGTCATGTGGCAAAGGGGGTTAAAGATCTGGTGTTCTCACTGCAGTGGCAGGGGTTAGCCCCTGGCCTGGGAACTTCCACATGCCATCGATGCCACCAAAAAAAAAAAAAAGAGTTGCCACAGAAGACCAGTAATTGGTGTAAAACACTTATTGATGTACAGAAATGGCACTGCTCTTTCCCAGAACTGCCATTGTACGTATTACTACTTCTCCGATGGAAGGATTTAACTTCTTTTCTCCCACTTACACTTGACTTCAGTAGGACCCTCTTAATAAATAGCTAACACGATGTGCTTAAAACATTGTTGAGTCTCAAGTTAATAACTTCTGAAGTTACTTGAGGAAGCACATGGCACTTCAGAGAACAGTACCTTTTGGAGATCACCCTGTGGCCTCATCCTTCTTGAAGGAAATTATTAAAGGTGAAAGAAACAGGCCTTATGGTGCATGTGAAACAGAGCAGATAGTTTTGATGAATTTTGCCCTGAAATTCTAATAGGGAATAGTATGTAAATGAAAGCGATAGGTTTTTGAAAATTGCAGTGATATTCAAGGATTGTGTTACATTTGATCAAGTGGTTTTTATTTAGAATAGCCCTGAGCGCAGCAAAAGTTATCTTTGGGGTGCATTGTCCATGCGCAGAAGCGATATTTCTGTACTTTGATCAGTAGCCACAATTACATGTCTGTAATTGCAGCCTGTTTGCCTTCAAGGTGATGGTCCTCCAGGAAGTGCAAGGGAGACACCCAGCCGGCTTTCGAGAGAGCAGATTTTTGTGCTGATATCAGCAGCTTCCATTAACTTAGGTTCCATGATGTGCTATTCTATCCTTGGACCCTTTTTCCCCAAGGAGGTAAGACATTTTTACCTTGTGGGCTATTAATGTTTTGGTTTTTGGTTTTTGTTTTTTTTTGTCTTTTTGCCATTTTCTTGGGCCACTCCCATGGCATATGGAGGTTCCAGGCTAGGGGCCAAATCAGAGCTGTAGTTGCTGGCCTGTGCCACAGCCACAGCCACAGCCACAACAATGCAGTATCCAAGCCATGTCTGCAACCTATACCACAGCTCTCGGCAACTCTGGATCCTTAACCCACTGAGCAAGGCTAGGGATCAAACCTGCAACCTCATGGTTCCTAGTCGGATTTATTAACCACTGAGCCACGATGAGAACTCTGATCTATTAATGTTTTTAAAAAGCTTTGAAATTTTTTGACAGTATGGAAGATGTAAAAAGAAAAAAAAAATCTGTATATAGTCCTGAAATTAGCAAAGTTAATAGCATGTTTTTAGGGAACTGCAGACAATGGTGTGGCTTGGGCCTGGGATGCAATGAGGTCTGAGGGTAGCAGGCGATTAGCAGGCAGGTGGGAGCTCCAATGCAAGCATCCTTCTGCACAGGCCAAAGACTCAGTCAGTGAGAAGCCTTCAGAGGTATTTGAGCAAGACAGAGTAGACTGAGCAGAATGGGTTTTGGAAAAAAATAATGATGGGTGGAGCCTGTGGGATTAAGATGGATGAGTAAGTGGACCAGCCTGTTAGAAGGGCGTTTCCCAGCTCAGTTGGAACTCAGTGGGGGCAACTAGTGTGAGATTCTTCTTAGTGAAATATAGGAATAAAGGAAAAGTAGGAGTTCCCGTTATAGCTCAGTGGTTAATGAATCCGACTAAGAACCATGAGGTTGTGGGTTCAATCCCTGGCCTTGCTCAGTGGTTTAAGGATCCAGCGTTGCTATGAGCTGTGATGTAGGTTGCAGACCCCGCTCAGATCCCATGTTGCTGTGGCTCTGGCGTAAGCTTGGCAGCTACAGTTTCAATTAGATCCCTAGCCTGGGAACCTCCATATGCCGCGGGTGCAGCCCTAGAAAAGGCAAAAAGACAAATAAATAAATAAATAAAAATAAAGGAAAAGTAGGCTCTGGGTATGTGCATTTTGTACTTATTTATTTATCTGTTTACTTCTTAGGGCTACAGCCACGGTATGTGGAAGTTCTCAGGGTAGGAGTAGCGTTGGAGCTGCAGTTGCCAGCCTATGCCACAGCCACAGAAACTGGGGATCCGAGCCACATCTGTGACCTACACCACAGCTCACGGCAACGCCAGATCCTTTAACCCACTGAGTGAAGCCAGGGATCGAACCTACATCCTCGTGGATACTAGTTGTGTTTGTTACTGCTGAGCCACAAGAGGAACTTCTCGGTATGTGCTTTTAAAATAAATGTGTTTTGTTTTGTTTTTGATGTAGTTTTTTTGCTTACAAGAGGCAGGGGAGAGAGCATTCTAACTTTAAAAGTAGTAGATGTGGAGTTCCCATCGTGGCGCAGTGGTTAACGAATCCGACTAGGAACCATGAGGTTGCGGGTTCGGTCCCTGCTCTTGCTCAGTGGGTTAACGATCCGGCGTTGCCGTGAGCTGTGGTGTAGGTTGCAGACGCGTCTGGGATCCCGCGTTGCTGTGGCTCTGGCGTAGGCCGGTGGCTACAGCTCCGATTCGACCCCTAGCCTGGGAACCTCCACATGCCGCGGGAGCGGCCCAAGAAATAGCAACAACAACAACAATAACAACAACAACAAAAAAAGACAAAAAAAAAGTAGTAGATGTGAAGAGTGGGCTCTTTTTCATTTCTTATAGAAGCCGTATATTTGACAAATAAATGCCTTGGCAAAACATACTCATCCGCTTGCTTTTTCATTCTTCTTCCTCTAAGCTAGTGCTCAGGACATCAAGGGAAAACAAAGCCTTCTTAACTCCTGGTGTGGGATTCCTACTTGTTCTTCCTTTTTTGGTTCCCCTCCTCCTTTGGCAGAGGGTCATAAGTGAGCTAGAAATTGCCTTTGATAGCTATTCTTGTCTTAGTTGGTATTGGCATGACAATCAGAGAACCAAACTGAACAGGCCTTGGGGTGATTCATGGGCCAGCGCAAGGAGCTTCCTGTCCTTGAATTTTTGAACTGGCGAAGTGGATTTTTTTGGTGGTGGTTTTTAGTGGCATTCAGTCCTATAACTAAATGTGATACTGAGTAGAGAAACCTTCCAGCCGTGTATTTCTTCTTTGCTGTCACCCTCTGTGAAGGCAATTAGTGTGAGATTCTTCTGACCCAGATGTGTGTGGGTTTTTTTCCCCACCAGCTGGGTGCCCTACCGTTCAATTCAACTCTGACACTAAACCAAATTAGCACATACCCCACAGGTTAATGGCTCAGTCCCACCAGACTGCCTCCCACTTCAGATGCCAGTCTCAAGTAGTAGGTCTCCGCATTACCTACTTCCGTCCAGCTTGGCTACCCATCAGAGCTTTCCATGACACCTTCCACCACCCTGATTCGATGATTTGCTAGCATGGTTTACAGAACTCAGGGAAACACTTGCTTAACGCTGACCATTTAATTATAAAAGGATGTGATAAAGTACACAGACGAACTTTCAGATGGAAGAGACACAGAGGGCAAAGGATGTGGGAGGGGGCACAGAGCTTCCGTGTCCCCTCCGGGTGTACCATGCTGCCAGCATCTCCACTTGTTCACCAACCCACAAGCTCCCTGAGCCCCACACTATAGGGATCTTTATGGAGGCTTCATCAGGTAGGCTCAATTTCCAGCCCTCCTCTGGGGATAGGGGTGTGGGACTGAAAGTTCCAAGCTCTAATCATGGCTTGGTCTTTCTGGTGACCAGCCCCCATCCAGGAGTCTGCCAAGAGTCACCTCGCGAGAACTCCTATCGCCTAGGAGACGCTGAGGGATTTAGGACTTTAGGTGTCAGAAACCAGGGTCAAAGACCAAATATCAGAACAGTATTGCTCCTAGTTGTCTTATCATGAGGAAATTACAAGGGTTTTAGGACCTCTGTACCAAGAACTGAGGACAGAGACCAATGTATATGTTTTCTCCTATCTCAAAGATACCAGAAAAGAAGTATGTCCAGATCAACTGTTTGCTTAGTTCCACAGGTAAAGCAGAGCCCAGATTTCCTCATCTAAGGTTTTTTTGTTTGGTTTATACTCTAATTCTGATGTTTGCCAGCTAAATCTGACAATTCTTTCTTTTCTTTTTTTTTTTTTTTGGTAGCATTTTATTGAGGTAGAATCCATATGCAAAATGTTGCACAACTTAATATATCCATCTTGATGAATTTGGACAAAATATGTATACGCCCATGATATCATCACCACAATCAAAATACTAAACATATTCACCACTTAAAATATTTCCCTTGTGTTCTCTTGTGGGGTTTTTTTCATTTTTCTTTTTTTCTTTTTTTGCGGTGAGAACTTAACATGAGCTCATCTTTTTTTTTTTTTTTTTTGGTCTTTTTGCCTTTTCTTGAGCCGCTCCCATGGCATATGGAGGTTCCCAGGCTAGGGGTCTAATCAGAGCTGTAGCCACCGGCCTATGCCAGAGCCACAGCAATGCAGGGTCCGAGCCATGTCTGCAACCTACACCACAGTTCACGGCAACGCCAGATCCTTAACCCACTGAGCAAGGCCAGGGATCGAACCTGCAACCTCATGTTTCCTAGTTGGATTCATTAACCACTGTGCCATGACGGGAACTCCAACATGAGCTCATCTTGCTTGACAGAAACTTTATACCCAAATAGCAATAATTCCCTACTTTCCCCTTCCCAAAACCCCTGGCAATCACCAGTCTAGTCTCTGCTTCTATGAATTTACTGTTTTAAATACTTCATATAGATGGAATCATGCAGTGTTTGCTCTTCTGAGACTGACTTATTTCACTTAGTGTAATTTCCTCATGGTTCATCCACGTTGTTGCAAATGCCAGGATTTCCTTTTTAAGGCTGAATAATACTCCCTTTTCTGTATATACGACTTTTTTTTTTTTCTTTTGTCTTTTTAGGGCCATACCTATGGCATATGGAGGTTCCCAGGCTGAGGGTCAAATCAGAGCTGAAGCTATGCTGGCCTACACCAAAGCCACAGCAACACAGGATCCGAGCCTTGTCTGCGACCTACACCACAGCTTATGATAATGCCAGATGCTTAACCCACTGAGCAAGGCGAGGGATCAAACCTGCATCCTCATGGATGCTAGTCAGATTCATCTCCACTGAGCCACAATGGGAACTCCTATACCACATTTTCTTATCCATTCATCTGTCGATGGACGATTGGGTTGTTTGAACATCATCTTGGCTACTGTGAATAATGCTGCAGTGAACAGGGGGTGCACATATTTCTGAGTCACTGCTTCCAATTCTTTGGAATATATACTCAAAAGAAGGATTGCTGAACTATGTGGTGGTGCTATTTCTAATGTGTTGAGGACCCTCCATATTGTTTTCCGCAGTGGCTGCACTATTCTACATTCCCACCAACAGTGTATAAGGGTTCCAGTGGCTCCACACCCTCACCAACACTTGTTATTTTTTGTTTTTCTCAATAATTGCCATCCTATTGGGGGGTGGGGGGATCTGCTTGGGCTGTGGGATGGAAATCCTGTGAAATCAGATTGTTATGATCATTATATAACTACAGATGTGATAAATTCATTTGAGTAATAAAAAAAATATATGGGAAAAAAAATTGCCATCCTAGCCGGTGCAAGGTGATATCTCATTGTGATTTTGATTTGCCTTTCCCTGATGATTCATGATCTTGAACAACTTTTCATACACCTGGTGACCATTTGCATGTCTTCTTCAGAGAAATGTCTATTCAAATTCTTTGCCCACTTTTATTTACTATTTGTTTATTTATTTTTCTATTTAGGGCTGCACCTGTGGCATATGGAAGTTCCCAGGCTAGGGGTTGAATCAGAGCTATAGCTGCCAGCCTACGTCACCGCCACAGCAACGCAGGATCCGAGCTGTGTCTGCCTCCTACACCACAGCTTGTGGCGATGCTGGATCCTTAACCCATTGATCAAGACCAGGGATCGAACCCACATCCTCATGGATACTGGTCGGGTTCTTAACCTGCTGAGCCACAACAGGAACTCCCCTTTGCCCATTTTTTCTTATGGGGGCTTTTTAGAATCTTGTAGGAGATTCTTATATATTTTGGAGGTTAACCTCTTGTATAGAGGTGGTTTACAAACATTTTCTCCCATTCTGTAGGCTACCTTTTCACTCTGTTGATTGTTTCCTTTGCTGTGATGATTTTTAGTTTAATGTAGTCCCATTTGTCTAATTCATTTTGTTGCCTAGGCTTTTGGTGTCAAATTGAAGAAATCATTGCCAAGATCAGTGTCAAGAAACCCCCCATCCCCATCTTTTCTCTAAGGAGTTTAACAGTTTCAGATCTTATGTTTAAGTCATTTCTTTTGCATTCATTTTTTGAGTGTTGTAAGATATGGGTCCACTTTCATTCTTTTGCATGTGTTTATCCAGTTTTCTTAACAGGACTTGTTGAAGAGACAATCTCTTCCTCATTGTGTGTCCTTGTCACCCTTGTAGAAGATCAATTGACCATAGGTGTGTGGGTTTATTTCTGGGCTCTCTATTCTGTTCCATTCGTTTATGTCTGTCTTTCTGCCAGAACCATAGGGTTTTAATCACTGTACCTTTGGAATTTATTTTTGAAATCAAGAAGTGTGATGCCTTCAGCTTTGTTCCTCTGTCTCAAGATCTTAAAGCCAGCAGTTCATAATAGGCTTGATGACTCAATTATTTTCATGTCAGAGACTAGGTTTTACTGTAGTTTCCTTTCCTTCCTTACCATGTTTACTTTAATATAATAATCTCTGAAATTGCTACGCAGATAAAGGTTACAAGAAGATGATGCTCTGATTGAATAGCTCCATTTTTCCATATTGTTTCCTTTTTTCTTTCTTTAAAGGCTGAAAAGAAAGGAGCCAGCAACACAGTTATTGGTATGATCTTTGGATGTTATGCTTTTTTCGACTTGCTAGCCTCTTTGGTATTTGGAAAATATGTAAGTATCAAAGTTCATATGCACATTTTAAATTTTTAAAATTATGTAATGAGTTATTCTAATTTACTAATCTAGAATTTCCACTGATACAGATATAAACACCATTATATTTTATGAATTGTGCTTCTGTGGACAGTTCCATTCTTTGGGTTGATTGATATTTAACTTCTTCCATGTTTGTAAACAGTGGGTGTTGTCATTCCATTAAGGAATTATTGGAGTTCCCATCATGGTGCAGTGGAAATGAATCCGACTAGGAACCATGAGGTTGCGGGTTCAATCCGCGGCCTCATTCAGTGGGTTAAGGATCTGGCGTTGCCGTGAGCTGTGGTGTAGGTCGCAGAAGCGGCTCAGATCCCATTTTGCTGTGGCTGTGGTATAGGTAGGCATCTACAGCTCCAATTGGACCCCTAGCCTCAGAACCTCCATATACTGCGGGTGCAGCCCTAAAATGACCAAAAAAAAGACCAAAAAAAAAAGAATTATTATACTCTTTTGTTAACTTCACATGTCTTCCCCAAATCTTCTGTTTCTTGATACAGTGGATTTGTTTATATCAATGTAGACTTGCAGCAGTCCTCAACTTACCACTTTTCTTTGGCATTTATTATAGCTTGTACACATTGGAGCAAAATTTATGTTTGTAGCAGGAATGTTTGTCTCAGGAGGAGTTACAGTGCTCTTTGGGTAAGTCGTTCTCTGATGTATTTGGAAACTTGAACCAATTTCATCATTTATCTTCAGTTTAAAATGTTACTGGTTTCTTTAAATCAATCAGTACCATTGATTAAATGCCTGGCATACAGTTAGTGGTGAAGGGAGTTGGATGATGTAGAGAAGAGAATGAATGACATTGATCTTAAGAAAAAAGGCCCCTAGCAGATCACCTTTAAGCTGGCTACTGAATCTGTGCTTTAGGACTCCTGAGATTGTGAGTGACACACTTTTCTGAGTCGCAAAAACTTTTTTGACATAAGCAAAAAAGTGAATTTCTTACTTAAAGAATCAGCTGATAACATCAGGATACAAATGTTAAGATAATGTCATCGGAAGTCTGATGACATATATATATTTTTTAAATTAAGGGCTGTACCTGTGGCATATGGAAGTTCCCAGGGTAGGGATCGAATCAGAGGCTGCAGCTGCTGGCCTACACGCAATGCCAGATCCTTAACCCACTGAGCAAAGCCAGGGTTCGAACCCACATCCTCTTGGATACTAGTCAGATGCATAACCTGCCAAGCCACAATGGGAACTCCCAGATTTTTGGTTTTGTTCCTCTTCTTGTGCTTTTTTTGTTTGGAGGAAAACTTGAAATTACAGTTTTTCTTCTCTATAGGTTCTTGTCAGAGTGGCTACATTTTTCAAAAGGTCTATTTAGTATTATCATTTAAGGCACCAATTATGTCAGTAGAAAAGAGCAAGTTTTTCTTATGAAGCTGTTACTTGGATTCAAATTCTTCCCACAAAAGTATAACAAAAAAGCCCTTTTAAAAATTCATATCCTAGGAGTTCCCGTTGTGGCGCAGTGGTTAATGAATCCGACTAGGAACCATGAGGTTGTGGGTTCGGTCCCTGCCCTTGCTCAGTGGGTTAACAATCCAGCGTTGCCGTGAGCTGTGGTGTAGGTTGCAGACGTGACTCAGATCCCATGTTGCTGTGGCTCTGGCATAGGCTGGTGGCCACAGCTCCGATTAGACCCCTAGCCTGGGAACCTCCATATGCCACGGGAAGCGGCCCTAGAAAAGGCAAAGAGACCAAAAAAAATAAAATAAAAATAAAAAAAATAAAGAAAAAGAAATTCATATCCTAAAGGAATTTATTATCATAACTATGGTTGAGGTACTACTGTTTTCAGTGAGTACACTTAAAAAGAAAAAAAACCAAATCATAACCAATTTGGCATTTAAGAATTGTCTTATTCTTTTTTAGTGTATTGGACCAAGTACCAGAAGGACCAGTGTTTATTGCTATGTGCTTTCTAGTGAGAATAACCGACGCAATAAGTTTTTCTGCAGCAATAACTGCATCATCTTCTATCCTCGCAAAGGCTTTTCCAAATAACGTGGCTACAGTAATGGTAGGTATTTTTATACACTTTTCCTGTTTTCCTTTTAATGTAGGCTAAAATATTTGCTTGACCTTTCAGGTCAAAGCTGGGGGCCATTCTTCTAGACCTGCTTTTTTTCTACTCTCTGTTTTCGTTACCTTTTACCCCAATTTCTGCTTGTAGCAGCAGACAGCCAGTAAACACACCCTTAGTCTTACTTAGGTGCTTTTCCTGGATGTTGAAGCCCCTGAATGGGCAAAAACAAATATTTTTTAGATCTCTTTTAAAAAAAACCCTTAGAGTTCCCATCGTGGCTCCGCGGTTAACGAACCCGACTAGCATCCAAGAGGACTCGGGTTCGATCCCTGGCCTCACTGTTAAGGATCTAACGTTGCCATGAGCTGTGGTATAGGTCGAAGATGCGGCTCGGATCTCATGTTGCTATGGCCATGGTGTAGGCCGGCATCTGTAGCTCAGATTAGACCCCTAGCCTGGGAACTTCCTTATGCCTTGGGTGCGGGCCTAAAAAGAGAAAAAAAAAAAAAAAACCCTCTCCAGTGGTATATTGCCTTCTCTCTGTAGCCTGGATTATGGCTGGGTTGTTTGAAGCATTCTTCTGCTTTAGAAAAGAGTTGTCCCTAGTGGTCAAATACTTGATTTATGCTAGAGTCTTTGCTCCACTTTTCCCAGATTCAGCAAAGGGATCTTAGAGACCAACTTGAAGTCCATAAGGGCTTCTGTGAAGTCAGTCTGCCTCTTATTTTACCATAGAAATCCAGAGCCTGGCAGCATCGTATTGATGCACATTCTCATTTATTGCCTAGATGCCTCGACATGGAGTGTTAGTGACACACCAGATTCCTGTCCCAGCTCTTGACTGCTGCTTCCCTGTCTCAACTAGGCTTTCCCCGTAGCTTCCTTCTCTGGACGCAGGCATCCCTGAAGGACTCATGGTTTGCATATCAGAACAAGCACCCCCGCTCAGAGCATGTAACTGTCCTTTAAACTTCAGGGTCTAATCAGCTTGGTACCAAGGTTGCCCTTATTTACCCATATTAATACTACAGTTTGAATGTTTTAACCGTCAGACAAACTATTTGCTGTATAAATATAAATCTTCATACTTTTTATTGGGTATATATACATATATATTTACCTACTTCTATAATCATATATATGTATGCCTGGATAGATTCACTTTAGGTTCTATAATCATTTGGCGTGCAGTGCTGGTCACTGTGACAGGTGTACTGTTTATATTTCCAGGAAAAATATTTATCAGAAAGGGTTCAGAATACTAGTCTGTGGACATGCTCTGTAAGACAGACTTTTGTGTCTAAACATGTTTGGAGTGTGGATTTGCTGTCCTGCAACTAGGGCTGGCCACTTCACATTAGAGCTATTTGCATTTCATTTTATGTGTCAACAAAACAGCCCTCTTTCCCATAGGATTATTCATTTTTCTCATTGACTGGTAGTTGCTCTCCTGTTGTAATTGGAAAATTAGTCCTTTGTCAATATTTTTTCCCTATTCTTCATTTGACTATTGATTTCTTTTGCCGTCTGGAGTTTTTCATAGTTTCGTGTGATCAGATTTATCAAATTTTTCTTTTGTGTCTTCTTAGTTTTTATATCATAATTAGAAAATCTTCCCCACCATAATAATTAGAAAAGAAAAAACCTCTCATATTTTGTTTTTCTAGTAATTGTATGGTTTCAATATGCATGTTTAAATTTTGGGTCCGTCTTGAGGGGGGCAGTGTGTGTGTGTGTGTATGTAAATCGTGAAGTGATAGAATTTTTTTTCAGATCCTGCCCATTATATCTTTGTTAATTTTTCAAACAAAATATATTGACTCAAGTTTCTTTTGTTTTTTCACTTTTAGGGAACTCTTGAGATTTTTTCTGGACTGGGATTAGTGCTAGGGCCTCCTTTGGGTGGCTTCTTATATCAGTCCTTTGGCTATGAAGTGCCTTTCATTTTTCTGGGATGCATAGTTCTCCTGATGGTACCCCTCAACATGTGTATTTTACCTAATTATGGTAAGACCTCATTTATTACTCATTTTAAAAATCTCAAATTTGAGTATTTTTATGCCTTTGTTGGAGTCCAGTTTTAACATATATGCATTTTTATTGTATATAATCCATAGTAGAATTCCTAGAACATACTGAAAGAATCGATTCCCTTTTCATAAATGTTGATGTAGGGAGTTCCCATTGTGGCTCAGCGGGTTAAGAACCAGACTAGTATCCATGAGGATGCAGTTCCAATCCATGGCCTCGATCAGTGGGTTAAGGATCTGGCGTTGCCGTGAGCTGTGGTGTAGGTCGCAGACAGGGCTCAGATCCCACGTTGCTGTGGCTGTGGTGAGGCCAATGGCTACATCTCAGATTAAACCTGTAGCCCGGGAACTTCTATATGCTGCAAGTACAGCCCTAAAAAGCAAATAAAATAAAATAAAATAAATAAATAAATAAATAAAAATTTTAAAAAAGGAAAATGGAAATGGCCTCTAGGTTTGAATAACTTACATTCAGAGGTAAATAATACACAATTTTATGCAGTGGTTATTTTGATTACTGGATAAGGATGACGTTACCAATTTTACTTTTCCAAATAGATTGAAAGGCAAAGTCAAGCAGTTTTCATTCCTCGAATTTCTTCTTTCATTTTCACCCCCCAAAGAGTCTGATCCAGGGAAACACTCCTTCTGGAAACTCATCACTTTACCCAAGGTGGCCTTTTTATCCTTCGTCATCACCTCACTCAGCTCGTGCTTTGGCTTCCTTGATCCGACCCTGTCCCTCTTTGTTTTGGAGAAGGTGAGTAGCCCCCAGTGATGAAGACCTCTGCCGTGTGGCCAGTGGACATAATTGCTTGCTCTCGGGCCCTGCTTGGTGGAAAGTGCACTGGTGGACAGTCAGCATCACTTGGGAGCTTATTAGAAATGCAGATTCTCAGGCCCCATCCCAGTCTCGATGACTCAGAAATTCTAGGGCTGAGGTCCAAGAACCTCTTTTAAGAAACTAACTTTTGTGCATAATAATGTTGGCAAAGCACTGGTTTACATGTAAAGATGCTGTGATTCGTGGAGGATGATTATAGTCTGTTTAATGTTAAGCGCTACAAAGTGAAAACAGACTAGGACTTCTGACCTCTGGTTAGGTTTTTTTTCCCCCATAGAAAAAAAGTAATCCATTTACAAAAGACAAAAATCAGGAAGGATTCTGAGTGTTAGTAGTCCACTAATGGTGGATAATCAGAGCTGAAGGAGTGGCAGAGGAAAGGTTCAATGTTTATTGAAAGAGTAATTTAGCCATGTAACTTTAATACAGGATTTCCTTTACAGTTTCATTTACCAGCTGGATACGTGGGACTGGTATTTCTGGGTTTGGCGCTGTCCTACACCATTTCTTCACCGCTGATGGGCCTACTCAGTGATAAAATGCCAGTATGTACACTTAATTGATATTTAGGAATGACTTTTGTATGTTTATTACAGATTATTATTATTATTAACTTATTTTTTACAGCTGCACCTGCAGCCTATGAAGTTCCCAGGCTAGGGGTCAAATCGGAACTGCAGTTGCAGGCCTACCCCACTGCCGCAGCAACCCCAGATCTGAGCTACATCTACAACCTACACCACAGCTTGTGGCAACACCAGACCCTTAACCCACTAAGCAAGGCCAGGGATTGAACCAACATAATCATGGACACCATATGAAGTTCTTTACCCACCAAGCCACAACGGGAGCCCCAAGAATTACTTTTGTATGTTTAGACTGGTGGTTTTCCATCAGTATTTCTGGAACTTTAGAGGTCTGTGGATTAGAATTAGCATACTCACTTATTAAAAACTTTTTACTTTTACTGAGGTAGAGTGGACAAATAAAATTGTAAGATATTTGGAGATCCCATTGTGGTCCAGTGGAAACAAATCTGGACTATGAGCATCTATGAAGACACAGGTTCGATCCCTGGCCTAGCTTAGTGGGTTAAGGATCTGGTGTTGCTGTGAGATGTGGTGTGTAGCTCACAGACGCAGCTCAGATCCCGAGTTGCTATGACTGTGGCCTAGGCCAGCAACTGTAGCTGGAACCTTAATCTGCTCTGCCACAGCGGGAACTCCTAGCACTTTTTAATAACATGCCTTTTCTAGGTGTTGTATCTACTTGGTTTTTCCTTGTGGTGACTGCTTTTTAAATTGTTATATATTGTTCAGGAAATCCTTGTCCTTTTTCATACCTTGTCTGGGAGTATATTGTCCTTGCTTTTGTGTTTTCTTTATATTCCTGTATTATGAAAGGCCCTTGGACTAAGTGTTTCTTTGGACTTTCTTTACCATCTTTAGCATCTAAGGAAATGGCTTCTAGTTTTTGGAAACTTAATCACAGCAGGATGCTACATGTTCTTAGGACCTGCTCCAGTCTTGCACATGAAGAGGTAATTTTTTTCTTCTTCTTCTTCTTTTGTGCTTGTGGCCAAATAGCACTAGGAATTATTTCAAAAATTTTTAGTGTAACACGGATATGCTTAGTGTTTTTGAATCTTATTTAATTAATTACTGGATTTAGGACTATACTGAATGATTTGTTAGACTGACAGTATTGCTAGATGGCAGCAGTAGAATAAGCAAATAGGAATGTATTACGTCTGTAACAAATGAGAAAGATGCTTATTCTCCCTTTGTGTTTCAGTTGCACATTTGTACTGTATTTTAAATATAGCATTTGTTATCTTCCTGTAGCTGATTATTCTTAGAATATACTTTCGTTTTTTTCTACTCCCTACCCCATGAGGTGGGGGCCAGATCATTTTGCTTCTATGTCATCCTTAGCATATAGTAGCTGCTTACTAAAGCTTGTTTATTATTATTTATTTATAAAATAAAATGAGCTGCTTAGAGCTTTTTAAGTACCTCTGGGACAGAGTGTGATATGGAAAAAGCAAGGATTTCAGAGTCTTTCAGATCTGGGTTTGTATTCTGGCTTTGCCACTTACTTAGTATGTGCACTTGGGCCAATCATTTAACTTCCAAGAGGCGTCAGTTTTCTTATCTACAAAAAAAACCCACCAGTAATAGTAGTAAGATAAATTTTTTTAGGCTCAAGATGGAGCGACTCCTGCCCAGGAGGCCGCATCAGCAAACCAAAACTTAGAATACTTTTATAGGTCCCTGTAAATGCTCCTCTTGACCAGAAAAGCCATCCATTCAGTCGGCCAGTCCCCAAACACCAAGCCAACTCTGGGCCTCCTCACCCCAAACAAGGTTGACCAATCAGATTTCTGTTTTTCTCCTCCTTGTTCTTCGCTCTTTATCCTATAAAAGCTTCCTGCCTTTTGTCCCGTTTTACAGTTCTCCTAGACTGTCCACTTCATGAAGGGTTAAATCAAGTTTGTTGGCATCACCTAAATTGTTTTCTTGAATCCCTTCTAACAAACTTAATGTGGCAAGGTTGCTGCAAGGGTTCCACCAGGTAATGGATATTAAGTAACTGACATAGTGCCCAACAGGGAACACATAGCAGTTTCCTGTCCTTCTTTGACCACTTACCTTCTGTGCCCTTTTTCCATCAATGTTATTTCTAAGCCAAGCGACTGACGGGGCAACATTGACACTGACATTTTATCCAGTTTTGAGGGGCTGTTATATGGTGATAAGAAAGCAGGTTGACTCCAGACATGTGACATGTGTGACCAAAGATGTTGGGATATCAGGATGAATGGATTTTCTTTCCCCTCAAAACATAAGGCCCTAAAGGGTGCTGTCACTGAATGAAATGAGATCGGATGGGAATGAGGACCAAGCTAGTCGTGTATTCTGTGCAACCAAACTTCTGCCCTCCTTGGTGTCAAGCTTTGTTGTCTCTTTAAATGCTAATAGTTTTTTAATTTCCCTCCAAAACTCTTTTGCAGTCAGCTCTGGCTGCTGGTGCTGATACTAGTCATAAATGGTGTCTCTGCTGGAATGAGTTTAATTCCAACTTTCCCGGAGATTCTCAGCTGCGCTTAGTAAGTTACCTCCATTGCTTGAAGAACTGTATTGTCAATAGCAGTAAACATCACAAGCATGGATTTCTCAATTTTGTAGGATGCTGGATATTTTTTTACCACACTCAATCTTCATGATTTCATGTCACACAGTATTGTGATATAAATAGTATGTATAAGCGAAAACAATAATATACATGATAATACATAGTAATATGAATAGAGTGATAGGTAAAATGGGTTGCGGATAGAGCCTTGGCTTGGTGTATGCCTTGGTACAGGTATACTTTTAAAAATCCAAAGCACAGCATCGTTTCCCTCTCATAGAGGAGATCCCTACAAGGGCACAGAGTGACCAGGTAAGATGATGTTGTACCAGTTCCAATGTATGGGTTTTTTTTTCCCCCACACCACCAAGTACTTCTCTGAAACCAGCTTGGTGTCCTACAGTTCACCTAATTCTGACACTGTGTACCTGGAAATGGCAGGTACAGGCGAAGGGCTCAGTCCCACAAGAGAGCCTTCCGCTTCCCATGCCAATTTCAACTGCAGGTTGTTACCGATGCTTCTGATCGACTGGCTGTAAATCAGAGGTTCTCATGGGTTTGATTGATTTGCTAGAGCAGCTCATAGAACTCAGGAAACCAGTTCACTCACTAGGTTACTGGTTTGCTGCTAAGATATTAAAGATACGAATCAACAGCCAGATGACAAGATACATAGGACAATGAGGTCCCAGGCAAAGGAGCCTCTGTCCTTGTGGAGCTTGGGGTAAGCATGGTGGCACGTGAAAGCATTCTGGTTTGTTTCCCAAGATGAAAGCTTTCTGAATTCAGTCCTTTGGGGATTTTATGGAGGTTTCATTACATAGCAATGGATACATAGCAATGGATTCCACCTCCAGCGCCTCTCCCCTCTCCATGGAGGAAGGGTGTGTGGGACTGACTGTTCCAACCCTCTAATCACATGTTGATTCTCCAGGCATCCTGGGTGCTGGTCCCAGAGTCATCTCATTAACATAACAAAAGACACTTTTTAATGGCTTTCATCACTTAGGAAATTGCACAGATTTTAGGAGCTCTGTGCCAGAAATAGGGAAGAAGACCAAACATAAATTTTTGTTCTAAACCACAGTACCACACCAGACATCGGTCACTTGGCCACCACTCTTTTTTTTTTTTTTTTTTAGTAGGCATGATAACACAAAGTGAACTTGAGCAGGGAGAGTACTGATGGCTGTGCTGTGCCAGTTCAACAGTTCTCATAAGAATAAGGAGCTGCCTTTGTATTTCCTAAAAGTTGCCCATTGTTCTCTTTACATGTTCATCTCATTTTAATTGGTTAATTATATACTTTAATAAACATTTGATGCAAGTGGGTCATGATTCTTAATAATATATCCTATATATGCAGTTAAAGTATTTTTATAAAACCATGGCATAAACATAACTGTGAGAGTGTCTTTAGATTAGCATTTTATTTTAGAAATGGAGTGTTCTTGCTGTTGGGTTTGTCCAGATTATCCCTGGTTTGTTTTACTTTATCTATCATACAGTATTCTTCTGTTCCATGCACATTTTGCTTTTAATCACAGATATACTCTTGTTTCTCTTTGCAGTGAAAATGGGTTTGAAGAAGGATTAAGTACCTTGGGACTTGTGTCAGGTCTCTTTGGTGCAATGTGGTCAGTGGGGTGAGTAGCTGTTGAACTTCTTTTACACTTGCAAGTTGGGAAATAACCATCCCCATTTTATAGATGAAGAAATTCAGACACCAAGAGGTCAGATGAGTTGTCAGCAGATACTGGGAGGTCAGATGAGTTGTTCAAAGGCACACAATTCATTTAGGACATTGTTCCATTTCTAACCCACACCCTCTGACTACAAGGTCAGTAGTTATACTAGCAGTTTTAATACCTAATCAAAATGGTCCCATATATTTTGTCTTACTTTAGTAATATTTTAAAGTTCCTTTAAGAGGAGCATGTCTCAGTCTTGAAAATATGTTTATTTATTTGTGCATTTATTTTTTACTCTCTGTTATACCAGAGGGATACCTGTAGGCTGGCCAAGTAGATATTAATAAGGAGGTACTGAGTTATTTTAAATACAAATATCTAGAAGGGTAGAAAGAATAATATAAAGATTCTTTTGAATGCATGTCTTCTTTTTTAAATTTTCATGGAAAGTTATCAACTTTTCAGAAGCAGTTATAATTTTAGGATTGTTTAAAAATTTTAAACATGATCATTATGAGGTAGAATTATTTTCCTTCACCTACTACTCTGTCCAGGAATCGGCTTTTTTCTTTAGTACTTATACTTTCAATATAATGAATTGAATAGGTTATGCAGCCTGTAAGAAGTAACTCTTCTTTTTGTGCTATTTAATACTCTTTCTTCTTTTCATTGTTAGTGCTTTTGCAGGACCAACGGTGGGGGGAATTCTGTATGAAAAAATTGGTTTTGAATGGGCAGCTGCAGTACAAGGGCTCTGGGCTCTGACAAGTGTGAGTAATTAGTCTTTTATTTTTTATTTTCCTTGTGTTTATGGAGAAACATGACTTGGATAATTGATATTAACCAGTACCTTTAATTCTGTTAAAGGGACTCCTAATGGGAGTGTTTTACCTAGTGGAGCACTCAAGGAGAAGGAGGAGGTATGGTCAACTCTTGAGCTTTTTTTCTCCCTTTAACAGGTTGTGGGGGAGTTCAGTGGTGATGAACTGACTAGTATCCGTGAGGAGGCAGGCTCCATCCCTGGCCTCGCTCAGTGGGTGAAAGGATCTGTGTTGCTGTGAGCTGTGGTGTAGGTTGCAGATGCGGCTCAGATCTGGCATTGCTGCGGGTGAGGTATAGGCCGGTAGTTGCAGCTCCAATTTGACCCCTAGCGTAGGAACTTCCATATGCTGCAGGAGCAGCCTTAAAAAGACAACAACAACAACAAAAAAAAAAGTTGGCTTGCAGGAATGGAAAAGAAACAACATTTTTACATGCATTTTTCCAGTTAGGAGACTTTTGGGCACCTTGAGCCTCATCGTCTCATAGACACATTTTACGAGAATAGTTGGGTAGAGATGTAGGTACTGAGGTTTTTTTGTTTTTTTAAGGTGAGAAATATCGACCTTGTCTTCTTTCCTTTAATGTAGATCTAAATTTGAAAATGTCCTCGGCACAGAGGAGGAACGGACTGCTCTCCTGCCAGGTGAAACATAGCCTTAGGAATCCCAACTGATACAGGGCTGGGAGGCGCACGCACCTGGTCTTGAACAGCAAGGTTGGAAGAATTTTCTTAATTTTTATATGCAAAACTCCATGGACCACACAGCAACATCCTGGAAATGTTAACATAGTTTTGGATGATTCTATGCTGGACTGTACTTAGGTTTGTCCTGAAAAGCTGGCCTGCTGAACCAGCCATATTTGAAACCTTAAATATGAGATGAGCTGTTGAAGATAACAAAAGTCTGTGGTTTTGAGTGACCAGACTTGACCTTGAAGATGTTACTGACTCTGGGTTTCCTATTTGCCCTCTTTACATTTTTTCTAAGTGCGCTACTTGTGTGAGTGTACCTTTTTTTTTTAATTAACAGGGAAAGAAATGATTTGATATCTGTAAAAAGAATATAAAAGATAACTCAAAATATGAAGAATAATGACTGTGAAATCTGTTTTTAAAATATTTGC